>NC_056731.1:136868644-136886144 GCF_019279795.1 Protopterus annectens
GCTAGTTAACCTAATGTTATTTATCATAACAGTGTAAGCTGATACTACAGTCAAATAGAGGATTTACAGTGGATAGTGTATATTTGCAAGATTTTGTGCATTACATACATATTTGCTATGGCCTTTGGGCATATTTAAGCTGTGGTTAAGAACAAGAAATAGTTGGGTTTTTGTTTAGTGAAGGGGATGGAGTGAAACCTTTTTCCATTGTTAATAAACCACTTGTCAAAGTTTGAGGTATTCCAGATTATTATTTTTTCTTTCTGAAATTGTAATTTGTTTCTCTTCTAAGCTCAATTGGCAGGCCATTCCAATTTCCTGGTGTTTTTTTTTTTTTTTTTGCTGGAGCTCTTTTTCTCCCATAGCTAGACAAAATGGAGATCTATGGAGGTTGAGTGTACCACTGTGCTGGGATCTAAGAAAGTAAAGGGATGTTCTTGTACTTGGGTTACTACTCAGTGAAAGGCAGTTCATATCAGACACCTCTCATTCTTAAGCAGAATGAAAAGTATTTCCTAGGTCAATGACAATTTAGAATCAGTTGCTCAGTTTACTTGCTTCCTTTTTTTTGTTGTTTTATATTGATTTATATGAGATGAGGCTTCCTGCTTACACATTTTTGGGTTAACAGTGTGCCAACTCAAACCAAGTGACACAACCAACATGAACAACAAAAACAGCATACATGCAGAGCACATACAACTGTTTTGTGCTTATAATCAGGTAAAAACATGAATAGTTTGAAGTAAAGTCAAAAACCAAAATCCATGGCTTTATAGAGCAGAAAAAACAAGGCAAGAACTCGGACATGTAAACCAGAAGCATTTTATACAATGCACCTGCTGCACAGAATGTTATCAGAATTTGTGTGATTTTCTGTGGGCGCAAATTCTGTGCTAAAAATAACATAACTTATTTTTCTAACATTATTTATTTTTTACCATTCTGCTACATAAGTATAATTTATTAGGCATAAACATAAAAATATTGTGCTAAAAGTAGGGTTATCAATAATACTCAGCATCTCAGCTTCAAAAAAGAACACAAATCAGGGGACCCTTTTATATGCTGGTACCATTGATTTAAAAAGAAAATTACAAATTAAGAGTGCATTAAGCAAAATTAATATAATTAGTTCTTGATTGCAATCCACCACCTTTCACACAAAACATCATTGATTTTAGAAGGTCAGGGCAAAATTATGAGCCAAAAAATCTAGAAAGTTCTTAAGAAGTTTGATAAGTTGAAAAGTATGGAGGTCGTGTCTGAAAATCAGAGACAGTTTAGAGATGTGATTGCAGTACTCACAACGTGCCAATCAACTCTATTTTTAAGTAAAAGTGGTTCTAGCCAATAAATTGTAAAATATTAGCTTGGGGTTTGCAGGTAAATTATGAACACTCACAAAAGAACCTAAAGGAAATACAAGGCTACTAATAGATGAAAAAAATCGGAAATTAAGGGATGCCACTCGAGAATCATGGCACCCCATTATTGGGACCCCAAAGCTCAGTAAAAACTGAGTAATTGGGGACAGTTGGGAGATCTGATGTGCATGTTTATAATTTGCCTGATTGGCAAAGAAGTTTGACTTACCCATGAAGACAAAAACTACATCAATACATTGGTATGAATGAATCTAGCTTCACCTCCAGAATGGAGATAATTACCAGTAATCTACACCTTGCTCATAAACAAAAACAAAAAAAAAAAAAAAAAAGAGAGAGAGATTGCTCTTACTTTTTCTGAAGAATCTGTTTGCTTAGTAATAGTTCTACCTGCAGCTATTCTCTTACACTGGTATTGTTCAGTGGAATCATCTTTCCATAATACTGTAATACATGCTGTCCAATCCATATATACTGAATTGGCTTGTGTCACAGATATTTGCTTTTTTCTGATGACATAGTGGCATTCAAGAGAGTATACATCTTTTTTCAAATGCAATTACATTGTGTGTGTGTGTGTGTGTATATATATATATATATATATATATATATATATATATATATATATATATATATATATATACATACATACACACACACACACACACACACACACACACACACACACACACACACACACACACACACCAGAACATCTAAAACCCATAACTTTGAATTTCATAACATCTAACACTACAAATCACAAGAAAATAACATCCCCTCCACAAGTAATGAGATCAAGCAACCAAACAGACTTTTTACTATGTTTCTGCAGAGGGGCAAGTCCCCCTGCACCCTACACCCCTTGTAAATTAAATATACCAACTCCAAGATCGTACTACAGTGGCAAAAAGTTAATTTCCCAACCCCACTGTATCAAGCCCCGCTGCAGAAACATAGTAAAAAGTGTGTTTGGCACTTTGGTGTCATTATATGTCATTATATGTGGAGGGGATGTTATTTTCATGTGATTTGTACTGTTAGATGTTATGAAATTCAATGTTATGGGTTTTAGATGTTCTGCGATATATATATATATATATATATATATATATGGGTTTATAGATATATATATATATATATATATATATATATATATATATATATATATATACATATATATATATATATATATATATATATATATATATATATATATATATATATATATATATGCACACATGCACACACACGCACACACACATACACACCTTCCTTTCTCTTCCTACTAAAACATCTTCCCTCAAGTCATACTTGCAGTTTTCCCATTATCATATCCTAGTTACTTAGGAACCTTGCTATTTAGCAATTTCAGTTTGCCACACAAAGAAAAAACAGGTATCAATAAACATTAGGCTCAATAACATATTCTTCATAAATGTGTACAATATGACAGCTGTAAATGAACTACTGTATTCATAGCATTTACTACCTTCCATTGTAATGATTCTTATGCTGCCTTTTAATCCTTTATCATGGTTGCTGTACTGTATTGTGTGTTTATCACCACAAATGTCGCAAAATGCTCTTCTGTTAACCTTCTTCTTCTTTCGGCTGCTTCCATCAGGGGTCGCCACAGCAGATCAACTGTTTTCATTTCTTCCTGTCCTCTGCATCTTGCTCTGTCACACCAGCCACCTGCATGTCCTCTCTCACCACATCCATAAAACTTATCTTAGGCCTTCCTCTTTTCCTGTTACCTGGCAGCTTCATCCTTAGCATCTTTTTCTCAATATACTCTGCATCCCTCCTCAGCACATGTCCAAACCAGCATAATCTTGCCTCTCTGGCTTTGTCTCCAACCCTTCCAACCTGGGCTGACCCTCTAATATACTAATTCCTAATCCTGTCCATCCTCGTCACACCCAGTGCAAATCTTAACATCTTTAACTCTGCCACGTCAAGCTCTGACTCCTGCCTTTTTGTCAATGCCACCATCTCCCACCCATATAATATAGCTGGTCTCACTACCCTCTTGTAGATCTTCCCTTTCACTCTTACTGGTACTCTTCTGCTAACCAGCCCTTCAGAACTTCATTACTTTTTATCTTTCCCACTGAAAATTTTCTTCCTGGGCATTCAATGAAAAGGGGGTACATTCAGATCATTTACTCATCATTATGATTTTATTCATAGCTTAACGATTACAGACAACAAACACTATCAAACTAAATGATATAAGTGCATATGTCAGCACAGAGGCCATATACTTAATTCTCATAGCTGCGTTACTACATTCATGCCTAAAAACATTTGCTGCTTAATCTCTTATCTTTTTCAACATATAAACTCAAACCCACTGCTTCCTTATCTGCGCTATTTACTCTATACTATAC
Source organism: Protopterus annectens (assembly GCF_019279795.1). NCBI lineage: Eukaryota > Metazoa > Chordata > Ceratodontiformes > Protopteridae > Protopterus > Protopterus annectens. The sequence continues at coordinate 136,872,429 of NC_056731.1, forward strand.
TATAATATCTATTTTTATATATATATATATATATATATATATATATATATATATATATATATTTACATACATTTAAACATTCCCTAAAGGAATATTTCACCAAACATAGGCTTTGCTCCTGTTCTCAGCCAAGCTAACTATTGTAACCCCTAAATGTCAAACTCCTTCGATACACCACTCTTTCTCAATATTTCCTGGCTTTTAAGCCTCCTTACTTTCAATTTGTGTTTTGTTATACTAAAAAAAAAAAAAAAAAAAATTTAAATGTATTCTGTTGTAATATTGTATAATTCTTTGTATGTTATTTTGTATTTTGCCAACATTGTTAATTGCTTTTAGACACTATGTTAGGAACTTTGCAATTGAACTTCTATTTGTATTTTTTATGCACTCGAAACGCAGTAATACTCATATGCCAAATGTAAAAACAAGGTAATCTTCCTTGCAGCTTTTCTCCCTGGGTCTCTGCTGAAAACGGGCTTCTGGCCCAGTTGGACAGTACCTGGCTATCAAATGAAAATAAATAACTAAAATAAAATAAAATATATCTAATATCCACTTCTTCTTTGGTATTGGAGATCTTAGTACTCAACAATTTCTTCTGTCTTCACTGCTTAAGTTTCCATCTATAATTATATATACTATATCTGTTCTTTTGGTGGTACCACATTTGCTTCACATATACCACCTGTATTATTTATTTTATTTCTTTACTCTTTCTTGACTGTGTTAGTCTCACTAGGACAAAGGCTTCTTCTCAGGACAGAGCCAAGGTGATATTCATATTAACTAGGGAAAATTTGCCCAGGACACTGTGGTTCTTCCCCCACTCTTGTTCGCCTTCTGATGCACTAGAAGTGCTGGAGTGATGGTGGTTAACGTTAGAGGCACAGAAACACTAACAAAGTTTGATCTGAGAAAATATGAAAAAATACAGATTCTGTATGTATTGATTGAGCAGGATTTTGGATAACAATTCTGCTGGCATGGAAAGAAATATTTTTCAGTCAGGTGGCTTATCTATAAAACAATTGAGGAGCATAATCCAGAAAAAGGAACATACAAGTGATTCAACAGTTTTTTGGGGCAGAGATGTTGGACTGAGCACAGCTGTATATTTGTACTGAGAAGACTTCTGAACACAGTGAAATAACTTGATTAGTTAATGATGCGATGTGTGCTTCTTTGTGTTTAAATCATGATACTATGGAAAAAAGATCCTATTTGTCTGTTGTATCTGCAGTTAGCAGTCATGATACAAGAACTCTGACTAACATGAGACCTATAGTAAGGATTAAATTAAAAACTGAAGACGTAATAGACAGATGCAAAATATGAGATAATGTTGTTTTACTCCTTGGTGTAAAAGTACAAAGGGTTTATTATCTTATTAGGGAAAGACTCTTTTGGTGAATTGATTTTTGAGACTTTTCTGGCAGGTAGACAACTTAATGAAAGCCAACAGAAAAAAGTAAATGATTAGTTGTAGAATAAATTTATCTTTTACACTCAGGCTTTGCAATTAAAAAGGGAATTGGTTGTTCAGTTGACATCCGATGTCAAGAAAGAGTAATTTCTTGCTTATTTATGTCATTTTATGGATGATATCAATGCAGTTATGAACAACAGATGGTTATGAACTGGAGGGTTGGAATGTAAATATAAATGTTCGTCATGTACCATGTGATATTAATATAAACAGAACAAGAAATAGTGTACATTATTGGGGACAGCTCATTTTTTTTGCAATGTAGATAATCCACAATCAATCAATCAATCAATGTCCTAAAAAGTATAATCCATACCTCTCAACTGTACAGATTTTCACAGAATGTCCACATTTTTGGCTTATATTTTTGTCCTTTTCCTCTTTTTCCTGGCAAATCACTGGGATGACCTCAGGATTGTAGTCACTAAATAATGATATACATTTGAGTTTCAGACTTCAAATCCTTCAGAAAATGTATATTAAAACAAATTATGTTACTCTAGCAACTTTCTAAGTTTATGAGCAATATTTAAAATATGTCTCTATTTGTACCCCAATTTTGTCAAGCTTTGTCCAGACTTTTTGCATTAAGAGGTTAAGAGGTATGGTATAATCAGTGTAGTAACAGGCTATTCTATAAAGGAATGTGAGGCTGAATGTTATAGGTGAAATAAAAAGGGATTTTGGATGGACTATGAGGGGATTAAATAATCAACAGAAGAAAAAGAATGAGGTCACGAAAATGATAAAGATGATGAAAGGGAAAAATTTCTTAAGTAGATGAGCCAGAAAAAGATCAGGATATAGATGAAAGAAAAAGGAATGACAGTGCACACATTTCACAAGATTTGTATAAGGAACAGCAGGAGGTAATAATTACTGAAGAAAGTGAAGATGCAGACATGGAAAATTAGAAAACAGTAACTAAAAATACATCAAAAGGAAAGAGCATAAATGATAGGAAAAGGGGGATTAAAACATTACATGTAAAGAATAAAACAAAACAAAAGGTTTATTTAGCTATATGTACTATAAATGTAAGTGTGTATTTTACAGTAGTGAGCAGGGGTAAAAGCAAAAAGTATTTGTATTTTGGGTGTGATAATTACAGCCACAATTTAGATTAAGCAAACTAGGTATTTTGGGAGGAAGAAAAGTAAGTACGGAATTTATGGTCTGACAAATGCAAGGGTATTGTTATATTATTTAAAAATCAAGAAAATAAGATATTGGATCACATTAAAATAAAGGCAGAGAGAGTTTCTATTTATACATCAGGAAAATTAATTCAGTAATGACAACTATAGTACTATATCCTTACATAGATTTAAAAAGAGAGAGGAGATTTCTTTGAATTTATAAATCTTTATATGGTGTTACTAGATTTTAATTGCAATGTTAATGTAAATACCAAAATGTATGCATATAAATCATAGGAAAATAAAGTAAAATGAAATAAATTATGAATTTAGATGAAATTTTGGTGGCAAAAAAGAGAGATTATACAAAGAGCGGACCTAGGGAAAGAACAGAACTAGATTGCATATTGTTTTCAAACTCTTTAAAATAAATAAAGAGAGGAATTTTAAATGCAAATTTTTAAGATGATAAAGTAATATAGACAATTATTGGAAGTAATACTGCATTACCTTTTTATGATAAAAGAACAAAATGAAATGCAAAACTAAATGTAGGAAAAATATTGCATTTTGGAAAAAAATATATCTAAAAAATAAAAAAGAGCTTTATAAGAAAAAAAAGTTTAGTGGATTAAACTGGGTGTTAGACAATTATACTGATTTTAAGGAAATGGGCATATATGGATAAATGTTATAATATTCACAAATGTATTGTAAGATAAAAATATATGGTCAAAGGGAAAAAGACTGAAATGACACCATTCCATGGAAAAAGTTAAGGTAAAGGAAATATGCAGGGATGGTACAATGATTAAAGAGTTTTTATGCTAAAAGTAAAATGAATAATATAAAGTAATATGAGACTAACAAAGCAGTAGAAAGTAAATTATCAAATATATATAGAGGAAATAGAGTTGACTCTCAATTAAATGAGGGTTAAATTCAATGTAGTTAACCTATATAGGAAAAAAGGTCTTAGAAGCAAAGAAACATTTGAATGAGGAATTAAATTTATATGAAAAATTGGGGTAGGTTTGATTTAAAGAACTGAAAACCAATAACCTTGAATAATATAGACTATAAATTTATCATGAAAATCATGCAGATAAGATTTGAGAAGCTATTTATACTATATGGAATAACAGAAATTTTGGAGTACAAAACTAGAAAGTAAAAAGGATGTTGATAATAATTAAGAGAATTTTTAACTCACATGTATATGAAAATCATTGAAGACCAAATCATTGAGACAAAAATAACAGAAACCCATGTTTAGCAAAAGACCGGAGCAATGAAGATCTTCACAGGAAAAGTAACCTTTTGGCCCTTTTCCCAACTGTAGTGCAATCTTGTAGTTGGTATATTTAGCTATGAGGTTGTGGGGGGGCACAGCCTCCCACATTGGGAGTGTGAGGGAATAGCTCCCCAAATGAATAGGTTAGGGATGGTGTGATTTAGGTTTTTCGACTTTCTGAATGAGTGGTTACTTATCCCTGGGAAAATCTTCAGCTCTCCGATCTTTCACTTAAATTGGTTTTCATTGTTTCTATCTTGACGATGTAGTATTCAATGATCTGGTGTTTTGAAGATCTGAAGTAGACCTGACCTTTCATAATGTTATATTTAGTGAGATGTGGAAAATATCTGAAGGCCGTGGAATATGTACAGAAGTAATTTCCTTTTTAAGAATGCATATAATGGAAGTGAAGTTAGGGTTTTAGCAACAAATGAGATTTTATATTCCCTAATAATGAATACTGCAGAAGAACAGGTATCTTTATAGCACTGCGAACATATAAATCTGAATAGAGGTAAAATATATGTATCCATGATGATGGTGTATGTTGATGATGTTAGTTTATTTGCAAGAAATATTACATAATTAATATAAATGGTTAGCCAAGTTAAGGAATACTTAAGATGTGTATGTTTAATGTAAATAAAGAAAAGACCAAAGGATTTCAGAAAACAAGAAAAATGTCTTCATTTACTTTTGGAAATCATGAAATTACTGATGAGTAGTGCAATATTTTGATACAGAAAATTCTTGATATAACTAGATCTTCAAAGTGTTTTAGTTTTAGTTTTAGAAAGAAATATATATTTCTTAAATTCTTTAGTTTTGGGAAAGTTACATAACTTGGGAAATTATTATATAGGTTCATAGGTTCATACTAGGCTATCTACCCTAGGGCATTTATAAGCCTAGCCAGAGTGTGTTTGGCTTTCGCCACCCATTTTAAATTAATTTTGCTATGCCCTTTTTCGAGGTTAGTATACTGTGCCTCTGTCTAACAGTGACACAGAAGTGATACCCGGGGTAAACCTACGATCTCCCATCCACTCATCAAGATTCCTCTTGAAGAGAGTCAATGAGGGACTCTGCCTAACCAGGACTGGGATTTTATTCCAGAGTGAAGGGAGCCTCTGGGTTATGAATCTGACCCTCCAGCATGTCCTATTTATTTCAGTGCTGAGGTTCAAGTCTCTCGAGCATGTAGCTCGATGGGATTTGGATTTTCTGAGGTGCAGCATGTCCATTAATTCCGGGTTGGACATGGCTTTATACATCAGGCACAGATCGCCTCTGAGCAGGCGGTATGCCACTGAGTCGAGCTGGAGTTTCTTTAACCAGGCAGCATATGGCATCTGTGTGAGCCCATTGATCCTCTTGGTGAGGTACTTTTGGGGTCTTTCCAGTTGCTGCAAGTGTCTGGTAAGGTACATCCCAAAAGGGGGGCATTGTACTCAATTATGGGCCTGATGAGGGATGAGTAAAGAGGCACGATGACCTCCCCTGATCTAGATGTAAATCCCTTCATGATTAGGTGGGCTATATAAAATGTTTTTCTTACCACTTTGTTTGTATGTTTCCAATTAATAATGTTTCCAATGAATAATAAAAAAGAAAAAATAATGAGTTTTTTTTAGCATTTTTGTGGTTTATCACTAAATTCAGTTAAAAGTGGTGTTGTTTATATTAAGAGACAAAAGGAAAGAATAGGTAAAAAGACTAGAGCATATGACAAAACTGAAATTTTGTTTATTAAAAATATGGGAGTTGACTATAAGTAAAAAGTTGCTAGGCAATGAACAAAAATGTTTTATGGAATTATCATGTGGAAGTACTACTGTGTTGATCCTTGAACAGATTTAGAAAGAAAAAAATAGTTATAAAAGTAAGATTAAGTAGATTTGAGAATTTAGTAGAAGGACAGCATTTCTTATGAATACTGAGTATAAATAAACTGTCAGATACATGAAATATGATGTATAAGAATTTAAATAAAAGGATATATTAAATGTATAATGAAGGGAAATAAACTGAGCATGTGGTCTCAAGTCCTAGGGATAGTAAGTTATATATTAGGCTAAGAGAAGAAATATTATTAAAATGGGAGAGGGAGGTGATCTTTCCTTCTACAGTTCTGATCCTGCAGTAAGTATTGAAGTCTAACAAGCAGCACTATGGATAAGTTGATGCCCACACTCCACAATAGCTTGAGTAACTATCCATGTATATGTGATGCATGTGTATGTCTCTCCAGGATGCAGCGCTTGTAGAAGTCGCAGCCACAATGGGGAGTGAGTAAGGCTGGAAGGGTAGAAGAAGAATGCACCTTATTGACCTGCCACTACAGTCTGGGAATAAAGTGGATGCGACTTTTAACCTTCCTAGGGATTGAATGGTTATGCTGTCTTCCTAGATGAGACATAAATTGGTTAATAAGCTATGAGGGGAGAAGACCTGAGGTGAAGATGGTGACAAAAAAGAAGATTAAGATAACACTAACACCATTACTATCATATATGTGAAATAAAATGGGGCATACACTGGATATTGTTTTATATGTTTTGGGTGCTATGTTTTAGTAATGGTATGGATATCAACATCCTCCTTCTTGCACTAGGAACCCAAAGCAAAAACTACTTCCTTTACTTTGCACGTCTCATTTACATGTAATTAGCTTATGAATGAGTACGTTTGATTATGTGCACTCAAGTGAAGGTAGCTTCAAGCAGTAGATGCTAGGCATTTGAGTTTTGAGCATTTGGGATTTTAAGAAAAGTAATGGACACTTCTCAATCTCTTAGTAATTAATGAATTATATGATTTATCCAACACTCAGAACTGTACTATAGCTCTTATCCTGAAATTAACTGTGATTCCACGGGGGATCTGTGAGTAAAGCAATTGCATATGGCTATCTACTGTGTTTTAATTCTTGATTTCCATGCCATTTTTCTTCTAATCTTTGTCAGTTAGGCTTTTTTGTTTCTTGAGTCTGTATATTTACTTTAACTGCTTAATGTCACTTTTCCTAATTAAACTATGCTTCTTGAGTATTACCTCAACCAGCCTGGTCCCTAAGCTATGCCTTCAAAAGTATTGTAGCTTTAACTGAGGAGTTTATGTTTGTATGTTAATCTTTACTGTTAGACCTCTGCTAGAATGTTTACTGTATGCATTTACTGCCAGCCAATGAAATTACTGTTTTGTCAGTCAGGAGATGATTGGACACTCACAATTATGTACCACTTAAATAAGGACTTGAATTGTACTTTCAAAGCTGAACTTTTCTAGTCATTGTGATATAATCCTGGCTTCTCACCTTTCTGGATAAGTTTACCAGTGTGAAAGTATCATCACCTTTTCAAAATACAGTTTCTCAGATTATGCTGCTGTAGTTTGTTTTCAATTTACTTTTCTTTAGTGTGTCATACAGCAGGATTATTTCTTTGTCCTCATATAGGTTTGAAGGCTGTTCCTCTCGCAGATACATGTACTGACATAAGTGTTATGTTCTATCCTGGGCAGTTTGTATATATTCTTACTTCATAAGCTGCTGTTTGCTAGAAAGTTGATAGTCTGACTGTGCAAGTTCAGGTACTTCTTGGATACTTACATTTTTTTTTTGCAAGTGTTAGCCCTATTTTAATATTCTTGGCTTGATGGAGAATGTTATGCCTGTACTTCAGAAATCTGCAGTTTTATTTAACTTTAGATTTGTCTACCTTTTTATTTATTTATTGATTTGTTTGTTTTTGTTTTGTTTTACAGTTTTGTTGCATCAGTCATGTTTATTATTTCATAAAGATAAGCTTATGCTCAGTGTCTGTTATTTTTGCTTTCCTTGGAAGGCTCAGAATCACTTGATAACAGGTGACACCTGCATTCCATTCTTTTATTTGATGTACTTGCATGTCCACCATTTCAACTTAAATAGACTGTATAACATTATTACTAGCTAATAATTGTTTTTAAACTTCTTTTCATGAATTTTAAGTCTGTTGCTATTTATTTTTGCTTTCTATGCATTCTTTATTGTATGTACTCTAGCTTTACTAATGAACTTTACGTATTCAACTGTATTTTTCTTATATAGAGATTCTACTTATATTTGTATGTATTGCCATTACATTTTCTCCACTCTACAATTTACCATCATTTTGTATTCCACTTAGTATGTTAATATTATGTTGGCTATAATCTGTATTAAGTCTATGGAGCTTTTCTCCCAGGACATCTGCTGAAAATGGGATTTATGCCAGTTGGACTTTTCTTACAAACAAGTCTGAAATAAATAAGCAAACAGTGCATTGTACATTGGAAAGGTATGTATATACTCTATTAATTTTAAATATGAAGTTGAAGATTGTTACTTAAGATAGCATGTTCCCATACTGTAGGCATGAAGTATCCTTGGCTTTCACTGATTGCTCTTCCACTGTGGATGATGAATAACTTATTTTTCCTAATGCAGTTTAATATTTTTAAATGATGCAATTCATTAGCATATTTTTAGCAACTAGTCTAGCAAAATAAATTAACTTATTTTGAATTCAGTAACACGACTATGATACTGATAGGAAGCATACATTCCATTTTCCAAGAATGACACTAAACAGTACATTGTGTATTCCAGGAAATCATTCTTTGACTTTTCACAGGCTCTGATTGCTCTTATAACCCCAGATGCAGCTTACTGTACTGGCAAGACATGAGATCTTTGAAGTGCCACTCCTTGCAATTGCCTAACGTTTGCTGATGGCAATACCACTGAACCATTTATGCTACTGTCATTACACCTGAACTTATATTTTTAGTTTGGCTGCATATAAAAACTGCAATCATTGTCAGATGGCATGCTCAAGAAGATAAAAAATCAGGAAATAAAATCAAAACGCACCAAGACAGGCCTGAATACGGACTCTATTTTATTCCAGTAAAAAAAAAATCACAGATATTGAGCGCTTTCATCTCTCACACAGAAGACTTAATTGGAATAAGAACATAGGTTCAAAGGTTCATAGGTTCATACTAGGCTATCTGCCCGAGGGCATTTAAAGCTAGCCCCCTATTTTTGTGGCTTACGCCACCCCTTTAGTATGGGGAACTATACCCATTATTTTGCTGTGCCTCTGTCGAGCAGTGACACTGAGGTAATCCCTGGGGTATATCTGCGATCTCCCATCCATTGGTCAAGATTTCTCTTGAACAAGGCCAGCGAGGTGCTCTGCCTCACATGTACCGGGATTTTGTTCCACAGCATAGGGAGTCTTTGGGTGATGAATCTATCCCTCCAGCACGCCCTATTGATAGCGGTTTAAGTCTCCTGCCCTTGTGGCTCTGATGGATCTAGATTTTTGAGGTGAAGCATATTCATCAAATCTGGGTTTGACATGGCCTTGTATGTTAGGCAAAGGTCACCTCTGAGACTGAATAGAGCTGGAGTTCTTTCAGTCGGGCAGCATAGGACAGATTTTTGAGACCTTTTATCCTTTTGGAGGAACTTTGTGGCCTCTCCAGCTGCTGCAAGTGTCGGGTCAGATACATTCCGAATGGGGCATTGTACTCAATCATTGGTCTGATGAGTGATGAGTAAAGGGAGACAATGACCTCCCTTGATCTAGATGAGAATCCCTTCATGATAAGGTGGGCAATGTAGAAGGTCTTCCTACTACTTTAGCTACATGGGTGTCGAATGACAGACTACTATCAACCTGGGTCCCCAGGTCCCTGATAACTTCTTCTGTGCTCAGTGGATTGCCACCTATTTGGTAGCTAGTAACCTTGTTTTCAAGGGTATGACTATGCATTTTTGGCATTTAACTTTAGGCCGTGGCTGTGGCACCAGTTATCCGCTTCTGTGAGACCCTTCTGAAGGATATCTGTGTCAGATCTGTTTTCTACTATGGCACCCAGTTTGCAGCCATCTGCAAACTTTGTCATAACCCTCCTGTGTTTGCTTGTACTTGAAAAGTAGATGCCTGTGGGACACCACTTGTGACAGGCTTTGAGTCTGACATGGCGCCAGCAACTCTGACCCTGTGGGTTCTGTCACTCAGCCAGTTTGCAACCCATCTTGTGATGTATGGGTTAACATTTAAGCTGATGAGTTTTTCAATGATACAGCCAAATTGAGGTAGGCTGTATGGACTGCCTTTCCCTCATCAATGGCTTTGGTGACTGTTTGAAAAAATCAACCAAGTTTAAAGGCATGATCTGCCTTTGACAAAGCCAGACTGGGTTGGATCCAAAGTCTGCAAATTCCCTATGTCTTTATTTATGAGGTCCATTATGATCCTCTCCATGGCTTTGCAGATAAGGCTTGTCAAGCTAATGGGCCGGTAATTTCCAGGGTCTGTGGAGGCACCGCCTTTGTGAAGTGGGACCACAGTTGCAATCCAGAGGTAATTGAGTTACACCATCAGGTCCCATGGATGCTGTGTTTTGCTTTGGAGAGAGCAGTTCTCACTTGGAGATGTTTGGGGGCTGCACTCGTTTGGTATAGATATCTCTCCTTTGGGGGAGGGGAGAAGTTTGCACTGAACCTGTCAGCCAGTATCTTGGCAATGTCTGTAGGATCAGTAATCTTCACATCATTTTGAACTAGTTCTGAGCATATCTGGGAGTTTCCTCCTAGGTTTCTAACATAGCTAAAGAAGGCTTTATGATTGTCTTTTGAGTCTTTAGCTATTTTTCTCGAAATTTGCTTTGGATGATTTTATGAGAGCTCTTAGTTTTTACTTATAGTGATCAAGGGTGTCTTACCTTTTAAGATTTTTGCTCTATCTTGTAGTAGCTTCCTCCTTTTGTTGTAGAGTTTGTTTATGGCTGGGGTCCACCAGACTGGGTACAAAGAGTCTTTGTTTTGTTTGGGATTGCCTTATCCATGCAGTCCTGCAGGTGCTGGTAGAAGGCATTTGTAAGTGATTCAGCGGCTTGAGTATTGTTGGGCCTGAAAGGAGACCACACTAGTCTTTAGAAGTGTGAAGTCGGCTTTTGAGATGTTCTTTACTGTGGTCTTTTTTATTTCAGGTGGGGGTGGGATGAGGACCTCCAACGAGATTAGTTTGTGATCTGATCTCACCAGTGAGGGTATACTGTTGAACATTGTGCTCCCATGTTCGTGATGATGAGATCAAGTATGTTATCTCCTCTTGTGGGGATGATGACTAGTTGTTCCATGGCATTTGAGTTTATGAATTACATACATTATCAAACCCATTTATATATCAACTCTTACATCACAATTGGTAGTAACCAAGCCAATGATCTTTAAAAAAATCATCATACATTAAAAAAATGCAACCTATCTTCCTATCTTGCATACTATGCTAAAATCTGATATATGTAAATGCTATGATAAAACTTAAATAATACATTGCAAAACCCAGCAGATATAAATATATTTGCAAACATTGCTTAAAACAGATTTTAAATTGAAAAAAAAAATAAATGAATAAAACTAGACTTTTCTTTCAAGGGTGGAACTATTGACAAGGAGTCATTAATACCGGGGGAAAATTGGCAGTAAGTCTTAATTGCCATTGCAGCTCATTTTTACATAAAAAATTTTTCCAGTCACCCCGTCTCAATGTAAGAGACACTTTTTGCAGGAGAGGCATGCATCCCCATACGTCCACACCCTCTCTAATTATATATACTAATACGGGATTGCACGATACCATTTAATGAAAAAATTCCTCAATCCTATTGTTATAGCACTCTCACACCACTGTCAGAAGCCTTCTTGTCATTCACACTGGGCAGGCAGGAAAGCTGTTGACATGAGTTGCAACTAACCAACTTAAGAGAAGCAACATGTTTATACATACATATATATATATATATATATATATATATATATATATATATACATAAGTACGTGTGTGGATGTATGACCATCCATTGAAAATTTAACTTATTGAACGGCAAGTTATTAAACACAATTTGTCAATCACCAATTGATCGGAAAAAAAACACAACACCCTCTAACACCCCTACCAATTCTGAGAAAGGGTAAATTCCTCAACTCCCACTGTGCCATGACCTCACACTGACAGATATGATACATGTGATAAGCTGATTTTCAATCACCTGTACCAACTTTTTGTATGGTCAAGAACTGGTATGTTCAACCAATTGTTTGATCTTGCAAGTGTGAGTGTGGTATGAAAGAAAGACAGAGAGAGAGAGAGAGAGAGAGAGAGAGAGAGGTATATATTAATACATAAGTACAGTGCCTGATTTATTTATGCCAATGGCTGTTTTATTTATAACAGAGTGCTGTCTATATGGTATATATTACAAAAACAGTCTTTAGACATTATGTACGTTCTCTGTGTAATAAAGCAGTGAAAACTTAAAATAAGTCTAATGTGAGTCATCTAGAAGAGATCTTTTTAAAAGTAGAACTTATAGCTTATTACCACAGAAATGTATGCCTTGCCTGTAAAGGGATTTTCATGAAAAGATTGAAGAATCTTGAGGAATATTGACCAGAAGATGATATGAAGTATGGAGAGGCTGATGGTGGCTTTATTTTGAGTACTATAAACCTCTATATAAGTGGGGCTATTTCAGGAATACCAGGTGAAAGGAGTACCATGCACCTGCTCGTGGATATGTTGAGAGCTCCAGTGCAGCCTGTTGTTTGCTGAAATACCAATGGTATAAACTGCAAAAATATGTTGTTTTCCATGAAGGACATTGAAAATGATCGGGAGATGACCTGTAATTAATCTGAAATACACCAAGCAATAATATGCTGATGATGAGATGGAAGACAATACTGATTGCTTTTATTTTTCCACTGTTAATACAATGTACTTGAAGTAATGAGGCTATCTTCAGTGCATGATGCCTGCTAGTTTAAACACACACACACACATGTATGTATGTGCATATACATATATATATATATATATATATATATATATATATATATATATATGAATATCTACATATAAAAAAAATATATATGGGGTCCAAGTTAACTGACTGAAAAGCAATATATTGAAAGTTATAACACTGAGTGTACAATGCTGTACAATGCTGAAATCAAAATACCTACATTCCTACATTTGTAGAAAGCTCGGCTTGCTTCTTCTGCACATCAGAACTACTAGGTCCAAGGATTTAAATTATGTTTCGTAACATAAATAAGACATGCTGGTGAGACAGATGTGTGTCTCGATTACATATTGAAAGACCGAAAGTGATGAAGTGCGAATGCTCAGATGAGCAAAAATGCTGCAAATCAAAGTTTGTTATTTTTAAGGCAGTACAGTGAAGATCGGAATATTTTCCCTTTCTTCACTGTAGTGTGATCTCGGAGATGGAATATACATTTAGTGGGGTGGGTAACATTTTTGATTTGCGGCATTTCTGGTCATCTGAACGTTCGCACTTCGTAATGTTCGATCTTTCAATATAGACCCATGTGTCTCAGAGGATCCCTAACTCTATTTAAGTGTAACCTCAACCAATGGATGGGAAATCGGAAATTCATCCTGAGTCTGGCCCTGATGTCTCTGATAGTCAGTGGCAGACAGTAATGCCTAAACTAAAATATCCCCCCACATAACCTCTAGAAACTTCCCAACTAACAAACTCCTCCCAATAAACACACATGATACATCAAAACTCATTTGGTCGAAATTTAATTTGATCAAAAACCAGTATGCAAGGCAATTAACAGGGATTTGTCCTCCTCCCCAATGTCGTGTGACCCTGGAGTTGATATATATAGTTCATCCCCAACCCCCAATGAAAGCCCCCCACACCCCCCTAACTATATA
>NC_056731.1:136888644-136906144 GCF_019279795.1 Protopterus annectens
AAAATGTATCCCAAGTTTACTGTTAAATGTTAAAAGCTGAAAAACATGTTATACTAATTTAGTAAGTCAGCTTTACAGACACAGTAAAGTAAATTTCTCTGGAGACAATAAATAATATTCTCTTATTTTGTGGAAATATGTTCACATGGAAAGTGTCTCCTTTTCGAAAGAATTCAGAAAGTATGCACATGTTAATCTTGGCACACTACACATTTTTCATCTTTGACTTTGATTCATGGATCAACTGTACAACTGCAAAAATGTGATGTCTTAGCATAAAAGTACACTTCAATATGTAGAACAAAAATACTTCTGTTAAGTGTTGTACCGTATATGATATAAAAATAATCCATATTTAATGTGCCTTACTAATAAGTCCATGCTAGTCTTAATAAGATCAGGGTGCAAATGTATCAGTTAAAAGTATAGCCTTTTTTGTATACATTACAGAATATTAAATACTTTTTATAGTAAACAGGAAGCATTCCACCCCTGTAGTCATCATGTAATAGGTTCATAAGTTCATAATCATACTGTAGACAAGTTTTGCAGAAGACTATTGAATAGCATAGTCAGCTAAGTCCAAGAATAATCGGATGAGTTGCAGTAACATTTCAAGAAATGCAATTCTGCATAAACCAAGGAGGAATTCACCATTGTTGATGAAGTCTGAGGTCTTTGGTGTCAATCTTGATGGTGCCATCTACTTGTCTAGTCATAGAAGATTCAACAGTATGAGGTATTTCATGCTTAAGATGGCCAGTCACAGACAACCATGAGACAAGCTATAGTGACTGGGCTTTCAATCTGTCAGCATAAATTAATAAGTTTAAGCCAGTAATGTTCTTGGTTATGCAACCCTGGCTATGTCAAAGTGGACAAGATGCTCAGAAAGGTATATGCTGAAGGGTGACTATATCACTTTATTAAATACTCACATTGTCAAACCAGTATTAATCAAACTCACTTTGTTGAACCCCCACTTTACCGAGCAACCATTTAATCAAAGTTTTTCAGAGGGAAAAACAGCAGCTGGACAACCTACCACCCATGACAAAATTTGAAATATTTAAAACCCACCCAAGTTGAGGGCTTCATTCTCTCACACCACCAAAGTGGGGGGGGGGTGCACCACCCAACTAAATGTGGTTAAGGTGTTTGCCTTATAAACACAAGGTGCAGGGCTTGAGTCTCACAAGGGATAATTGGCTAGGCTTAAAATGGCTCACAAGGGCAGTTAGCTTAGTACTAACCTATGAACCTCAGCCCTGGAGGACTCCAGTGTTGATATGCTTCTGTGCAGACGAGGAACCACTGACTTTTGCTATTTGAATCCAGTCAGCTAGTCTGCTGGATATCCAGTGAATGAAATCAGCATTAATGTTAAGTTGTGCAAGCATGCTATTGTAATGCTATCAAAGGCCATGGCTACATTCAGATAGGAAGTGTGAGTGGCATGCACCTCGCAAGGAAACTGAGTATCTTAACTAGAAAGGACTACCTCTTAACCTCATAGTGCAATCTGGACAAAGCCTGACAAAATGGAAGGGACAAAGGTCCAACATAGGGACAGATTTTAAATGTTGCTCTTGTAAACTTAGAAAGTTGCTAGAGTAATAGGTTCTGTGTTAGCATACATTTTCTGAAGGATTTGAAGTTGGAAACTCAAACGTATGTCATTATTTAGTGATTTCAATCCTCAAATCATCCCAGTGATTTTCCAGAAAATCACAAATGGTATGAAGAGTAGACCAAAAATATAAGGCAAAAATCTAGACATTCTTCAAAAATCTGGACAGTTGAGAGATATGACTAACCTTTAACAAAACCAAATTGGTCTAGATCATTGCATAATAGATCTACTTTGATACATCCTATGACTTTACTAATGATAGTGTTGAAACTTATGGGTTGATGCTTACCAGTAAGAACCCTTGTACATTTTCCCAACCCACGGAACTGGTATCTTATGTCTTTGATAGAAAATGAGAGGATATCATTGAGAGAGGGATAATAGGGGAAGAAGAAGTTAGGTGGATAATGGAGGGACTAACGTTTAGGTCACTGAGGTGAAACTGGAGTTGAATTTGTCAGACAAGGTATTGTCAGTTGCCTCAGGATTAGAGAAGTGATGCCAATTGGTATTAGTTCAGAGAAGAACTGATTGCTAATTCTGAAATTCCTAAAATTGTTGAAGAAAGTTTATAGTTATCTGTGGTAAATGGTATATGTGGATGTAATGGGTAAAGTGAGGTGATGAATTTTCAGTGGAACTGGCTGAATGAGGATATGACAGATTACTACATGAATTGAAGCAAGGAGTGAATCACATTTAATCTGGAGAAAGATACATTTAGCAGGCATGGACAATAATGGATTTAACCATAATGAGCTCCTGTCAAGGGCATAGGGTTTGACATTTTCTCACCTCAATTGCATTTTCTGAAGGATACAAAGTCTGGACTTATCCTGCCATTATTTGTCTGCAAGTCACAACGATTTGCCAGAAATGACAGAAATTATCATTTTACCTACATCAGTGCTAAGCCATGAAAGAACTTTGTGGTTGAATTTTAACATTATTTGAGATGACACCACCATTTTGTATATGGAACAAGGAAATGCTGCTATTCAGATCATGTGGATAGAAGTTCTCTTCTTTCAATTTTTTGTTTTGTTAGTAATTCCTTATTAACAATCCCCTCCAGCAATTTATGATTTGTATGGTTTGGCTGAAGTAATCCCACCATACTCTCAGTACTGTATGAAACTCTGAAGCACTTGCAAAGCCTGATCATGATCAAATGAGGCCCTAAGCAGGGTAATGAACTTCTCTCAGCCGTGCCACTATTCCTATACTTGCCTGTCTGTCCTCAATTACCTTAAAACACTGTTAAAACCTGTCAGTGTACATCCTATTTCTATTTTATTTTACTTTACAGTGAGCACAGTGATTTGGAATTAGTTAAAATTTTTTATTTCAAAATTTACAGTGAGAATACTGACAGCATTTGCTATACAAAACAGTCTCACGTTGAAAATAGATATAACATGAACAACTGTAAACAAATCTTCCCTTGAAAGTCTCATGTACTGAACATGCATTCGACAGCCCATTAAACTAAAAGACATGCAGGGATTCATAGTCAAGCAGCATACAGTAAAGAATTAGTTACAGTGTATTTGAAAGGTGCAGGAATACCAAAGAAAAAAAGTACAACGCATTTATTATCAGCTTGGGATAGCTCACTGGTTGCAACTGTCGCTTTTCAGGAGCAGCCTGGGGGGCACAGTCTGTTCAACTGACTTAGTCAGACTTGCACAGTTTAAAAATGAAGGCTAATGGAATCAAACCCTGTATTACAGAAGCAGCTCATAGCCTTGATCATCTGCAATAAGTACCAGACAGAATGCTGTTGCCCTTAGCAGTGCATTTCTTACCTGTTTTTGAAATAAAAAGCAGTTAATTAAAAAGGTAGTCATAGTTAAAATATTAACATTATACTCATAGACTTCATGCTGTCCAGTTTAGTCACATCCAAATAATAAACATATTGTCAACAGTCAACAAAACATGAAGACCATGGCTCATACCTGAAAAACATGACTCGTATCATGTTTCTGTTTCTTATTATCTATATTAAGTTCCTTCCTTCACACCATAACTTTTTGAGGGTTGCAGGATCTAAGTATTTACACACACACACACACACACACACACACACACACACACACACACACACACACACACACACACACATCAGTTACAGCAACTTGCATGACTATACACTTCAGATATATCTGCTTGAAAACAAGTGACCAAATGGATTTCTGAATAATGAGCCAGAAATGTATCTCACACTGCTGCGGTCAATATCATACGGTAGAATCCATTGCCACCTCCCTCTGCCCTCTCAATGTCTTAGCTCATGTCAGAGAAAAAGACCACAAACTCTGTAAAATATTTTGTATGCTTCTCTTTTATAGTTAGAAAGTTGATAGAATAAAAAAGCTTTGCATTAGCAAACATTTTCTGAAGGATGCAAAGTCTGAAAACGCATGTCTGTCATTATTTAATGACTGCAGTCTACAATAATTTGCCAGAAAGCCACAATTCTACAAGGAACTGATAGAAATATCTCTCAAGTTCTTTGCTCAAAAATTCTGGGCATAGACAAACATGATGTGGGGACAAAGATTCAAACGTTGAATATCATTTTCTTTTATCTATTTGCTAACCAGCTAAGTTCACTGTGGAAGGTGCCCATTTCAGGGATGGCACAGGAATAGTTTCTGAGTGACTTGCTCAAAGACAGTTAAATATTGGCAGTGGAATGACTCAAACCTTGTACATTGAATGCAGGAAGCAGTTTGTTAATAGTTCAGAGCCTTAAGTGCCAGACAGGTTTCATTGAGTTACAACAGCTATGGAATTGTAATGAGCACCATTACTGACTGACTTATACCCAGTGATTTAACAGAAAATAAAGATGGTAAGGAAAGTATGGAGGTTAGTGGAGTGGGATAAAGGGCTGAACTCTTAATGAGCTCCTGCCAAGTGTATAGAATTTGACATCTACTCTCCCCATTTACCTACTGTGTGACTCTGAGCAAATCACTTAGATTCATAGGTGTGTACTAGGCTAATGGCCCTGGAGCTTTTACAAGCCTAGCCCATAGAAGTGCCTTGGCATCGTGCCGCCTGATGTTTCATTAACTTAACCAGACAGTGCTCCTGGGACTCATGGATAGGGACTTTTTTCTGAGTAAGAATAAGCATAACACTGCAATTTAGCTGAAGTTGTTGCATAACACTGTGATTTAGCTGAAATTGTTGCATAACACTGTGATTTACCTCAAGTTGTTGCATAACACTGATTTTCCTGAAATTGTTTTGCATAATCATCCTTGAGGAGCAACAGTTTTCTGTAATCCATCCTGGTGGTTTGCCATGTCCATCTTGGAAAGTTTGCTCTAATACACAGACATATGGGTTTACTTCAATAGACCGAAATACTTCTTACCCAAATTCTGATAACCAAGACGAAAAGGCCAACAGCATGACAACACTGACATCCCAGAACACCAACTCATCACTCCGGGTAAGTAAACACTTGTTCATCCTGTTGAAGTCTGCCCCTTACCCCCACGGTAGTGAGATCTCGGATTTGATATATTTAGTTGGGGGGGTGTGGAGGGCAAAGTCTCCCATATTGGTGGCTTTGCTTTCCTTTGGTTTTGTTGTTTTTTTCAGTATTGCCAAACATTTACTTACCTGGATTGGTGAGTCGGTTTTTCAGGACATTGGTGTTCTCATGCTGTCCGCCTTTTCATCTCGGTTATTTGAATTCTGGGTAAGTAATATTTTGATCTACTGAAGTAGACTCAGACACACACACACACACACACACACACACACACACACACACACACACACACACACACACACACACACACACACACACACACATACAGACAAAAAATAAATTAACCATCTTGTCACGAAGACATTATAGGGATAAATTGTAGTACGAAATGTAACAAGTTAGTAGTAATTCGCAGACAAGGAGAGAGACCAAGTGAACACTCCTGACCTTTCATAGCACAATCACAAATATCAGCAAAGCAGGCTAATATCCCCAGATCACTGACGACACAGATAAATGTAGAGGTAACGGTACTGTATATTTATAATTCCAAGCGTCATTTCCATTAAAATAAAGGTTTGTATAAGAGACTGATCAACAGAAACATTAAGACCTGCTAATCAGTGTAAAATAGAAGAAAGTAATCTAAACATTCCCAGTCTTCCACATAGCAACCCCTACAGTACTGTGCATTTGTCTGCAGATACACTGCTATACTGTGCTAGTGGCTGCCTGGAAACTTCAGTATTGATTGGAAAACATTAAATAATAAAAGGAAAAATAAATAATTTGACATTCAGAGAGCTCAGTAATAAAAGGAAAAAAGGCAATACATCACTCTGAGATATTAGTAAACTCCCCATTTTATGCAGCTTGCAAAGCATATGCCAGCCTAAAAACTAAACCTTCTTATAAAGTAATAATGTGACTTTAGCCACTCACATTAAAACTGAGCTTTAAGTGTAATTTTTAACATTATAGAGACAAAGCCTGTGCAGAAACAAGAAACACTACATAACTTACTTGAAAAGCAGCAACATCGCAGGTACAAGATAAGGGCAAACTAATTCATAAGCAAATGCTAGCTAACTACCTGCTTAGAAATCCAGTTAAAATAACAATTCAGAAACAAATCTGGAAAGAGTTTAAAATTCTATTTCCTGAAAAATGTGTAGGACACCCAGAGTGCTGATGCTTCATCGTGTCTCAACAACCAAAATACATGTTCCCTTAAGGTCATTCAGATAATCAGCTACATAAAATAGTAACAGTTTATAATGCCAGCAACTCCTTACAAACTGCAAGTTCTATCATACCAGCAAACAAAATCTGCATCTTCACTCATCTGAAATTTATCTCCAGTCAGTCATCAAAAAATATCCCCCAACCGCTCTCCTGAAAAAAAAACCTGAAATACAGAGTGAATAAAGCAAAACAAATCTCCTGCAGAAATTAAGAAAAGGTACCTTTGAGTTGACTGGCTGAACTTCCCTGTGTGTGAATGATGAAAAAACAAATCTACTGCTCAGTGTTGGAAAAGGTATTTCTGATATAACTGCTGATGCTGAAAAGGCTGCTGCTGGCTGATGTACTGACGCTGGAGTTGTAGAATGGAAAATCAGAGTACTTTTAAAGGTCCGGCCCTGAGCACGTGGTACTAGGAAAATGTGTGCTCTCAGTGTCCTTCTGTTGGAAGTAAAGGTATAGTGTGAATTATATCAAAAGTTCAGATAGAAAATTATAGAGAAGAAAGGTAACTGCATTGCTCTTGTGTTTGTAAAATATTGTGCAATAACAAGTATTCTGTATTTGTAGCCCATTGCTTGTTGCCCTTAAGGTGTAACTGCAGAATAGCAGTGAACAACTCATCTGTAACTAGGGTAAGTTGGTACCCTGAGCAGCACAGTCATTTGATGCCTGTTCTTGCAGAACATTTAAAAAAAATGAGAACTCACAAGCCACTAGTCCAGTGATCACATCTGTGATCACACACAGCTTGCAGACTGTCTCACTGTTAATCTGCTGCATCTTTTAAGGTCGTTTAACTGCCTTTAGAAAGCAGTTTACAAGCCAAGTTTTAAGTGATTGCTTAATTGACAACTTGCAGGCTATATACCAGGCTATATACTTTCACCTCCTAAGCATTCTGTGACTCTTATATATCGGCACTGTGGCCCACTTGCATGACTCTTGCCTGGGTACTGTAGGGTAATATACATATTATGCAACACAAGGATAAGTAAAGGAAGGACTGAAGAGGCACAGAAGTCTTTCTTAATGTGCATTTAATACTGCAGAGATAAGTCACTTTTTGTACTGAAAGGCTTTATCCCTTTATTTGATAGATATGTAAGTAAACTTTTGAAAGCACCCCTTTCAGTTGTGACCAAGTGAGCAACAATGTATTACAAATAAGCCACACATAGTCACTAAACAAAATAAATCTAATGCAGTTATTTTATAATGATATAGTACTATGACAACATAGGTTAAAACAAAAGAAGATAGAATTAGGTTTCTCAATCATTGTCACCCCTTTTGTTGCCTACTGTTCAGGTGATTATCATAACTAAATGCAGGTTCTTTTAATGAGAATCATAGCATTTTCTGAGTTACTTAAAAATTACACAGTTGTTATCTAAAGGACAGGCAGATCATATGAGGAACTGTTATGAGGGGAAGGACTGAGTTCCAGGCAGCAAGGCCTAATTTTTTAAAGACATTTTTTATTCAATTCATTTTACGCTAATCCAAAAAATACAATACAGTCAAACAGAAAATGAAGTGCTAGGTTAGAAGGATATTTCATAACACAATGTATACAAATCTTGTCAAGTTATATCTAAACAACGGTTGTAGTTTTCATCAAAATGCTATGAATTAGACAGGATTTTCTGCAATGTAAAACAACAGAAGTGGGCAAATTACATGAAACTCAAAACTTCCCCAATCCTCCTTATTAAACACTTCTTCCCAAACTATGTACAAAATATATTATAAATTAGAGGTGAACTTCTCATGCTTTGAGTTGTTTCTCTAAATCAAGAAATGTACAAAAGTTATGTTAGATTTGACAATTGTATTTTCTCTTGAAAACTGGAGAAAAGAAAATAAAGAATATTTATAATATTTAAAGAAGACAATGCAAATGTTGATGAACCATGATGAATCATATCTAGGATTCATGAAAAGTAATCTGATCTTCATTCAAATATTATTTAGAAAATATTTTTAATAGAGTAAGCTATTTTTCTTCACTCACTGTTATATTTCACTTGATATCCCTTTAGTATAAGTTTAGCAGCTTTTAAGCACTTAAGTGCTGATTTAATGAAATCTGCCAACTTAATGATTAACTATCTATCTATTTTGTGAAATATAGAGTTTCAGTAGAGAAGAAAGAATACTTATTATATCTAAATTGTCCTCGTGTACCTTAATGGAAGAAAGATTTAATAAGGTTAATTTCTAACTGTTCACGTTAATAGAAGAAGTTGCAGTTTTTATTCTTCATATAAGTATTTGTCACAACTTTTGAGTGCATGGGCATAGCCAAAATGTTTCACAGTTAAAACATTTGAAAAGTAAAGTGCTTTGTTGGCTAGAGTTAGTTATGCATTATTTATAATCATAAATTAAGTAAATACAGTTTTTAATGGAATGAATGCAAAACTACTTTTTACAGTCTGTGATATTATTAACAGTTTGATCATATCTTCCCAGACTTAAGCATTTCAGTGTTTATCACTGAATTTCCTTTGGATTATTAATTTATAAGCTCATATTAATGTCTTGTTTTGTGTTAATGGGTCTAGAAGATTTTGTAAAAACTTGATTTTGGAGTTAATATTATTAAGTTTATATTTAGAAATATTCTAATGAATAATTTTGGATACAATAGGTAAATACCTTAAGGCAATTTTAATGTTTCCCTTATAGATTTCAAAAAAAAAGGATGAATTGCTAGGGTGTGTGATCCAGAATTCAGAGACATTAAAAATGAAACAATAAGTACTACCTTTAAAATGGTGTATTGGAATTACAGTTTGGCAGTATATAAACTTATAGTAATGAGGCTTGTGGTTCTGCGACATGAAGGCATTAGGCATTTTCTAACACAGTATTGTCTCATTTAGCTGGTGTAGTGAACCTGCACATTTTATTCAGAGCTTCCTATACTAGTGAGTGTTATAGACTAAGGCCAATTAAATTACTGCTACTAGTATTATTTTTTTCACTGAGTGTTTTAAGTTAAGGATAATGAAATTATTGTTACTACTATTATTATTATTGTTATATTATTATTAATATTACTATAATTTGATTACTCCATATTTGAGTGAGGAGTTTTGAAAGCTTGAATGCTATTATTTTTTAAAAAATATTTCCACCAAGTCCAGAGCAAATCCAGATACTCACATGAATAAAAGTCAAACAGTAAAGAAGTATGAGAGTATCAGGAACACACGGTAGGCAGGAAAAACTGATCTAAATCTTTAAGGCAATACACAGGAATAAGCACTTTCATGGTAAATTCAATATCTGCTTCATCAGATAACAGATAAAACAGACTCAGCAGTTTAAATACATTGTTACACCAATCAAAAACTAAACATCATTAAAAACTCCATTAAAAACTTCACCCTCTCTGCTAATACCATTTCGATAGCCTATTGCATCATATAATACCTATTCTGTTATAAATACACCTACATAAACAAACAAATCTGAAAAACGTAAAAAAACCCTATATATGAATGTACATTAATCACTTAAAAAGCCTACGGGATTTCAATACATGTCTCAAAGGAATCTGTCCATTTAGGCCCTTCCCTTTATGGGCTTGCATCCTAAGTATCCATTGCAGTTCTAAATTCTCAGTATAAGTTCTGATGTCACCCACCCTCATAGAGTCAAATACTCTATCAATGATTTTAAACTTTTGAAATGGTACTAGCAAAGTGGGTGGTGCTCTCATAGTTTTTTCCTGTTTGCTATTATTTTTTATTTAATATATTATGACCTGTTTTCTCAGTGTGTTATATTAAGCAAGGGATCTTACCAATTTCCTAGCTGCTGTATTATGTACCAAAGGTAAATTGCATTCATTCTGCATATATAAGATGTAAAAGGGAAGGGTTTTAAAAGGTTTGGAACAGATCCAGATAATACTGGATTTTGAAGAGCTTACTGTAAACATAACTAGTGCCGTATCTCACTAAAATTATCAAAAAAATCTGCTGATTTTTTTTCTTCTTTATCCCCGTAGAAGAAGGTTATATACATGTCAAATGTTGTTTAAGCTGCATTGACTGTTGATCATATTATTACTGAGTAGGGAAAATAGAACTGTCCAAACACTGAGGCATACCCTGAAAAAGTATATGCCTAGGTTTGAAAGTGCATTGCCAGATCTTGCATGCACAGTTTTTGTAGTTGTTAAACCAGGTGGGTGATATTTTTAGAAAACAAAGATGTGTGAGTTTAAATAATAAAATATCTCTTATTAGTTAGCAATTAACAGGATCATAGATGTATACTAGGTTAATAATTACTGGGGTCTTTGTAAGCCTAGCTATGCAACTCAAATGTATCCCATGAGTTACTGTGTCTTAGAGGTTATTTTAAGGGGTCTATATTAGGGCATGATTTAACAGTTTCCTATGTCTATCAGAGCTATACATATCAGACTAGAGGTGAATTTCTGATTTCACATCCACTTGTCCAAGTTGCTCTTGAATGGAATTAGGGACAGGCTCTGCTTCACGTGGATGGGAAGCTTATTCCAAAGAATGAGGATTGCCTGACATACACATCTGTCCCTCCAACATGACCTTTGTAAGTTGCAAGGAAAGATTAAATCCTTAAATCTAGTAGTTGTGGCGCTGTTTGTTTTCCAGATATCAAAACAGGATACAAGGATAACTTGTATGCCAGATATGTCAGCATGCAGTCTGTAGGAAACATAGTATAGAGATAGGACTTTGGGGTGATCCGCATAGGACGTTGTGTTTATGGCCTGCATTCTTTTGTTTGGAAGCTCTGTTGACATTCCATTTGTTACATGTGGCTTGTCAGGTACATAGAGAAGGGAGCTTTATACTCAGTGTTGAGTCTGATGATGGCTGAGTACAGTGGCATGATGAATTCCCTGGACCTAAATGCCATGTCCTTAGTTATAAGTTGAGTGACAGAATGATTTTCTTACAGCCTTAGACACGTTTGTCAAAAGCCAGGTTACTATCTATATGAGCCCCAAATCCCTGACTACTGTAAATATATTTAGGGGTGTTTTATCAATAAGGTAATTCAGGTAGCCGACTTCCAAAAATGTACTAGTATACCCCTCTTTCAGTGAGTTTTATGTATTGGGTTTAGAAGCAGTCATTTGTTTTGTTAGACCTTCCTGTAAGATGTTAGTATCTTGGAGGATTTCTATGACTGATCCTAACTTGCAGCCATCTGCAAACTTGGTAAGCCACAGTCCTTGATATTGGCCTTGACTTCTGAAAAAATATATGTCAAAGTGGAGCAGATCCAGCGCAAAGCCCTTAGGGACTGCTCTGGAGATGGCATTTTTGTAGAGGTGGTCTCTCCAATCCTTACTTCCAGGGTCCTGTCTGTGAGGCAGCTAGTTATCCAATGAGTTACATAAGGATTATGTCTAATTCCATGAGTTTGTTTACAGTTCCTGAGTGCAGTATTGTACCAAATGCCTTAGCAAGGTCAAAGTAGGTAATATGCAGCATTTGCCATCATCCATTGCCTTACTGACCTTCTCAAAGAAGTCCTACAAGTTTAGTAGGCATGAGCTATCTTTGATGAAATGAAACTTGGTTGGGTCCAGTATCTGAAAGCTTCTTACATCATTGTTAATAATTTCCATGCTTTGCATACAAGACTAGTCAAACTTGTGGGTCTGTGATTCCTGGGTTCTGTTGTCAGTCTGGCCATGTGCAGAGAGATGACCAATGTAGTCCTCTGTTCATGTGGCACAATGCCTGTGCAGAGGCCGTGATTGAAAATGACCCCAGTAGCTCTAATAGGTCACATTTTAGGCTATTTAAGAGCCATGCTGGGATATTACCGGGGCACACTGAAGCTGCATTCTTGCCCTTAGAAAGTATATCTAAGATCTGCTCCCAAATGATAATTGGAGAAGTTATGTCACATGGCATTTCCTGGGAATTGGCTGGTGATTGGGGGGAGGTAAAGTTGCTGCTGAAGTTATCAGCCAGAAGATTTACTATATCTCTTGGTTCCATAAACTTGGCTCCATTAACCAACAATTTGGCACAAAGTTGTGTGCTGCCTTTGAAGTTTCAGACATTGTTAAAGAAGGCCTAATGGTTGTCCTTGGCCTGGGACACTTTACCACAAAATTTACCTTGCTGGTCTTAATTAGTCCTCTTAGTTGTCTATTCAGTTTGATAAGAGAGGTTTTTTTTTTTATCTTTTTTTAGTTGTACACTTCCTAATTTTAGCTGTGACATTTTTCTTTTGTTACGTAATCTGTTTAATTTCGAATTCCACCAGGGTGGTTTGTTTTTTGAGTTAGTTCTGGGCTTACTTATAGTAGGCACACAAGCCTCTATGCAGTCACTGACATGACTGTACAGAGATTTTGTGAATAATTCCACACAGGCTTCTGTGTTGTATGGGTTTAAAGGGGCTTAACATTTTCAGGATATCACTTAATAAAAGGTAGATTGTCTTGTAATAGTTTCTAACTGTTACATGGTCTGTAAGGTTAAAAAATTGATTATTATTTCAAAGAGGACTGCTTTGTGGTCTGACCTTACCAGAGAGGCTGTGACAATGCCTGGGGGGCAGGGCAGTGTTCTTCCATATTTGTGATTACTAGGACCAATATAGTTGTACCTCTAGGAGGCATATGTAAATTTGGGGTTGGGAGGGATAAACAGTTTATAGAGGGTAATTAAAGTCCCCTCGTGGGTATGATACTTGGTTGAATGGTGAGTGTCTCCAACAGGTCTATGTATGAGTTATGGATTTCATTAGACATGGAAAGTGACCATTGTTTGATAGGATATAGTATGGGACTTTGTCTATGGTAATATGGACTTGGAAGAACTTCAGAGAACCATCCTTTTTAACCACCCTAGAAGTGCACTTGTTATAATTGCAGATTGAGGTACCCCCGCCGTTAGTCCATGTCTGTGCAGTTACTGGTCTAAATGTGTGGAAGGCACTGAATCCTTGCACTGTTGAGATACTCGCTGCATCTTTATACCATGTCTCATTAACTACATAGATGTCTGCATTCTCCTGTGTGGAGAGCTTGGAGGGAACAGAGCTTCTTGTTTAGACTCCTGGCATTAAAGAGTAACACCTTTAGATTTCCTTAGGTAGATTTTGCAATGGTGAAAGGCCTGTCAGTTTGTTATCACCTAAAAATGCTCTGTGTGTGTGTATATATATATATATATATATATATATATATATATATATATATATATATATATATAAAATATAGATAGATATATGCATATGGGTCTGTCAGATGGTCGAGTTTTCAGAAAGTCAAAATCCATATCATATGATCGAGTCTCTGAAAACTCGAACTTCAAAAAAAAATACAAAACTCAGAAAAATCTACCTTTGTTTTACATTTTTGCAGGGGTGCCAGTCCACCTGCATCCCCCACAGCCCATGCAAATTATATATACCAACTCCAAGATAATACTACTATGAGTAAAAGGGTAAATTTCCTGATCCTTACTATACCACAATCACCGTTCAAAAGCTTCAAGTTTTAAAAAACTTGATCACATGGTGTCAACCATATACATTTCGAGTTATGAAAACTCGAACAACTGATAGCACACATACGCACACACACACAGACGCACACAACACACATAGATACACACAAACGCACACACACACACACACACACACACACACACACACACACACACACACACAGACGCACACAACACACACACACACACACACACACACACACACACACACACACACACACACACACATACATACATGCATGCATGCACGTACACACTCATATAGATAGATAAAGTATACAAAAAATATTCTGAACATTATGGTGATTCACTTTTTTATGTGTACAGATAAACAAAATGTTAGCAAAGCCTGCATATATTGTATTAGTGCATTAGATAGAGATCATCGTTAACAATATTAAAGTTTGCATAAGCATCAAACATGTACTCTGCTTCTTAAATTATTGTAGAAAGTTGAATGCCCATATAGCACATGGAAAACAAACTGCAGTGTATTGCCATCAATGTTATTGTACTTTACTTAATCAGAAATGTGGAGAACTGTAATATAAAGCTATTTGGATTATCATCCAAACTCAGAAGCATTTCTAAAAATCAATGCAAAGGTACTTGGGGGGGTCTATATTATAACATCAGAATCTTAAAATTCGAATGTTATAATATCGAACCATTTAGATTGAAAGACTATAACATGGAACACTCAGAATAGCAAAGTTTTTCCCAGGGAAAAAAATTGCTGTTCCGACAAACAACACAAGCGCACCAAACTAAATAATCCACACACATACACTTCACAAAACCCTACACTAAACCATACATACACTACTAGCTATTCACTTACCTTAACCCAACCCTAATCCTAAGGTCCCTAACTATAGCACACTCATCTTACCAGCTCCCTAACACTAAAGTCCCTATCGCACACTCACCTTACCCGCTCCCTAACCCTAAAGTCCCTGTTGCAAACTCACCTTACCCGCTCTCTAACCCTAAGGTCCCTATCGCACACTCATCTTACCTGCTCCCTAACCCTAAGGTCCCTATCGCACACTCACCTTCCCCGCTCCCTAACCCTAAGGTCCCTATAGCACACTCACCTTACCCGCTCCCTAACCCTAAGGTCCCTAACTATCACACACTCACATTAACCCAGTCTGTTCACACACTTACCTTAACCGGTCTGTAACCTTCGCTCCACAGTCGAGGAAATAGCGAAGCTGCAAAAATGGCCCACCAAATACTTTCCCTAGGAAAGTAGTCGATATTCTGCAGCTTCGCTATTTTCAGCGTTCGGTGCATAGGGTTCGATATTCGATATATATATTATAACATTCGAAGTTATAAGACTTCAATGTTATAATATAGACCCCCTGTTAGGAATGAACTTTGCATTCTCTCAAATACTGAGTCATTTGCTGTAATGAGGACCAATAAAGCAGTTTATTCATGTCTAAAGCATGTTCAGGCTAACCCAGTAAATCATAAGTATTGATCTACTTATGAGACAGCTGAAATTTCCTCTTTCTTTGATTTTTAAAATTTTAGTAATACATGAAATATTATTTAGTCAAGTAAGTATTTTGCAAGTTGATTACAGTGACACTTTTCTAAATACAAATGCCAGAGATCAGAGCTACATTTACTTGGGGAAATGATAATATATTTTAATTGGATTGACATTTTTATGAAGTTTCAGTATAGTTCAATCCCTGAAGTAGGTGATTTATGAGTTATTAGAAGAAAGCTTAGAGAACAGCAGATCCATATTAGATGGTCAGAATTCCATAAAGGTATCCCTCCCTCCATCCATCCATCCATCCATCCATCCATTTTGCACATGAGGCCAGGGTGTCACTCCATAAAGGTATGTTAAAGTTAAGGAGTGCGCAGTAAAAAAAATAAGATTATCTGCTTAGGTCAAGAGACCCATACACTGTTAGTAAAGGTTTTCTTACAGCCATCTTCAAGCAATCATTGTTTTACAGCTTGCTAACTAATGCATTTAGAAAATGAAACCAGATCAGAAGAATAGCAAAGGAAGACAGGCAAAAAAAGATAAATGCACAGAAAATGGGCGATCTCAGCGATGAGTAAATGTAGCATTAGCTACCAGGAGTTTTTCTCTCAGCAATAGGATAGACTGACCACAATAATTACCTTTATGGATGAAGTCCATGTGCTCATTTATCTCATGACAACTGGTTTGTACAGGACTGCATATAAAACAAAACAAAAAATGTAGTATATTTCATTTTTTTCCTGTGTGTATGTGTGTGTGCTTGCATGTGTGTTTATGTATGCGTGCATATGTGTGTGTGTGTGTGTGTGTGTGTGTGTGTGTGTGTGTGTGTGTGTGTGTGTGTGTGTGTGTGTGTGTGTGTGTGTGTGTGTGTGTGTGTGTGTGTGCATGTTTGTATGTATGTGCGTTTGTGTGTATGTGTGTGAGGGTGTGCATGTGGGTGTGTGTGTGTATGTGTACCCACATGTATGTATATGCGCATGAGTGTGTGTTTTTTGCAGGGGTGATAGTTAGGGGGGTGATATACTGCACTTAGTCAAGTCCTGGTCACTTGCAGACTACAATCTTGCAGCAGTGTGCTCTTCTCCCCGGTTATTATACACAGGTTGAAACTTTGAGTGATGATGGTCACTGCTTCCATGAAACTGGGTAAGTATAACAGTAGTGAGGGGTAAGTGGGATATTTATGGATGAGGACAATGTTTAAGGTTTAGGGTTAGGGTGTTTTTTGCAGGATTGTGGCTACATGCTCAATGGGAGTTCTAGGGTTAGGGAATGAGGAAAGTGATCAGTGTTAATGATCTACTGGGAGATTTAGGTTTAGTGAGTGATGTTTTCAATTAAAGAGCAAGAATTATCATTAAGGTTAAAGTGCAACTATGAGTTTTAGATTTTAGAAACTCACTGTTGCTACATATTGAATATAACTGCACCCATTAGCATTTATTTGTCTAATATAACTACACCCATTAGCATTTATTTGTCTAAGTGTATCACTCAGCTTCCTAGACCTCAGAAATTCATAGCTAAAAAGATCAGGGGCCACAAAAATCTTAGTCACCAGGACAGACTTGCAACCCTCCCTCTGTACTCATTCTCTTATAAACTCCTCTGCAGAGATCTGTAGCTATCCTTTCAAGTTATGAAGGCTCCAACACTCTTTGGATTCTTGTTCCATCACAGAAGAAAAAGTACCTCAAATATCAGGTTAAAGGAACTGAACTTAAGCAGCAGATTAAAAAGACACATTTGTGTAACAAATTCATATCCCGATGTACCCTCACCTCTGAAACAAACTTCCACTGCAAGTCAAGCACAATAGCACTCTTGCCAGCTTCAAGGTAAACCTAGATAATTGGATAGACTGCTGCTGATTACCCCCCAGTCTATCTTATATTGCCCTCCTTTAGGCTGGAGGGACTGTCTAAATGGGAGTGGGTTGGCTAGGGTGTAATGGTCTGTAGACTGATTGCCTAGCATTTGCCTATGATACTATGAGCGCATAAGGTTTGACTGGCATTTTTAGGTCTAAGGATTTAGTGTAGGGA
>NC_056731.1:136908644-136913644 GCF_019279795.1 Protopterus annectens
TGTGTGTGTGTGTGTGTGTGTGTGTGTGTGTGTGTGTGTGTGTGTGTGAAGAAACAGTATCATCAATTTTATCTGTTTAAACAGTATTGGGGACATGTACATAACTATTCTAGTTACCTATTGAAAACAACAATTAACAACTAACAAGCAGCAAGACATGAAATGTATCACATAAAATCTAAAACTTTAGATTTCCTGGAGACCATGACTACCATAGGACCCTCATGAGAACCCTCAGCTGTATAAGGAGAATGCTGGTATAAGCTTAATAGGGGGGCACCACCATCAGCCTCCACCCTAGATTCTACTTAATTTAAAACTAGTTCTGATCAGAGTTGTACACATAATTTCACTGTGGCTGATAAGGAGCTGGAAATGGTATGGTCATTATTTATTTAACTTTCCTGAGTGTCAAGCCTCAGAACTGTACAATGAATGCCATTATAGCGTGCCTTGGAGCAGTGAAATGCGAATTAGAATAACCATGGCATAAATTACTGTTATCATTATATATATTTTTTTACTTTTTATTTTTCTCACAATCAAATACCAGATATATATTGAGATGGTTAACCTTTGTGGTATGGACATGCTGGGTATATATTTCTGACAGTAACAAGCTGAGTTATATTACTATGGCCATTTGTGCTTTCACTTTTGTCCTACTCAATCATCAGAGGGGCACAAAGAAGGTGGCTGCCTTTTGTGGTAAGGCTGAAGAAACATGCTGCATATCTATGACAGTAACAGATTGAAATATAGGCCTATGGATTATGTTTTCTTTTTTCATTTTCAACTCCAAGTAAAATAGAGAAACATAGAAGGTTACTGTCTTTACTTGGGGGGAGGGAGGCAGGCACTATTCCCTGATATGATTTATGTATCTCCACAAGATCTGCCATCTTCATTAAGTGGAATCTATGGTTCCCCATTATATGATCGAAGATGCATTCTTTCAAATGAGTCTTGGTCGAACTTGAAAGCACGAAATGGCAACCAAAATGGCATTGAAGCAAATTCTTTCCCTGGGAAAAAAAATCACTTGGGGCTGCCTTCATTGTTTCTGAGTTGGTATATTTAAGTAGGGGGGTGGGGGGCACATGTAATCTTTGTAATGTAATGATTTAAAGTTTTTTTTTCTTTTTTGGAACAGTGATTTTTTTCCTTGGGAAAACAAAATCGCTGTTCTAAGTGTTTGAGATTGTAAGCTTTCTATTACATGGGATCAATAAATCAGCATTCGCTTTTTTAAGTGTCCGCTGATTTAATATAGACCCAAATCTATTATTTATTCAGCTTTGAATATTGCGCTTTGGTCATACATTATTTCTTACTTGTAAGAAAAAAAAATAGGACTAGATGTCTTTCCTTACTCATCCTTTTTGTTCAGACCATTATTGGATCAAAATGTTGGGAAAAAAAGCTATAAATTATACCTGAATACATCCAAAACCCCATGTCTTCTTGGAACTTAACAGTCCTCAGGATCTTGGCCTAATTAATTGCTGAAATATTGTGGGGAAAACCTAACATACAAACTGAATTATTATTAAACAAGAATGGAGCAATCTGTATGGATGGTTATGGGAGGCCAGAATTGGGAGGAATCAAGTGTGGCACTGGGGGTACAGAAGGACCACTGTGCATGGAGTCATCATGGATGTCTCTGTCTGGGGCTGAACTTCCCTTAAGACAGGCCCTGTTGATTGCAGTTTGACATCTGAGGTGTATATTGCCAATAAAGATGCTAGAAAGAATAGGCACTAAGGAAGGAGGTGGATACAAGTGATTACCCTCAGCTGTTTTATTAGCATAGCTAAACCATCTTCAACCTGTTACAATATAGCCCTGCCCCATTCCAGTTAGTCTCTCCCATTTGTTTTCTTCCTGCACCCCCCCCCCTTGCTTCTTAAAGTCAGCAGGTGCTACTGATTAGTATGTGCTGCTGTGACGCAATAGAGCAAAGTTCAGCCACAGTAAAAATAAGCAAGTGCTGCTGAGTACAGGCTACTTCCGCTGCTTGTTTTTTTTGCCGCTATGCAACTCTGAATTTTCTGTATGATGTGTGGCTTTGCAAGCTGCTACGCACATAACTATGAATCATGACATATTTACGCCTGTGTACATCCATCATTTACATTTTTTATCAAGTTATTTGCTATGCTACTTAACTCTCAATGCAAGTAACTGCACTGCTGCAAAACTTGTGCCTCCACAATGCCCAATTTGCTGCTAAGTACTGCACCATTTATTTATGAATTTGATTCCATATCAACAAAACTCAAGCATAGTATTTAAAATATACTAAGCTGATTCCAGCTATTCTAAAATTCTGATAGTATTTGGAATAAAATAAATATTTGTTAACAAATTAATTATCCTCTCCTGCACCACTCCACATCGCTTACTTGTACTCCCTGCAAAACTAATAACTCTGGAAGGTAACTGGCATCAGAAACATTTAATTTCTTAAAACACAAGTGATTATAATTGTTTACTTGA
The DNA here is from genome assembly GCF_019279795.1 of Protopterus annectens. Lineage (NCBI taxonomy): Eukaryota > Metazoa > Chordata > Ceratodontiformes > Protopteridae > Protopterus > Protopterus annectens. The sequence continues at coordinate 136,911,147 of NC_056731.1, forward strand.
AATTTGACTTCATATAAGGTAGTTTGTACTCATATTTCATAAAGGCAGAACTTTGTTTTGCTAGTAAGTAAGGTTTTATTTTTTCAAGTTTCTCCTACCTTGGTGTTGGAATATTTATGCTGCAGAGAGGCAGTGTCTTGGACTATGGTGATTGAGGTACAGATTTACTTTGTAGGCACTTTCAGCACACAAGTACCTAGTTAGATACAAAAGATCTGGTGAAAAAGCAAACCAAAATATTACTTCAATGGTATTGACTGCCTAAGCAAGGTAGGTTCACATGACGTCCTGCATGCAGTAGCCTTGTGTGATTATTGAAGACAAATGGCATTGTGCATTATAATGAATTCCTTAAGTACAGCAGAGTGAGCAGCAGATAGGACTGTTACCTGCAAGGGCTTACCTGTCCAGGTCAGTTTTCTCCATGAGTGCCTTCTGGTTAGCATCTATACATCTTTCTTCTGTCTGTGTGAAGTGTTGCAGGGTGCTCTTGTTTCCTCCAACATTCCACAGTCTAAACTGTCCATGGGCAAGAGTGCTTTTATGTATGTTTATTTTATTTATTTATTTTATTTTATTTTACATTTGTTTACTGGGATGGTCCGACTGGGACAGAGCCCATTTTCAGCGGATGCCAGGGAAGAAAAGCTCCAGTCTAAGCTTATATATAAATTACCACAGCAAGTAATAGAAATTATAAACAAAATTGACAAAAAAAATGAGTGTTAACACATTTACAGGATAAAAATGTAAAAACTAAAATATATACATTGTATCAAATAGAACAAGACTTTAAATACTTGAATATAGACATTATATGGTTGAATTTATATATGTGGAGGAACATAACATTAGTTAGGAAATTAAGGAGGGAGAATCACTTAGTAGTAGTGTATAGTTAGTAATACCTCCATGGTGAGAGTTTCAGCTAGGAAAGTTACTACTTATTGAGAAGTAGTGTTGTTAGAAGGGATATGTTAACAGAGTTAGTACGTACAGCCAAATTGTATAAGTAATGCTAAGTTAATAATTAACCTGGAGTGTTACATGTGAAAAGCCAGGATTCAAATAAGTGTCTTTTGAGATATATTTTGAAATTATTAAGATTGCTTATGGATCTAATACTATGTGGAAGGGTATTCCAATTTGTATCAACAAAGTTAGAGTGGAGAGAGTTGCTGGTTGTATTTGATACTTTGGTTACGTGGAGTAAGTTTTTGTTAGATGATCAAAGACTACGAATATTAAAGTAGGGTTGCAGAAGATTTTTTAGGGAAGGTATGTTAGGATTGTGCATTATTTTGTGAGCCATTATGAACTGGTTATAGTTCATAATATGAGGTAGTTCCAACCAAGAAAGATTTCTTAGCCATTGACAGTGATGGGTTGAATGTGTGGAATCTGTTGCAAATTTGGCAATCTTATTGTAACATGATTCTAATTTACTTATTTTGGACTTTTTGAGGTTGGTAGGTATGGGAGATGCATATTAGAGTGAGGAGAGAAGGTGTGTTCTAGCTATGGCTATTCTTGCAACATCTGTTAAGAATTTGTTGTTTCTATACATTGTTCCCATTTTCTTGTGAACCTTTTGGATTGTGTTAGAAATGTGTATGTCAAATTTTAGTCTGTTGTCGATTATGATGCCTAATAGTTTTGTTAAGGAATCTGGGAAAATCCTAGTATTTTTACTGGCAGTGATATAAAAGTTAGCTGGGAGGTTAATAGGTTTAGATGGATGAAAGATCATAAGTTTAGTTTTATTGGGGTTGAGAATGAGTTGTGAGTCGTTTCAATATCAGAGAAGGCTTTTTGTGTGACTGTAAGAAGTTGAGTTATTGTGGATGCTGCATATATGAGGGTTTGAATCATCTGCATATTGTATTATAGATGCTTGAGAGGAGGCAGTATTAAGATCATTTATGAATATGCTGAAGAGGAGGGGCCCTAGTATTGAACCCTGAGGGACTGCAAGTGTAACAGGAAGGAGTGGGGATAGAGCTTGCTTCCATTTCACAGCTTGTTGGCGGCTAGATAGATAAGTTTGAAACCAGTTCACAGCATCAGGATTTTTCAGAGTGGACAGTAACTTTGGATGGGAAACTGCATCAAATGCTTTAGACATGTCTAAAAAGACTGAAGACACTATTTTGCCATTGTCTCTGAATTTATTTATACTATTAGAGAAACTAAGAAGAGCTGTAGTAGTGCTATGATGTGGTCAGAATCCATGCTGTGATGATGAGAGGAGATTATTGTTTAGAAGGTGTTTAAGAAGTTGAAAGTGGATACATCTTTCCAGAATTTTAGAATGAGGTGAAAGTACAGCAATGGGTTGCTAGTTTGTTAGTTCTGTTGAGTTACTTCCGTGGTGTAATGATGTAATATGTGCAATTTTCCAAATAGCTGGGAAATACTGTTCTGTTATAAAGCAGTTTATAAGTATTGACACAGAGAAGGCAATAACATCTGCTGTTAATTTTAGATATTCTGCTGGC
>NC_056731.1:136918644-137201144 GCF_019279795.1 Protopterus annectens
CTGTGTGTAAAAATGGGGAAAAGGGCTTGACGATATATGGATTATTTCAGAGCGCATACGTATCTTCTTGCACTAATGTTAGAAAGTGAAATTCACAGTGGCTGTGGAAGGTGTCATATCATGGATTGCCCATGTAACGTGCAGTCTCACATCTCTGATGGTCAATGAAAGCCAAAAGTATACAATCCACATATCAGGGCAAGATGAACTGTCATGCTGCTATGAACTATCCTGATAAAAACACAGTGGCATGACACCTTGCCTCTCTTATGGGGCTGTTCCATGCTAAGGCATTTTCTAGAACAGTACATGCATAGAAGACCTTTATACCCCATACCAGTACTGTGCATGAACGTGCGCTAAAGCTTTTTCTTGAATTGCTTGGTTAGGGCATTCTTGTGAGCAACACAGTGGGAATTCACTGGCTTGGATAGAGTGGGTTGTTATTGGTTGTGTGTGTGTGTGTGTGTGTGTGTGTGTGTGTGTGTGTGTGTGTGTGTGTGTGTGTGTGTGTGTGTGTGTGTGTGTGCGCGTGTGTTTGTGCTAACTACTGACCATTCCATATGATGGAAGCACTGCACTACAAAGTATTTCATTTCTTTACTTCTTAACCACCATCACTGATTCTGCTACTGATTACTACTACATGTGACTTTCACAGTCATTCCAATGAAGGGGAGTTACATGCTGTGGCATTTTATGCATGCCACACTATGATAAAGAATTCATGTTGAATTTGCTCCATGAAACAAATTCTTTCTCAATCAGAAAATGAAGGGACACCATTGGGCAAGATCTACTTTATGCAAAAACAAAAAAACAACAACAGTGCACCTCGCTGATTGTTTTTTTATATGATCAACTAGGCCTGAGTAGTCAGCCTTCTGCCATTAAAGAATGTATACCACAAAGTCTGGAAATGTCAGTAAAATTCATAAAACCTTAGATCAATGAATAAACCATTAGCCAGAAGCATTTAAACTTGAATAATTATATTCTTTACTTGAAATAAATAAGTTAAAGCATGTCATTTTCATCTAAATATTGAAAGCTTAAAAAGCTTTCACAAAAAAAGGAAAATAAAACATTTTCAAAGACAACGTATAGTAGAGGAATAGCCTGAAAACTGTATTTAACATGTAAATTAAAAGTACCTCTGGATAAAAGATATACTATGACCTTACTGACTTGGCTTTTAAGTTCAGAACAGATTTTGCAAAATCTTTACAGGCAACAGATCCACAATTTCATGTCTGTCCCAAGCATATGATGTGTCAGACAACTCGGTAACTTATCTACCTTCTTTAACTCCCGTTACATTTTGATTTAACAGTTCGATCCTATACTTATGTTACCAAACATGATGCCCTGTGCTTTAGTTTGAACTCAGATTGTACTTTCTAAAGTTACTTACTTTTGAGAGTGGGACCCAAAAGTTACTGTCCAAATAGGGTATCATTATTATGGGTCTATATTATAACATCAAAGTCTTAAAACTTCGAATGTTATAATATCGACCCCAATTCAGTGAACGCTTGAAATAGCGAAGCTTCAGAACACCGAATATTTTCCTAGGGAAACTATTTGGTGGGCCATTTCTGCAGCTTCGCTATTTCCTCGACTATGGTGTGAAGGTGATGGACCGGGTTAAGGTAAGTGTGCGAACTGACTGAGGTAAGGTGAGTGTGTGATAGTTAGGGACCTTAGGGATAGGGAGCAGGTAAGGTGAGTGTGCGATAGTTAGGGACCATAGGGTTAGGGAGCGGGTAAGGTGTGTGTGCGATAGTTAGGGGCCTTAGGGTTAGGGAGCAGGTAAGGTGAGTGTGTGATAGTTAGAGACCTTAGGGTTAGGGTTGGGTTAAGGTAAGTGGATAGCTTGTAGTGTATGTACGGTTTAGTGTAGGGTTCTGTGAAGTGTGGATGTGTGGATTATGTATTTTGGTGTGTTTGTGCTGTCTGTGTGTATTCTCGGAACAGCAAATTTTTTCCCTTGGAAAAAAATTAGGTGTTCTGAGCATTTGAGTATATCACGTTTCGAGATTCAAAGGTCGAGCTTATGGTGTTCGACATTTTGGAATTTCAATAATGTGATATAGACCCCATTATTATATGACCTAGTGCAACAACTTCTAAGAAGCATTTGACTGGCACTGCATAGTTATATAGCCAAGAATAAGAAGTGAGTTCAGGTTATTAACCTGTAGGACATGTCCTCATTACCAGGCACATAACAAATATATAGTTTCACACACTGTCTTTTGCAAATTGCTCTTTTGCTTCAGAACCTCTTCTTATATATTTTACTTTGAATGGATGTTCCTTCTATCATCTAGGTGCCAGGATACACAACCACCCCCCCCTCCACTCAGCCATTTAGTCCATTTTATTCTTACAAAATGAAGCAAACTGCTTGCTACAAATGTAGCAAACAGTTGGTATGGTTTATACCCTGCCTGCACAAAGCATTATAGTGCTCATGTTTCAGTTTAAAGAAATCTTCTTATTAATTGTAGCAAACTGCTTGATTCAACTGAAGCAAAACAGTTGCTACAGTCTATACCCTGCCTGCACAGAATCCTACAGCAATCACATTTTAGTTAAAAAAATGTATTCTAACATTTAAATGGTAGCAACCTCTTTGTTGCTACAGTTTACACCAAACACTGAGCACTACAGACCTTGAGTGTTATGGTAAATGTAATATCAACTTTTAAAAGCCAATATTGCATTAAAGAAAGAGAAACTGGGATTGGCTGATTTTACCCCCAACACTTTGCACTCAGGGCAGTTGGCCCTCTTGCCCCACCATAGCTATGCTACTGCAATCTGAACTATTGAAGACAGTTTCAGTAAATCTCACCTATAGAGACTTCAGACTCTGATAAGATTTTAAAATTGGGTATTGATACACCAGAAACTTCACCGACAGGAGACCCATCGCTCTTTTCGGCCCATTGACAATTACTAATGTACCAGCAGACAAACAGCTCAGAAATCTGAGTAGACACAGTGCCAAACTATTGTGGTACCCAATAACTTTCACACGACACAGTTTAGCAGAGAGTAATAATCTCCTTTATCGCCAAGAGAAACACATATGTGGGAAACTAGGAAATCAAGACCCTGTCTCCTCAAACTACTGAATACTGGATTTTTTTATACTTTCTTTCATTAAAAGCAACATTGCTGTAGCAATCATTGAATAATCACTGACCAATTAAAAATGAACACTATAGCATTGATTTTGCTAACCAAGATCTACTGACTACTTGTTTACAACTTCCCATATTAGGCATGAGATTTGAATTCCATAAAAGAACTTTGTACAGGGAATACTTTTTTTTTACATTTCTTATTCTGTCAGCGATTATTAATATTAGATAGGAAGCAAATCAACAGATGCATACTGAAGAATATTTTGGAATCCATCTTGTTATGAAAGCATTATAGAAAAAAATACATACACTAATATTTTCCCTTTACCATATACTTCTCCCTTCACACTAACATGTACCACAATTATTTTTGTGTTCTCCCTTTTTAAATAGTATGATATTACGTGCTTCATTTTTTGAAATGTGCATCAGGCAATGAAGGCCTCGTTTGAATGATCTCATGTATGAAAAGCATTACATGTTTCACTATTCCTAACTCTGCACATTATATATCACCTATGCAGAGACCATCTTCATGATGTCAGAAATAACATGCACTCCATATGCCACCATATCAAGTTTCATACAAATCATTTTATATAACCACTGACCATCTGAACACATTCCTTTGATAGTGTGTAGCATTATACAGCTTTTGCAAATTGTCTGTGAATACCAGTGTGTTTTGAATGACCCTCATTAGAAGGATATAGAGGTAGATTATAATCCACTAAATAAGAAAACATGTTAGGAGTGGCATATTTTATTCGACAGGAAAGTGATGGAGAAAGCATGTGAAAATACTGAAGTTCTGATAGCGCAGTGCTAAGAAAACAAATGATAGAAGTTTGTGCAAATGTATGAGCATCATCTGACATTAAGAATTTTACAAAACAGATGTTTCTTCTCAGAGACCCTCTCCAGTGGTGTACCAGGATAATGTCCAGACTGCAGCCCGGGTGACCTGGGTTTGAGTAGCAGCTTGTGTGACTGATACCCATTCATCCATGCAATTCCATCTGTCACAGCTTGTGTGACCAAAGGAGTGGCATATAGGACTTGGCATGCCTGACCTCGGAAGGAAAGCATTCTCCAGTGACACTCCTTAAGGAGAGGTATGTTCCAAAGAGGGGAGTTGACCTCAAGCACAGTCAATGACCACAGAGGGGTGGGGAAATGTGCTTAACAAGCTTTTGTTAGATATTCTTCACCATGTTTAATCTCTAGTCTCATGCTGGAGTATTAACACTGGTCAGCAGCAACCACACAACAGTGACCAGGATTGGTAAAAAATTCAAAACATAAAACACTTCATTCAGCCTTTCTCTTCTCTGTCTAAATAAAAAAAAAAAATAGGTTTTATAGTTTTTTACACTCCTTGCAACTTTTCACTGGTGACTGCTCTCTGTGTGGCAGTGGTAAGTGCATTACAGCTTTAAAACCATGAGTACTTAGTGCTCTATACATTTTTTTTTAAATATTCTAGCACACAGAAACAGGCTAAGTTCCATGTTCTACAAAGAATTACGATTAGTTTTGCTGATCATAAGCTTGCTTTTTACATGTTCTTGACATGAAGATTCAGCTCTTGCTCTTTACTCTTAACATGAATTTCATAACATCCATGCCTTCAACACAGAAAAAGCTGGTTATGGTCACACACCTGATCATAAACCTCTGTATTTCTAAAAACATGCTTGAAGTCATTATCAGCATGCTTTGATGTGTCTCTGACTGTGTTTTATGTTGAGTATTAAAATGAATTTGTACAGCACCAAAATGTATTTGTCAGCCTCCTTATCCATATGCTGTCCTACTGCATTCATTTGTACAACCAACAAGAATACATATTTTGTATCTAATGTGTGTGCTGGGAGATGAAATAATGAAAAACACCTGTTAAGGAAATCTGTAAGACAGCAATGTTCATAAAAAATGGTGAGGGACAGAATTTCTTATTAAAATGAATGAAGGAAGACATTTTAAGGTAAGGCTGATTTGACTGTTTGTAAATGGCTTGGGAGGGGAGCTGAAGAAGACTAACTCACACTTTTCATCATTAATATTTAATATTTAATCATGTTGCTTAAATCTAAGCACCAAACAAACCTTAAAACAATAAAAATACTAGCAGGACAAAAATATTTTGATTAAAATGGACAAAAAAAAAAAGAGTCCAAGTTCAGTCAGACATAAAGCTGTTTTTTATACAAACCAATAAATTATACAAAAAATAGATACTATTGTTTTTATGCCAACAACTAATATCTGTCTGGCAGCAGTATGTAGACCTTATCCATCAGTATGACTTTTGTTCATGTAGATGTGATATGAATTTGTTGCAAAGCAGTTTTGCTGTAGTCATGCCATTTTTGAAATATTTACAGAAGCATGATATTTATGTATATTTGCATGTTATATTGACAAGAAAGTACAAATATCTGGAAAGCAGTGCTAGTCAAATAAAAAGTATCAGTGCAAAGTCTTCCCAGCATTGTCTATCCTTTTATTTGCTACCATGAACTACACTCCATCTGTTTGAAGTTATTGAACAAATTATTAACATCTGAGATATATTCATGATTTTACAGGAAAATACAACAATATTGCAGGGAAATACAACAATATGCCACATTTTTTTTAAAGTAGCAAGGACTCATTTTGGGTCAGCAGTCATTTCAGACCTGTATGCCGATTTGAATATTGCATTGTTTAACAAGTATAACAATCTAAAACACTGCAAACGAATACTGCAAGGAGTAAAGTTCCTATTGTATAAAGCATGAAATAAAATAAAAACTGTAGTGTAGACAATAGAACAAACACAGGCACTCTGGATGATAAAAAAATGTTTAATCCTGATTTAAAAACAAAGTAAGAGCTTTCATCAAATGCTTCGTCAGACCATATGAAAAAACCTGCCCCATTCCCCAATTTAAATATATTCAAACAACCAAGCAAACACCATAACCATTTAGTATTAAAGGAACATACTAAAATAGAACAAACATGGGTTTTGAATATATATACTGCATAAATAAAAAACAATATTCACATATAAATGAGGGAAATACATACGAATAATTTTTTTTATAAATACATTTAATATGGGTTTTAGGGAGCCTTTCTCATTGAGGCCCTTCCCCCTGTCAGCCCTAAGTCTAATAATCCATCTAACCTCTTTACTTTCAATGCAGTTCCTAATATCTCCTTCACGTATACTTGGTATAATAAAATCTATGGCCGTGAACTTAAAAACATGTTCATCTCCTTCCAACATGACATGTTTAGACAAAGCATTATTATTTGACTATGTTCTAATACTATACAGGTGTTCCCTAATCATATCCTTGAGCATCATATCTGTTTTGCCCACATAATATGAAAAGCATATCACACAGCATGCTAAGTATATAACATAGGTTCATAGGTTCATAGGTTTATACTAGGCTATCTGCCCTAAGGCATTTATAAGCCTAGCCCAAATTACCCCTTATATGAAAAATACTGTGCCCATTAGTTTGTTGTGCCTCTGTCCAGCAGTGACACAGAGATGATTCTAAACCTACGATCTTCCATCCACAGGTCTAGATTTCTCTTGAACAGAGTCAGCGAGGTGCTCTGCCTCACATGGACTGGGATTTTATTCCACAGCATAGGGAGTCTCTGAGTGATAAATCTTTCCCTCCAGCACGTCCTATTTATATCCATGCTAAGGTTTAAGTCGCTTGCTCTAGTGGTTTTGGTGGATTTGGATTTTTTGAGGTGGAGCATGTCCATTAATTCCGGGTTGGACATGGCCTTGTATGTCAGGCACATGTCACCTCTGAGCAGACGGTATGCGACTGAATAGAGCTGGAGTTTCTTCAATCTGGCAGCATATGACAGATTTTGGAGTCCCTTTATCCTTTTGGTGAGGAACTTTTGGGGTCTCTCCAATTGCTGCAGATGTTGGGTGAGATACATCCCGAATGGGGCATTGTACTCGATCATTGGTCTGATAAGTGAAGAGTACAGGGGAACAATGACCTCACTAGATCTGGATGTGAATCCCTTCATGATCAGGTGGGCAATGTAGAAGGTCTTTCTAACCACTTTAGCAACGTGAGTGTCAAAAGAAAGGCCACTGTCAACCTGGGTCCCCAGGTCCCTGATAACCTCTTCTGTGCTTAGTGGATTGCCACCTATATGGTAGCTTGGGGTTACCTTGTTTTTCCCGAAGGGTATGACTATACATTTTTGGCGTTAACTTCAGGCCATGGCTCTGGCACCAGCTATCTGTTTCCGTGAGTCCCTTCTGAAGGATATCCGTGTCCGATGCACTTTCCACTATGGCGCCCAGTTTGCAGTCGTCTGCAAACTTTGTCAGCCAAAGTCCTCCATGTTGGCCTGTACTTCTGAGAACTAGATGCCAAACAATAGGAGCCCTGTGGGACACCACAGTCTGACACAGCGCCAGCAACTCTAACCCTGTGGGTTCTGTCCTAGTTTGCAACCCATCTTGTGACATATGGGTTTACATTTAAGCTGGTAGTTTTTCTACAATAGCAAGGTCAAGGTAGGCTGTATGGACTCCCTTTCCTCATCAATGGCCTTGGTGACTGTTTTGAAGAAGTCGACCAAGTTCAAAAGGCATGATCTTCCCTTGACAAAGCCAAACTGGGTCGGGTCCAATGTCTGCAAGTCCCCTATATCTTTGTTTATGAGCTCCATTATGATCCTCTCCATAGCTTTGCAGACTAGACTTGTTAAGCTTATGGGATCCTGTGGTAAGGCTGAGATTAAACAGCTGCCTTATGTGCGGGTTTAATTCCTCATTTAGCTCGTGTAGCACACAGCCTGGGACACCATCCGGTCCCATTGATGCTGTGTTTTTAGCTTTAGAGAGAGCAGCTTTCACCTGCGCATTTGAGATGTCCGGGAGGCTACACTCGGCTGGGATAGTTATCCCTCCTTTAGGGGGGGAGAGGGGGGTGAAGTTTGCACTGAACCTGTCTGCCAGTATGTTGGCAATGTCTGTGGGTTCAGTGACTTTGTATCATTTTGGACTAATTCTGAGCATATCTGGGAGTTTCCACCCAGGTTCCTAACATAGCTGAAAAAGGCCTTATGATTGTCCTTTGAATCCATGGCAATTTTTCTCTCAAAATTGGCCTTAGTTGATTTTATGAGTGCATTTTTTACTAATAATGATCAGGGTGACTTCCCTTTTATGGATTTTGTTCTATCATGTAATAGCTTTCTCCTCTTATTGTAAAGTTTGTTAATGGCTGGGGTCCACCAGACTGGATGTTTGCCCTTTGTGGAAAGAGTCTTGGTTTTATTTGGGATTGCCTGATCCATGCAGTCCTGGAGGTGTTCATAGAAGGCATCTGTAAGGGCTTCTTGGGTTGTGGTTTCCTCTGGCTCAGGGGCCTTGAAGGATACCACACCAGTCTTGAGTAGTGTAAAGTTTGCTTTAGAGAAGTTCTTCACTATGGACTTTTTTGTTTGGGGGCGGGATGTGGATTTCCAGTGAGATTAGTTTATGATCAGATCTCACCAATGAGGGATATACTTCCGGTGTGGAGCATTTTGTCCCCATGTTTGTGACAATGAGATCTTGTATATTTTCTCCTCTCGTGGGAACAGTGACTAGCTGTTCCATGGCATTTTAATTTATGAACTCCAGGAACCGTTGGGCTAGAAAGTTAGGGCTTGAGTAATGTTCCCAGTCTATATTCGGGTAGTTGAAGTCACCCAATATGATGGTGTTTGGAGATACGTTTATACCCTCCAGTGTCTTCAGGAAGGCTGTGTGGGGTTCCTGAGTTTGAGGGGGTGGCCTGTAGCATGCTACAATTTGTAGAGCAGTTTTGTCTATGGGTAGGTGCACCTGGATGGTTTCCGCTCAGGCGTTGCCACCAACCTGGAGGTGTGGGTATCCTTTATGAATATGGATACACCCTCCTTTTGTGGTGTGGTCCGGGTTTTGGGGCGGAATGCATGATATGAGGTAAAACCTAATAGTGCCGGGGTGCTCTCAGGAGCCTTGAACCAGGTTTCAGTTACAGCACAGACATCGATGTTCTCCATACTGAGAAGGGCCTCGAGTGCGTGCATTTTGAGATTTAGACTTCTGGCATTGAGCAGCATTACCCTCAGTTTCTTCCCATTTTTGTTTTCTAGGGTGGTAGGTTTAGAATTTGAGCCTTGCCTAAAAAAGGCACTATGGGGGTGGCAAGAGCCTTAGCCAATATCCGGAATCCCAGTGAGGCAGTCAGCAGAGACTCTAAAAACAAATCTTTGACCTCTATCTGGATGAATAAGCTGGGAGCTGTTGTCTGTATTACCACAATAATTGCGTCTACCACAGGGGGTATTGGTATGATGCTCGTGAAGGTTACCAATGTGCGTATCCTTAGGATAACACAACATTCTCTTCAGGTTCTGTTTGCTCTTAAAAAGAAAACAGGGAGAGTCACCCACGATCTTTCTTAGATTAGGATCAATGATTAAAATATCCCAGCTCCTCCTAACCACTTCTATAATAGAACTAACATCACTGGTGTAATATAATGGTATTTTTACTTTCTTCACATTCTTATATCAAGTGTCATGTTGCCAACCACCATTTCTGAATTAGAAAAGCAAGGGCTAGCCGAACTTTCCCAAGTTCCAGAATCTCATCTAAAATCATGTGATCCTCTGAGGTAATACACCCCTATCAGATAGTCTAGCCCTCAGGCTAGACAATTCTTCTTAAAAGCCATTATCTGAGACATTAAGTCTTGATGCTCTCATACCTTGTCCCTTAATCACGTTCTTAAACACGTACTGCGGGTGCATACTGTGCCTGTGAAGCAGGGTGTTCCTATAGCAGGGTTTCCTATGGACACCTGTGTTAACCATACCATTATCTAACCTCTGTACATAGACATCTAAGTATGCAATCAAGGATAAGGAATAGGTCATGGTGAACTTCGGGTAACTAGTGGCTCCATTTAGTTGTTGATGGAAGGCTGCTAGCTGTTCCTCGCTGCCTGTCCAAATGAGGAACAAATTGTCTACAAAACAACGATAAAATGAAACATGCCTAATATATGGATCAGTACCAAACATAAAATCCTCCTCCCATAGTGCCATAAACATATAGCTATGCCATCTTTTTGTAGATAGATGACTCTATCAAACATGAAGACATTATTCTCAAGTATTGTTTCCAAAAATTCGGTGAAAGCACTTACCTTGTTTTTAGACCTGGATTAAACATTTTGTATGGTCCCAAGTGCCTGTGTTTGTTCAGTTGTCTACACTACCATTTTTAAGTATACAAATTTGCTAAATGGTGATTGCTAAACACAAGACATCAGTGAGACATTTGCCAGTATTATTTAAGCGTTGGTTTAATAGCTTAAATACCATGCAGTGCATGGAGTGCCATGATTATGCTCCAGTATCAGAAAAAAAACCTAATTAAGTATTCAGTAGAGTATGACTCAATCTTAACAACTGTTAAACACCACCTAAGCTCTGTTAAGATCATGTCTCACCCTTAGAAATAAGAGTGCCAGCCAGCAAAAGGCAATAGCGACAAGAAGTCAAAACAGCTTTGTTACTGCTTGCTGTCTAATCCTAAATCCCTCCATGACTTTCTTTGAAAATCATTCCTTGACATGTCTAGGACCATAAAATAGGTTTCCCAAATGACAAACAGAAAGGAAGATATGCAAAAGAAATCTATAAATACCATCCTGTTTTCCTCAAAAAGTATCTTTCATATATTTTCATCCTTTTAAATAAGCCACTAAGCAAAGTGATATTAACAAAATTCTTCAATTGCTTTTACAAAATAGATAGCATGTAACTGACTGTATGTTTTGCTTCTCATTTTGTGAATCTGACTTACACACCTAATTTGCATGTTTGCATTTCCTATGCACTTAGTGCTTTATTGGCTTTAAATATTGTTCAACATCAAAAAGATCCTGAAAGTTCAAGTGGACAGTACCCAAGATATTTATATAACATGTTCCAACAGGCTTAACTTTCATACTTATCAATAATAATAATAATAACAATAATATCTGTAAAGCAGTGGTACTAAGATAGCAGGAACCAGTGAAAAGTTTTTGTCCGCTTTCATCAAATATAAAGAAATACAGCATAAAATCCACACAGATCAAAATAATTAACCTTTGCGCAGGCTAATTTTAGAGACAATGAAGACAAACCAGAAGAACAAAACACCCATTCAGAAATGGAACAGTCCTCAGGTTGAAGCAAGCAGCAGCACAATCCAAAATAATACAAGTAATGTTAATCCTCTGCAAAAATACTGCAAGATAAAAAAAGAAGATGAAACAAAGCAATTCAAAGTTTATTTTCACACAGACAAGTGTTTTTGTTCCCCAATGGAAACTTCATCAGATAAAAATTCACCAAATCAATATTTCTTTTATACTCAAACATCCCTTTGACATCATTCCAAAACCACACCTCCAGGTTCACTCTTAAAAAACTGGTAACAAATATTCCACCGTACAACGTATAAAGCATACATAAAAAATATATATGATTATACATAAATACAAACATATATATATATATGTATATATGTGTAAATCTTTCCATAAAGCAATGTATATAATTCAGTGTGCGTGAAAACTGGGAATAAAACCCAGAATCTTCTGCATATCAGGCAGATGTAATTACTGGTATACTTTATTAAGTTTGACGGCCACATCTTTGACGCTGCTGCTGCGAACTGCGAACCACAAAATTTGGAAACTGCAAAAAACAAAGCGCCAAATTACAAAACCTCACCCATTTTTTGACCCATGGTAGCACTTGTTTCGGCGGTGGAGCAATAGGGAATGTCGAAGTTCGATATTTTTACAATGTTTAGGGAGGTTGGCATAAAGGAATTCAGCTAATCAGTTCATTGATACGCACATTCGGAAATGTGCCTTCACACATATGAATGTATACCGTAATTACCACTACACTACAGAACTTTCACTGTATACATTCATTTTACCTTTGCATTGCTTTCAGGTATAAAATGCTACTAACTGACACCTGTTTATTTAACCATGGCCAACGCATAGCATTCAAACATAACTGACATATAAGCTTAAATTTTCTAACAATAAGGCCCAGGGTCCTTTCCTTTCCTTTAAAACTAGAGATTCCAGAACAAAAAACTTGAAACTTTGTGTATTGTTGCTCATAGAGTGCTTAGCCAGGGCATTTCCCTCCTTTTTCAGTCTAATTTCTCTTAGATGTTTATAAATACGTGATCTAATTTTCTGTTTTTCCAACATAAAAACATGAAAATATGGACATTGGCAACAAAGAGCACAGTATACTATCCTTTCTGTTATGCAAAAATATTTCCCGTCTAACTTCAGTTCATGCCCATTGACTATAACTACATCAGTTTCACACACATATATATATATATATATATATATATATATATATATATATATATATATATACATGGACACTGTGGGCAAAATCCACATTTTTTTCATACACCTACTTGGTCTTTCTTTTATTTGTCTCTCTATCCAGTCTCTCAAACTTATTCCTTTTCTATATACAACCATGGGTCTGTCCTCTACAATGTCCCTAATGTCCTTATCCATTTTCATAACTTGCCAGTTTTTCATAAGTATATCACAAATCTGTTTACTATTTACACAAAATATAGTGATAAATGAGGTAGTAAACACATTGCCATGGTTTTGAGGGTTCACTATCTCAACACCCCCCCTTCCGTCTCAAACAACATGCTATTAACACTTGCTATATGTGTTAAACACTCTTCAGATCTTATCACATTATTCAACATAGTCTCTCTAATGATGGGAGCAAAGTGTCTCCTTTCCCTTTTATTCAACACCTCTAGCATCACTTCATTTATTACATAACTAGGATAACCTCATCTTAAAAACATACTTTTCAAATTATCACATTCATATAGTAACATCTCCATTGTAGATATCATCCTAGCCTCTCTTACACATTGTCCCTTTATAACTGTTCATTTTTCTTTAAAAGGGTGGGCGCTAGAAAAATGGAGCAAAGTATTTGAGTATGTCTCCTTTCTAAATATTTTGGATACAAATCTCTTGTTTATTCTATCTTTAAAAAGATGTACATCTAAAAATGAAATTTTATCCAACCCCATAAAATGGGTGAATTTCAAAAAAGAGAAAAGAGGCGGTCTGATTAGTATAGTTCAAAAAACTTGAGATCTTATCCACTGGACTGTCCCATAAAAGGAACATATCATCCAGAACACATATGTAGCAGTGACACTACTTAAAATACTTTGAATTCAGTAAATATTTTCTCTCCCGATACAGCATAACAATATTGGCATATATACCACCACAGGGGAACCCTTAGTCACCCCTCTTTTCTGCACATGCAATTCTTTATCAAATAAAATAAAATTATTAAATAACACTATTTCCAACAATTGTGACAACATATTTACTTGTAATTTTGGGACGCCGTTCACTATAAGTAAATCACAAAACCAACTTACACCCACATCATGTGGGATAATGGAGTATAAATCTTTAATGTCAATTGTGATGAATTCATAATCTTCCTGGAAGGTAGTTCCATCAATTTTATTTAAAAAATCCCATGAATCTGTACATATTGTGTGTTTCCTCATCACCAAGTCTTTTAGCTTGAAATTAATAAAGCTGGCTATTGGATATAGTACTGAACCCCTCACATCTACAATTGGATGCATGGGTGGTTGAAACACATTTTTATGCAATTTATGGAGACCAAAAATTGCTGGCATTCTGGGAAAGGGTACATCCATATAACTCATTTCAGAAATAAAAATGCTCCCTTCTATAAATAAATCATGAAGTGCCCCTTTTATGGCCCTATAAACCCCATTTAACTGATTTAGTGAACTATGCTCATATGTCTCTATAGAGAGAATTTGCCCTCATTTCTCCTTCATAATCAGTTTTATTCATAACTACAAGTTTGCCCCCTTTATTGGGCTTCATTATCCTAATGGGATTATTAGCACTTAACCTTTTCAGTTCCTCTTTCAAAGAAAGTCATATTATTTCTCATCAGGTTATCATGTATGTTCATATATCGTAAATCTAGTTCACACAATTTCTCAAATAATTCAATTGTAACATAAAGTGGGGGATTATAGTTACTTGAAATGCCTAGGGGTTTAGCTGCTATTTCAACCTCACAAAATAATAATTTAAAATTCAACTTTCTCACAAATAATTTAAGATCTATCATGACATTAGGTAAATCCATCTTTTTGTTTGGGACAAAAGTTAAACCCTTTACAAATACATCACAACAGGTATGATCGACAGCCACAGAGGAAAAATTATATACTTTAAAATCATTCTCACTATTCACAGTTACCTCAGCTGGTGGCAAAACATATGCAGTAGAATCCGGCAGAATCATTGGTTCTAAAACCTCCCTCTGATTTCCCCCCCTCCTGCCTCTGTAACTCCCCCCTTGTAGTTGGTTGTTCATAGAACAAACTTCCCTCCTGGGGGAATGGTACCTCTGTATGAAAAATTCTCTGCATGCACGACAACTACAAGATCCCAAACCAAATGTAATCCAAAGCAAAAATAGACCAGCAGACTGTGGCAGAAACCAGTATTTAATGTTATGTGCTACAAACACATAGTAGTACAGGAGAAAGAAACAGACTGGTTTTGGCTTCGTAAATCACATAGCCTTCATCAGTGTATAAAACATCAATGAACTCACTCCTTAAATAGTCAAATAGTAACAACATGTGACTGATTAAAGGTGCTCATTTAGTCTAGGTGCAGACAAACCGCCCAACTTAATAATCCATTTTTTCTCTTTTTTATTCAACATCTCATGCCAGCCTGACTTATTGGATCTCATGCCCAAAATCTGTTCAATGATTATAAAGTTGAAAGAAGCATTTTTATGTACTGTGGTGTGTTTATAGAGGGCATTATTAACTCTTTGATGTTTGATGTCACAAAAGTGCTCAAAAATCCTGAATTTCACCATCTGGGATGTTTGCCCAATGTAGAAAGCTGAGCAATTGCAGGTAGCCAAGTGTATCACCCAATCTGTGTGGCAAAGAAAGAAATGTTATACACCTGGCTAGTGTTTTTACTGCTAAAGCACTTAGTCTTCATGTCCCTAGGGCAGTAAGAGCAATGACCGCAGGGAAAACACCCTAAAACTGGATCCCCCAAAAGTGTAGTTTGAGTACAATCTTTATTATAATTGGGCCCATGTTTGTAATGATTAAAGTAAGTAGCCAAATTCGTACCCTTCCTAAAGGAAAAGTAGCATCTGCTCTCCAACAATCCAGAGAGTCTAGTATCTGCCAACAGGATGTTCCAATGATGCCGGACACTGTCTGTCAATGCCCCAGTATTCCTGCCAAATGTAGTGACAAAGCATATGATGGATTCCCCATCATCAACCTTATTTTTTATATTGGAGAAGGCTTTCCCTGTCAATAGTATCCACCCTGTTTTTAGCTTGAAGGACATATCCTGTCTTATAGCCCCTGTTCCTGAATCTAAATTTGAGGTCATCTCTGAAATGCTATGTGCTATTATCCGAGCATATACGTTTGACTCTCAAAAATTGAGATTTGGGGATATTTTTACAGATATGTGGAGGATGATTGCTGTTGGCATGGAGAAGGGAGTTATATTTGGGGAACTTACGGTAAACCTCGGAGATCAAAGTATTATCAGGACCTCTGATTACCAAAACATCTAAAAAGGTAATCCGATACATATCATAGTTTACCGTAAAGTGTACCCCCACTTGTTTTCATTCAAATAGCTGACAAAATCACGTAGATAATCTACATCTGATCTCCATACCATCTAGCAATCATCCAAACATCTTTTCCAAATATCAATTTCCTCCATGAAGATATTATGTGAGCTGTCATAGATTATTTGCTCCTCAATATAAGCCATAAATAAATCGGCATAAATAGGGTCAAATGAAGCCCCCATAGCCATACCTTGAATCTGGAGGAAGCATTTGTCAGGATAGAAAAAGACATTCTTCGTAAGTACATGCTCAGCAAGATATTGGTGTATAATGAAATGCAGCTTGAGCAGGGTTGGCTACTTTGTACCTTGGACATTACAACATTATACACCAATATCCCACATTAGGCTGGGATTGATACTTTAGAATATTGGCTGTATAAATCCAAGTTATACCAAACCGGATTCAATGCATTTCTCATCTGTCTTGTGAAAAGTGTATAAAAGTTGTTGTAATTACAACATTGAAAGGTGGACAAACACAAGAAAAATCAAAAGTTGCAGTTCAGAGGTAATAAAAGCTTAGCACCAAGCAATTGCTTGGAATAGAGATATGCAAAAATGTTCATATTCTCAAACCAGTATCATGTTTACATTGTTACATCAGGGCCAACATAAAATACATTTAGATCAATGGCAATCAGCCCATAGTTCTGTGGTGTCTTCACCACCACTTGAAAGAACGAACTGTTGCCTCTTGAGATGATTTAGTAAACATGCCAGTTTCTGAGCATCTGTATTCCTCAGACCAAAAATGAATGTCCAATTTTAGTTCGGTACACAAACCTAGGTATCAACCCAACAAAGCCAGCAACAGTTGTGTAATTGCACATAACTGAAAGCAGCACTGTTTCCACACAAGGTGTCACAGCAGAGTTTTTTTCAGCATTATACAAGCTTTCATCGGATTCATCATATAACTTTATAAACTTCTGATTGAAACCATTAGCAAAGAATACTAAGATATGGCATATATTCATAAGCTTGCATTAGGTACAAATTACATTTCATCAGATACTACCTTCCCCATTAGGTAATCAGGTTATGAGGCATTCTCAGCCTATATGGGGATTGGGTGTGTTAAATGTTATTTCCCAGAGATGATAGTTTACCCTTGTCAACAGGGATATCTAATGCAAATGATAAAGGCACATGGGGAAAATAAATGAGTCCTTGGCTGGAGTGTAAGTCAGATATAATATCACAAACATAGATCGAAGAATATGATGCAGGTAGGCACCCTCCCTACTTTATTATTTTGTTTAACAAATACAATTTACCTCATACCAGCAGTGTTATGCATATGTACATAGATCTATCACAGATTAGTGCAGTTTATTATTTCTACCACTCCAGTGGCTCTACTTGGTAGAGGCACTGGGAACTAACATCAGGTGGCACTATGCCAGGGCACTTCTATGGGCGAGGCTTGTAAAGGCTCCAGGGCCATTAGCCTAGTACACACCTATGAACCTATTATGGCACTGTGATATAGAGATAAAACACTGAATGTAGTCGAGAAATGCATGTTTGACTAGTGCAACAGCAGCTGCAGGGACTGGGATGAACAAGGATTGGATTGACATGTCAATGTCTACCTGCCTTTCTTCATTACAGGGAGCCTGCTCAGCTTGCTTTACTGGTATCACCAGCAGTAGTGCAGCTGGAGTTTTGCTGGCAAGAACCTTAATATTTGCACACACTTCCATTTAACTAGGAGACTTTACTTGAGTAGGAACAGAAATACACATTCCTGGAAGAAGAATTAGCATTTGTGCAGTGTATAGGCCTCAGAGGATGGGGTTTGGACAGTCTATGTGTTATGCAGATTGGGTCCAGGAAGGGGTGTGATTGGACTCATACTGTGGACCCAGTAAAAAACAGTCAAACAGCAGTGGGCACAGTACAAATCTTTCTCAGATTCAATCTTTTCCTGTTCTGCTTACCTTAAATGAAAATTATTTTACATTCCTTAGATACATCAGATAAATGTAATCCCTTTGTTTGCAGTGTTTGTAAATGGATCATGACCAAAAACATTTGTAAAGCTCTAAGAACAAGCAAACACTTTAAAAGTAAAGCAACAATTTTAAAGAAAAGAAAATTACAAAAAAGCAAAAACAAAAGAAAATAAGCAATATTACAGTGCAAAATAAAAATTTTGACCATTGACCATCAAACAAGTGGAGATCCCAAATCAGAGAGTAATGTGGTATTCCAGTCAAAAAAGTAGTTGCAGATATCTGTATTCACTGGGCTTGAGCTCAGCCTGTGTTAAATGCATTAAAGTAGTCCCAGTGACAAAGATAGAAATGCATGAATCATTATGGTCTATTGTTTTGGAAAGCTGATTGATCTAGGTGATATTTTTCAAGTGTAAATAAGATTTCTTAAATACAGCTGCCACGTGGTTCGTAAGTGAAAACCTATCATAAGAGAATCAGACCTCATGAAGATTTTGCAAATTGCAAACAATTACCCACTAAAAATAAAAAAGGGAGGATCAGACATTGCATGAGATCAATGTTGGCATATATGACATTGGGTTTGTCTTCACTGTGTTGAACTTAAGTTGACTTAAGGGCATCCATTATGACAAGAGTCATATGGTCCTGTACAGCTGTAAATTCTTTCACATAATGTAAAAAAGCAGCATAGGTGAATTTCATCAGCATACCACTGATAACTAACATCTGTAGGTGAATGTCATCAGCATACCACTGATAACTAAAATCTATACCATTTGTGACCTTCAGCTGTGGCAATCTGTACATAACAAACAACAATGGCACCAAGACAGACCCTGACTAAGCTTCAACTCAGTGGGTGATTACTGGCAGAATAAACTTCAAAAGCCCTTTAATGAGTAAAAGCCGAAAGGTAAAAAGCAAACTGTTGAGTACTTTGGAAGAAAAACTCAATGAGCTCTAAGAGACTCAGGATTCTGCAGTGTACCACAGAAAGGTAAAGACTGGTTAAGATAACATATGACCACTGGTCTCTCACCATAAAGGCACATGTCCCACACTAACGATTTCAACCTCAAATCCCTCTCTTCATCTAAAATAACTGAGAAGGATCTGTAAGTCATGGAATGTTAAACAGCACTACAGCTGCATATAGTGCAATGTTTCAATATCCTTACCAACAAACAAAAAAGATGGGGTTATAATTTTCTAATTTACTTAGAAATAGGGACAGTTTGTTGAGAATAGAAGTAACCAGTGCATCTGCAAGAATGAAAGAAAAGACATCACATCTCAAGGGGGACAGATGAGTCAAGTAAATAAATGGGCCAAATGATTCAATGCAACTTATCCAAAGGTGGAGCTTCTGGCCCCACACTTGACTGGTATGTTACCATCAATGAAGCCAACTTCACAACTTTCTCATAATGGACATAATTAAACTCTGCCCATCAAAATAAGGGAGAGTCCATGATTATGGTGCACCGTAGATGCATCCCTGGAGAAAACGTTTTTGATCTTGGCAGTGTTACCTTCAAAGGAATGTGCACTATTTTCTGAATGAGGGGGCGAAAATGTCCTAAGGGTACTGAGACAGGCTGGTTGTACAGTCTCCACATCACCTTTAATAGTTTCTACCGGGTAATATGTGACAGATTCCATTGGAGAAGACTGTGCCCTTCCTTTGTGAGACCTAGCTATGTCATGTAATGGACAGCTGAATTAAAAAGGTCCTCTAAACTTTGCTTTTATTTTACTGACTACAGCAAAGATAGCTCAGAGTTCATCCAAAGAGCAACAGGGTCACAGCAAATGGTTTATTGTCGATTGTTACATGATCAGAAGAAAGCCAATGAACACAAACTGCAGACTGAATGAGCTATACAATGAGACAGCATCAAAATCAATTCAGCAAAGTGTCGTAAAGTTATTGAGTACTAGCAACAGTCAAAGTGCTGTGGCTAAAAGTACAGGCCATCTGCAAGCATAGTTAAACAACTAGAAAAATTAGAAAACAATAATTACATACTTAAAGACAATGGGAGGTTGTATATTACTAGTGTCTATTTGTTAGCAGTTAAAAATAGAAATCAAGAGACTAAAACCCATGAAATAGACAAGGGTTAAACACAGCACTGAAAAATTTCCTACTGACAAATACCTCCCACTAACATCCACCTTTGTCTATAAGCCCTAGTGAAGAATGTTTACAGATGAGTTGTGTGAGTAATAATTCAGTTGGAAATATGCACAGGCTATAGCCATGTCCTGGAACTAGTTGAGATTTTTTGTTGTCTGTGTAAAAAGTTCCAACAGGAAAGCGAATCGTTAAATCTAAACAGGTAAATATGTGTTGTTGTCTATCAATTTTGTATTGTTGTACTGGTTAATGGTAACTGTTGCTTCAGTGTTGTATCTTTTACTTTCCTAAAGGATGCCAGGAAAACTGTTATATTGTGGCTTCAAACA
This sequence comes from Protopterus annectens, assembly GCF_019279795.1. Classification (NCBI taxonomy): domain Eukaryota; kingdom Metazoa; phylum Chordata; order Ceratodontiformes; family Protopteridae; genus Protopterus; species Protopterus annectens. Next base: position 136,939,075 of record NC_056731.1, read on the forward strand.
TAACAGTAGCTTATGTGAGAGATGTTTGTCATACTTGGGTATCGGTGCTTTGTATATAATAAGCAAAATGTTAGATTTGTTAGATATCCAGTAATAATTTATTCTTTTTCGAAATCATTCTGTAAAACTTGATATAGGAGCAAATTAATATAACAAAATCATTTAGTCTAATGCATACTTGTTTATATAGTAAAATTAAACACGTTTATAAATTAACATTATAGTTATAGAAAGTTTTGTGAACGTGGATACCTGTGGTATCATCTGATATTTGACTTGAGTGACCAAGAAATCTAAACATACTTAACATCCACAATATATTAGTTTTATAATAAAGTACAACAGACATAGAAAGAGAAAATAGAGTTTCCTTCAAGCAGTTAATTTACAGAAAAAGAATAGTATAAGAGAAAACCGCTTAAACCTGCATCGTATTATATCTAATGTGCTCACCTGAAAATGCATGGACTAACTAAAGCAGCTTGCTTAAAAATGCCTGACATAGCACAGGAGGAACTTGGAAATGAACCAAAAAAATTATCTGCATTGGTTTCAAGTCTAATATTCTTTATTCAGATAAGAAACACCTACTTAATGTAGAAGAGTTATACTGAAGGTTAGGGTTGCACAGATTACATATGCTTTTTGTTTTGCATAAAAGACGTAAAACTGCCCTTTTGGCATAGAATTGGCCATGTAAAAATGTATAAAACCACTCCAGAGTACTAATTAGTCTGACTGCTTTCATTACTGTCACTTTTACATTATTGGCCTCAATTCCTATTTCATTGCACCCATAGCAACCACTCAGTAGCACATGAATGCACGCTGGGCATCCACTACATGGAAAAAGAAGCATTATTTTATCTGGTTTATTCTTAGCTAAAAATAGGATGACAATCTTTAGGAAGTAGGGCAGCCATTAATTTGGATTTCATACCATCTCTTTGTCACCATGGTATTCCAGGCCAAAAGCTATAATTCGTCCTCTTTCTAGATTGGTGGGATAAGGTAAAGATACATTTTAAATATAAATCTCCCACTCATGTCTTGTTTCATACACTAAATCATGATACCAGTGAAATTATCAGTGACTCAGATGTAATGTGACAAATCATTTTTGTTGCTCTTTTAATCTTTCTGTTTATCTATCTCTTTCTATCTGACTTCAGCACTATTTATATGCCTCAAAACGGAGTTCTACAGACATTTTTCACAAGAAAAGAGAGCATATCAATTTTCTAGTATGTTATGAATCACATTTCACATCACAGCAAAATAAGACAAAATGTATTTATTTTGGACTGCAAATTGTACAAGCTTTTATATTTTGAAAAAGAAATGGAAACTACACTTATTAAAGGAAAAACATGCTAAACGCATAAGCCTGGTGAGAATTTCAGAAAGACAGACCATATCTAAGGCAGTTAAAATAGAATATAGTCTAATGTTTACTGCTCAGATGTTGTCAGTAAGTGTGCTTAAGTCAGAAATATGGCAAACTGGGTTAGAAAAAAATCACCTGTGTCTTCCCTCACTGTTTATGTGACTGCAAAAGGACACACTGCTTTTTCCCCCTATGAGCTTAAATGTTCATCTTTTTATCATGAAACATAAATGGCAGACTGCAAGTTGTTTGGCAGCACTATTCTGCTTTCATACTTTTGTGTTACTCTTTTAAGCTACCACCTGAATATTTTCAGTTTGGTCTTTAACATGTTCTCCCCATGTTAGCACTTATCAGTTACAGAAAGAATTATACAAAGGAAACAATATGATACCCAGCAAATTATTTAGTTATTTTTTTTTTCAGAAAGGAGGCTGCTGCCCTTTTTTAAAAGTTCTATTTTGGCTAAGGTGTTATAGTTTGAATCAACACTAATGTAAGAGGCTGTTCCACTATGCCTATTTCTTAGGTTGTTGCATCTTGGGATAAAGGAACAATTTTTGATCAATACAAAATCTATCTAAGCCTGTATTATCACACATACATATTCTGCATGGAACTGCCTTATTTGTTTTCTAAACAACAACCCACATCTGTGCTCTTATGTAATATTGTTTATACTCTATAGCTGTTATGATGTTACATTAAAAGGAATTTCAAATATATATAATATTATTATTCAATGATTTTGTTTCCTTTGTATAATTCTATCTGTAACCTATGTACTGCTGTGATGGCTTAGTGGTTAACTATTGTGACTATAGTGTACAGGGTCCTGGTTTTAAGACCTACAAAGGTGCAACTAACTCTGGGCAAGACCGCAATCCAAATTGTAGCTTGCTACAGATCCCCCATCATGCCCCACGATTCCCACTCCTCATTTCTTGATACACTGGAAAATATTAGGGTACAACCTAACACCCTAATAATGGGCGATTTCAACTACCCCACCATTAACTGGGAAAACTACTCATGTGCCAACTCTTGTGCTCAACGTTTTCTGGAATTCATAAATTCCAATGCCTTGGATCAACTTATCCACACCCCCACCAGGGGCAGCAATATCCTAGACCTGGTTATTACCAACATGGGCAGCCAGTGCTCCACACCAGAGGTCAATTCCTCGTTGGTCAGATCCGATCACAAGCTAATCACCCTAGACATCCACATCCCTCCCCGCCCCCCACCCCCATTAGGGAAATCACAGTAAAAAATTTCTCCAAAGTCAACTTCACGCTTCTTAAGACAGAAGTGGCAAACTTCACGACACCCATTCTGTCGGACAATAGAGGTATGACTGCTGAATCCTACACAAATGCACTTATAAGCACTTACACGACTGGATGGATCGTACAATCCCTAACAGAACCAAGATGCTATCCTCCAAAAAAAGGAAGCCAATCTGGTGGTCCCCTGCCATAAACAAACTCTACAACAGAAGAAAAAAACTATTGCAAAAAAGAGTAAAATCCCATGATTGGAGAAACTCCCTGGTCAGCCTCAGTAAGAAGCTGAGATCCCTCATGAAATCCTCCAAAGCTAGTTACGAAAACAAAATCAGCACTGACTCTAAAGACAACCACAAAGCATTCTATAGCTATGTCAAGAATTTCAATGGCAACACTCAGATCTGCTCTGAGTTACAGCACAATGGCACTAAATATACAGAACCAACTGATATTGCCAACATCCTGGCAGATAGGTTCACTGCTAACTTTACCCCCCTGTCATCCCCTAAAGGGCCCATCTCTATACCAGAAGAATGCAAAGTTCCTGTAATCATGGCTGCACAGGTAAAAAACACACTATCCAAAGCCAAGAACACAGCATCCATGGGACCTGGCAACATCCCAGGCTGTGTTCTACATGAACTACAGAATGAACTGGCACCCCAGCTAAGTATCATGTTCAATCATAGCCTCACCTCAGGCTATGTGCCCACTGAATGATGCACAGCGACGGTTATCCCACTCCACAAAGTGGGAGCCACCACGGACCCTGGAAACTACCACCCCATTAGCCTAACGAGCCTGGTCTGCAAGGCTATGGAATATATCATCATGGAACTTATAAACAATGACATTTGTAATCTCCAAACTCAGGACCCTACCCAGTTCGGGTTTGTAAAAGGCAGATCATGTTTCCTAAACCTGATAGACTTCTTTGAAGCAGTCACCAAAGCCATAGATGAGGGTAAGGTGATTCACACAGCCTATCTAGATCTTGCCAAGGCTTTCAACACCATCCCCCACTCTGGAATTATAGATAAACTCACTAAACTAGGTATAAATCCCTATGTCATAAGATGGGTTGCCAACTGGCTCACTGACAGAACCCACACTGTGAAAGTATCAGACTCGAAATCCAACTTCAGACCAGTGACAAGTGGAGTACCACAGTGTTCAGTCCCGGGTCCTCTCCTGTTTGGTATCTACTTCTCTGAAGTACAGGCTAACACAGAAGGTCTTTGGCTAATGAAGTTCGCAGATGACTGCAAACTAGGAGCCATAATCAAAACTCCAAAAGATGTGGACATCCTGCAAAAGGGCCTTGCTGAGACAAATATCTGGTGTCAAAGCCATGGCCTCAAGCTCAATGCCAAAAAGTGCATTGTCACCCCTTTTGGTAAAAACTCTGTACCTATGAACTACCACATAGGCGTAGTCTACATAACACTGAAAGTGTGATAAGTGACACTGGGACACAGGTGGACAGTAGTCTCTCCTTTGATAATCACTTTGCCACAGTAGTCAGGAGATCCTTCTACGTGGCACACCTCATCACAAAAGGTTTCTCATCCAGGAAAAAAAAGAGGTCATTGTTCCCCTCTACTCATCACTCATTAGACCCATTATAGAGTACAATGCCCCTTTTGGTATGTACCTCAAAAGACATCTACAACAACTGGAAAGGCCGCAGAAATACCTCACAAAGAGGATTACCGGCCTCAAACAGATGCCCTATGCAGACCGTCTAAAAATACTGCAGCTTTACTCCGTCGCATATCACCTACTCAGAGGCGATCTCTGCCTAACACACAAAGCTATGTCAAACCCAAAGCTTTTAGACATGCTCCACTTAAAGAAATCCCAATCCCTATGAGCTACATGCTCTAGGGACCTAAACCTTGTCACCACAATAAACAGAACATGCTGGAGGGATAGATTCCTGTCCCAGAGACTTCCCATAGTCTGGAACAAACTACCTATCTATATCAAACAAAGCTCCTCATTAGCACTCTTCAAGAAAAATCTTGATTGGATGGGAGATAGGAAATTCAACCCAGGGATCACTTCTGTGGCGCTGCTCGACAGTGGCACAGGAAAATAATTTTCTTGGGTGGCGAAAGCCAGGGTACCTTTTGGCTAGGCTTATATAGGCCCTAGGGCAAATAGCCTAGTACCTACCTATGAACCTATGAACCTATGAATAAATAGCATATTTTTGTCTCTGAAAATTTGAGTCATTATGAAATCTTGAAAATTCCAGAAGGAAGTTTCAGAGACAATTTATACAAGGAACTGTAAAAATATTCCACACTGATGACAGTTTTAAGACTCTTCCAGCCAGCAAAAGTCCAAACTACTCACTGTCTTTTATTTTACTTTATTAAATTTTATTTTTCTGGATTTGCTTGTATTACTTCTTCATCCAACAATACTGTGCTCTTTTCTGGCAGGAGAGTATAGGGCCTACTATAAATGCCAACTTACCATTAGCCCCTGACACACTTCCCTGCTGCCATTCACTTGTATTAGTATGTGCCCTAACTCCCACCATCCCAAATGCCAAGCACTACCCCTAACTTACCTATCTCTACCAGAACACTGACCTTAACTCAAAAAACATCTCTGGATTGCTACTTAAACCAAACATCCCCCTCCCCTAACCCTGCACTAACTCACTGTTGCTTCATAAATCTAAAATCCCACTCCCTAACCTTAAAGCCCTTCCTCCCCATTTCTCTTCCCCACTTACTACTCTGTGGCAAGACCTAGATGATGTCTGATGATTGTGGCGCCTGACTCCCTGAACTCATGTTTGAGTTCTAGCAGTCGCTCAGCCAGGTGGACAGAGGGAAACAGCTGGTTGAGCCCCTGGCTTTTGGAATATATATAAATATAAATATTGGAATTTGAATGGCTATAAGGGTCCCAAAAGTATATTAAAACTGGCATAGACTTGAAATGTCTGATGCACTCATATTGCTTAATTTGTATCACGCTATACAACACCAGCTGCTTACATTTATAATTAGTTCCACTTAAAACAGACATTTTGAAATTGACATGGCATTTGCTGTTGGTGATGTTAAATTGCAGTAAGCAGTAATTAATTTTTAAGATGTTTTCCTCATTATACATGAAACATAATGTCAGATTCATTGAGGTTAAATGTGTATCATTTAACAAACTTTGCCTGGTCAACAAGAGATAAATAAATAAGTAAAATAAATAATTAAATTACCTGGCATATTGTTAGGTCCTATGAAGGAAGCATTGGCCTTAGTTGGTATTTTCAGTAAATTATCTGTAGATATAATTTGAGGCATTATTATAAATAAGTAGGCATTGTATTTTTTTTTAGTTTGCTAGCATAGCGAAAATGATTTATAATTATCTTTAGCTTCAGAGGCCAGCCCATGTCTATGTGCTTCTTTGGTGAAACAAACAGTGTTCTTCAGTTATTTTTTTCTTGTAATACTTTTGGTATTATCTTGAGAAGAAATATTTGGATTGATTAAATAATTTAAGGAGTTTCTCTCTTTTCTGTATAGTCTATTTGTGGTGGTTGACCACCAGTTTAATTTGTTTTTAATTTTGCATTAAAATTAGTTCTGGTATAGACTGTTAGTGCTAAGCAGCTTTTTTTCTAAATGGGTTTATAATTTCCATAGTGAAGTTTGCTACTATATTAAAATAAGGACAGGTAAAGTCATCAGTGAATTTTGATAATTCATCATATACTAGTTTGAGATTAGCATGTTGCATGTTTGCATGTTTAGTGGGCATTGCTGCAGGAGCTTTAGAGAGGTTAAAGGAGAAGGTCACAAGTTTATTTGCAGGTTTCACTGGAAAGAGATGCCAGAGGAGCAGGTAAAGAAGTGGATATATTTCTAAAACTGGGCCAAGAAAGCTATGTTCACTAGCAGATTTATCAACTGTTGAATAGATTTTTTTATTTAAATCTAGGAGTATTTAGATGTATCCCACATTGAAGGTATAGATATGATGGTTTGCTCAAGGATAGTTAAAATTTCCCAAAATAAAGGAGCTTTTGCTAATAGAGACAACATTAAGAACAGTGAGGAATCTTACATTGTCATGGAGGAAAAGTTAGGTGTAGCCTAACAAGCTATTAGCTATAATAAATCTCTTCTGTAATGATCTGTAGTTCAGTGAGTTCAGTCTGCAAGTGCCTAGGGATCTATCTGGAGATAATATGTTCGTTTACAAATATGTGCACTCCAACAAAGTTGCTGATGGGTCTAAAGGCATGAAAAGTGCAAAACCCTGGTATAAGGGGAGTACTGTCTTTAAATATAGACCAAGGTTCAGCAACTGAGCAGATGTGTGTTTTCCAAATTCATGATACCCTCAAGATCAGACAATTTACAGTTTAGACTTCTTCTGTCATTATGGAGAGCCACCTTAATGTGATTCTAGTCCAGGACTGATTTGTTAATTACATTGCAATGTCCATCAACTGGACACTGCCTTAAAAAACAGTAGGAGAGCAGCAAAGCCTTAATCTGTCTGAGGAAGCCTTGAAATGAGGGACAGACTATCCTTAGAGAAGTAAGCAAGACTTTTAAGCATCTTATCTCATGCTGCCACATACTTGGTTCCCTTGGAATGACACCAACTTTTAAATCAATCATCTTTTCTTTGTATTTCGGCATCATTTGAGGTGAAGGAAGGACTCCCCTCATGACTAGCATCTTGTCAGCATTTGTAACATGCATGAAACATTCTGACATGTTTCTCCAGCAGATCCTGTGCAATCTTAATTATTATTATGTGACATCCATGATACGTGGCAGAGGTGGCAGGACTATATTGTGATGATCCATACATGTACAAAATGTTTCATCCCTCAGGCTTTGTTCCAAGAGGCAATATTACCAAGTGTGAATAAATCCCAACATAATCCATACTGCTCTCATGGCTTATTGCTTAGTCATAGGAAGGAGGAAGCAAAATGCGGATAATAGGCAAAGGCATGCAAGTATGTTAGGGCGCTATTCTTGAGCATGTTTGAGGAAGTTTATTCTATGATAAATTCTACAGGACTATTTAAATTCTAAACAAATCAAGCAAACCAGTTTACTCAAACTGTAACATTCAGAAATAATGCAAAAACCTGAGGTCAGTATATGTGAACTTAAATAAATAAACCTCACTATAAACATAAAAGAAAATGAGCTTCCACACATGAAACAAATATTGCAAAAACAAATCATGTGTTACACTGTACACATACAGCCTGGTTATAGTAACAGTCTTCACACAAAAACTAGATCTAACAAATCTACAGATACAACTTGTATATAGTAACAATCCTCAAAAACAAAACTAGAAACCCCAAATAAATGTACACATATATTGCATAGCTGACTATCCTTGTCTTAACAGTACTGACTTTTTAGTAACCTAAAATGTGCATTTAGCAGTAACCCATCCATCCCAAACACAACCTCGCTTTCCTCTTTTTGTACCTGAGGTTGAGGTATCACATTAGCAGTGACCATCATCTAAAGACACTGGTCTCATCTCCCAAGTGGCTAACATTTGCTTCTGATTAAATATGGCTTATTTTTGTATACTAAGGTGAAGTTATTTACTAAAATGAATGCTATCAGATTATAGTAACTAAGAAAAAATGTAAATGGTTTGTATTTATAACTCTAACACTCTAACTTTGTTAATTGATAGTTGTTATGTACTCTATTAAAAGGAAAGCATTTTGAATGGTTAACAGATCCTTAAAAGCAAAATGTTGAGGTTTTTTAAATTGTTATGACTTTGGATCCCGATACTGATATTATTAAGGTATGTAGAATGTCGTATATGCAGAACAACTGACATTTATTTTTTTGCATAAGAGAAAAGAAAAACTTGCAGCTAATGATTCTTGGTTAGAAACAGAGCTGTTGGATGATGTGACATCAACATTTGAAAAGCTGGAGAGTTTAATGAATAAACAAGTACGGTTATTTTATAATAATCTTACATCAAGTGACTTACATATAGTTAATTTACCAGCATCAGATTTTGTGGAGGAATAAATGGATTTATTGGAAGCATGGAAGCAAGTTTCATTTCCATGCATGTTGGGTTGGTTGAATGTACTAATTAAAAGAAATCAAAGTTTGTATGACAAGGTAAAACAAGAATTTATTTGCAAATGAAGTCAGATAAAATGGAAAGTGATGTTTTACAAGGAAAAAGCACAAATTGCTCAGGATACAAAAGATTATGAAACCGGTTTGCTTTTCTTGTGGCAGTGGAGGGATTGTCATGATAGAACTAGTAGCAAATCTAATGGAAACAGAAGTAAAGTGAAGAGAGAGTTTTAAGCAACCTCAGCAGATAGAGCAGCAAGTTAGAGAAGTAGCAGGCATCTTTAGTTTGAGAACTTGGAAAAAAACTCTGGGTTGACTGGAAATAATCAAAGAAGAAAAGGTCGTGAAAGTCCCAAACAGAGGCATGCAAGGATGCAGATGGAGAGGGAGCATGAGAAGGACTTAAAAATAATTACATTTTCAAAACTGGAACTTATCTGTGTAGAATAAATGTATGAAATGTGTGCCTACATGTAACCCAAATCAAGTGACTGTATTGCTTGATGATAAGAACTTAAGTTAGAAGTTGCACATAACTTTTTTCTGGTCAGTATTTATTTATTTTACATTGTTTTACTGGGAAATCCAACTGGGCACAGGTTCTTTTTCAGCAGAGGCCCAAGGAGAAAAGCTGCAATATAAAAGAGAAGAATTGTTGACATATACATAAACAAGATCACATGTAGCACAGCGAAATGTATCATATTAATACAAATGACACAGAGTAAAAGTATTATGCACATATTCCTGTATAAATAAAGACTATATTAAGAAAATAAAAGGACATGTTAACATATTCACAGCTAAAAATCATTAGATGACATTTACATAGACAACATATGAGGTGTAGGGTATATTCTCACAAATATTTGAACCTTAGTTCCAGAGTTAGAAACCTAGGAAAACAGAAACTAACCAGGACTACTGCAAGACCATAACTTTGTTTTGGATAAATGAGTTTTGAAACTTGTTTTAAACTGAGATCAGTTAGTAATCAATATTAAATCTACAGGCAATGTATACCAGATTCTAGCTATACAGTTTGAGAAGAGAGAGTCTCCTGCAATGTTGTTGTTGGGCTTGGTTACATTTATTAGCAATTTATCGCTAGAGCAAAGAACATGATTAGTGGGGTAAGGGTGTAGAAGATTTTATAGAACAGGGGTATTCTCAGGTTGGCTAAGAATTTAATGGGCCATAGTAAGTTGGTTATAAAGTAAAAGTTGAGGAAGTTCTAACCAATTGAGTTGGATGAGTGCTATGCAGTGAAGTGACATGGAAGGAGAGGCTGTGTCAAACCTGGCAAGGTTGTTATAACACGAGTCTTCTTTTCTTCTTTTTCCTTTGGCTGTTCCCACTAGGAGTTGCCACAGAGGATCATCTGCTTCCATTTCTTCCTGTTCTCTGCATCTTGCTCTGTCACACCAACCACCTGCATGTCCTCTCTCACCACATCCATAAACCTTATCTTAGGCCTTACTCTTTTCCTGTTACCTGGCAGCTCCATCCTTAGCATCTGTTTCCCATTGTATTTCCTGTTTGTAAAGCTGCTGATGATCAGAGGATGAGACTTCAGGCAGCCAGCTGGGACTAGGGGAAACCCTTGCTGAGCAGTGTAAAAGGGAGTGGCAAGCACACTATTATTGGGACACTGAGAACCAGCTGCAAGCCCTGCAATGCTCTGTTTGAAAATGGTAAAAAATTATGATGCAAGTGATAAGATTACTAGATTAAAAAAAGTTTATTGAATGTGCCCATTTACGAAAATGAGTTTGCCACATTTAATAATGTGTTAATGATAGATGATGCTGAAAATTACATCTGTTTTCATGCAGGATATTGTAGACTATGTAATATAAGCCTTTGTGTTAAAAATCATTTATGCCTCCCAAGCTCCTATGTCAGTAAAATTATTTGAGCAAGCATTGATGAAAATATTGGCTCTACAAAAGATGGGAAAATGTTATTTGTTTGTCAAAAACAAAAAGGGGAGAATTCTGAGACTTGAAACAAGATATATGTACTATATTTTTAAGCATATTTATAAGGGAGCAATTGGGTTATTTTTGACATAATTCACTAAGTGTCAATGATTAATATGTTGTTACAAAATAATAAAGAGCATATGGATTGGGAAAAAATAATTTAATGTAGAATAATTTGAATTATTACAAAGAAGCAAAATGTTAAGTTTTTTGCAACATACGGGTGTGGATAAATCAGATGTTTAAAAATCTAAGCACCCAGTGAAGTGTGCTTTTCCTAAGATCCAAAAAATTTGGAAGATGAATAAGCAAGGCTTATTATTTAATCTATACAAAATATAGGGTTATTAACTGATTGTCAAGCATTTTTAAAATGTGTCCTATAACATATTAAACATACCCAAGAGTTTGTTGAAGCAATTTAAGACATAGGTTCATAGATTCATAGGTAAGTACTAGGTTATCGGCCCTGGGGCCTATATAAGCCTAGCCAAAAAGGTTCCCTGGTTTTCGCCAACCAAGAAAATTATTTTCCTGTGCCCCTGTCAAGCAGTGTTGCAGAAGTGATCTCCTGGGTGAATTTTTTATTTCCCATCCAGTTGTCAAGATTTTTCTTAAAGAGGGCCAATGAGGAGCTTTCCTTGACATGAATGGTTAGTATGTTCAAGATTATGGGAAGTCTTTGGGACAGGAATCTATCCCTCCAGCATGAAAATTTCATTTCCAAGACTTGAACCCAGGCCCCTGTACACTACAGTCAGAGAACATACCATTGCACCATCTAATCTGATTTCTGAACATTCTTTCTACTGGGTAATGATGAATGTAAAGTCATTACAAAGGGACATTCATCTTAAATGGGGCTTAGAGGCTGTTAGTAATATGATGGGGAAAGGACTACAAACATATTTTATAGTGTCTTCAGTAGAGTTTTGTTTGTCTCACAAGTATTTTTTTTAATTATTATTAGAATGCTTTTTATTGAAATTGACTTTGTGGCTCTGTCCCTCTGTGGTTCTGTCGTACTCTCTCTCTCGAGAGAGAGAGAGAGCAGAAAAAAATGCCAAACTTCTCGTCCGCAAAGGACACACCCATTAAGATGTGACAGAACCGCAGGGTGACAGAGCAGGATGCACTGTGCTACAACAGGCCTTGAACACACACACACACACACACACACACACACACACACACACACACACACACACACACACACACACACACTCACACAAATGTACACACACACACACACACACACACACACACACACACACACACACACACACACACACACACACACACACTCCAATCTCCCTACATCATCTCCTCCACACACAAAGCAAAAAAAATGCCGAGCTTCTCAGCACCTTGGGCCACACCCACAAAGACATAACAGAACCACAGAGGGACAGACCCAGATGCACTGGACTACAACCAGACTTAAGCACACACACACACACACACACACACACACACACACACACACACACACACACACACACACACACACACACACACACACACACACACACACACACACACGCACACACACACACACACACACACACACACACACACACACACACACACACACATTGTCTTGCATCAACCCTATATCATTTCCTACACACACACACACACACACACACACACACACACACACACACACACACACACACACAGACACATATCCATTTTCACAAATTATTTCATTTATTCCTGATCTCTGCATCATATTTCTCAAACAATCAAGAATAACATTTTTTAAATATTCATGTGGACCACGCTGATCAATCCTGCCATAGGCTGCTGGCTGCCCACTGCTTGTGCGTTCAACCCTACCCACAACAGTCCAAGAAACCACCCCTAAAGGACATCCATTTGGGACTCTGCTATAACCCTCTGAGGAGCTTTCAAAAGATAGCCACCCTCAGGATATAGTTTAAAGTCTGCTCCTGTCTTCAACCCAACCCACAACAGTCCAAGAAACCACCCCTAAAGGACATCCATTTGGGACTCTACTATAACCTCTGAGGAGCTTTCAAAAGATAACCACCCTCAGGATATAGTTTATAGTCTGCTTGTGTGTTCAAACCTACCCACAACAGTCCAAGAAACCACCCCTACTGTTACTTATTTAACAATACTGCTAAAAGTGTTTACTACCATACTTATTTAACAAAGCTAAAAGTGTTTACTACCATAATCTCACTTTTTCCCCATGCTTGCCATGTTGCCAACAGTGGTTCCTTCATTTTATCTCTTAACTCTTTTACCCCTTAGCTACCCTTTTATATTTTACCACTAGGTGACACTGCTCTACTACTTCAAGGTAGGATCCCTTAGATCCTTCTCTGTCTCTCCACCAAGCTATCCCCCACTCTCTGGCTTATTTTACCCTACTGCCCTGCTTTGACTTGTGCTTTGCTTCTTTACCTTAATCCCCACAGCCTAGACTTACCCCTGCTGCCCCTCTTCTTTACCTACTTTCCCATATTTTGCTACAGCTGGCTGATTGGTTAAGCAAGACATCTTCTATTCTGCTCCACCTGCTCCGTTTGCCCTAAGGGCTCACTCTGATCCCCTACCCTGCCCACAATTCCACCCGCCCCCACTACTCCTACATTTATTTTAACACCACACCCCTGCCTCTCTCATTCTACCAATCACCTCCCTCTTCAACCCCTCGCCTTCATCTCCACCCACCTTTCATAACCACTCCTCCCCACCCACCAAAGTCCCTATAACAACCACTTCTATTCCATCTTAAATCATATCCACTACCATGCCTAGTCACCTACCTCAATCCATCCTCATCCCATCTATCTGCATTCTACTGTTACTCCCATTATACCACACCACCCCCTACTCCTATAGCCTACTCTATCATCCTTTCCTATCCTGCCCCACTACTCCCAACCTCCTTTCTTTTCCCACTAAAACACACTTCCACAACATATCTGCCTCTCTAGTTCATCCCAACCCACTCCATTACTTCAAAATTAAAAGTCCCCCCTACTAAATCCTACAAACCCAAACCAATACCTTACTGTCCACAATTCTTAAAGACTAATTCAAAAATACTACTGCCCTACCTCAACTACCTCTGCTTAGCTGGAAACATACATCCTCACCCTGGACCAAACAGTTCCTCGAGCCACAGTCCCCCTACCACTAACAACATGGCTAACCATAAATACCTCAAACTCTTTACCATCAATACCCAAAGTTTAAGAAATAACGTAACCCACTTCCATGCTTGGTTAAACCACAACCTACCTGACATTATAGTCATCTCAGAAACCTGGTTAAACCTTATATTGGTGACTCTGAAATCCTCCCTCCTGGATTCCAATCCCTCAGACACAACCACTTAAAAAGAAAATGTGGTGGAGTAGCCTTAATCTACTCTAACCTACTATACATCACTTCCTACCCAAACCTTATCCCCCCATTCAATAATGCAGAACTAGTAATATGTCTATTAAAATTAAATAGCCACAAAAGCATCTGTATCATCACCCTCTACATCCCCCCTGATAACAACACCACTGCTCTTGAGGAAATTCTCCTCTGGACCTCTACCAATATTAAGCATGAGACCATCATACTTGGAGACATAAATATCGATTGGAATGGTGTCAACAACCCTAATCCCGCCTTATCCATCAATCTATTTAACTATACCCAACTAATTAACTCCATTACGAGACTCAATAAAACAAACCCCCCAGGTACCACACTAGACTGGATCCTAGCATCCCATCCAAATAATGTCTTCAACTCTGGCATTACACCTGACCCTATAGGAGACCATTTGCCAGCTTTCATCCATCGAGCTATCCACTTCTCTCCTCACTTACTCCAATATATTCAAACACGTAACCTCACAAACTTTAATCCAATTACCTTCTCAGACACCCTAAAACAAACAAACTGGAACCCCCTAAAAACTCTTCCACTAGACAATGCCGTAGAATTTTTCAACTCAACCTTCTTAAACATCCTCAACTCCCTAGCTCCACCAAGAACCAAAAGAATAAAAACCAAAACCGCCCCATGGTTATCCAAAGATACCAAAAATGTTATGCTACAAAGAGACAAATCCTGGAAAACATACCATCAAAACAAGCAACCAGATACTCTTCTTAAATATAAACAACTCTGCAACTTTACTAAAAAACATATCATCAGAGACAAAAGTCCTATTATATTAAACTCCAGTCTAACCAATCAAAAAGCTCAAAATAGTTCTGGAATTCCATTAATTCTCTCCTCAACCCAGGTACCAAAAACAAGCCCTGCCCAGACTCCAGCAAATCTGATCCTGAAGTAGCCTCTCTATTGAACTCCTTCATCACCAACTCCATAGGAGAACTAACTAAAACCTTCCCTAACAATGATCCTTCCCCTCAGCCTATCCAACCTCCCTCATCACCCATACAACCCACTGCCCCCAATCCTCCTCCAGTATTCGAGCTTAAACCCATATCAACCTCCCACATGAAAAAATTACTCTCTAAATTAAAACCATGCTCCAGTGCCCCTGACAATATCCCATCCTCCTTCCTAAAAATTGCAGCAGATGGCATTGCTGTCCCCATTAGCATCCTGATAAACAGATCGATGCAAGAATATTATGTGCCCAAACTATGGCCAACTGCCTTTATTCTACTTCTCTATAAAGGAGGCAAAAATAACAACATCTCAAACTTCTGCCCCATAGCTATCCTCTCCCTTATCTCAAAACTTCTGGAGAAATGCATCCACATCCAGCTTATGCCATTTCTAACCAATCACCAACTAATCACTCCAACCCAACATGGCTTCCATCATGGCCATAGTACTATCACTGCACTTTTCTCCTTCTTAGACACAATGCATCTGGCCTGTGACTCTGGAAAAATAGTATTTACAGTTATTTTTCTAAGCCATTTGATACTATCTCCCACACCCATCTCTTAAACCATCTTTACAACCTTAATATCTCTCAGAATACCTTATCCTGGTTCACAAGCTACATCTCTGACAGGTCTCAAGCTGTAAAATGGGGGAAAGGTACATCAACCTTCCTTCCTACCCCCACTTGGGTACCCTAGGGATCTATCCTTGGTGCAATGCTGTTTAACATCTTTATTAATGAGTACTATGCCTCTGTGGTGGAGCGGTTAGCATTGTTGCCTCACAGAAAGAGGTTCTTCCATTCAATTCTTGGCTGGATCACCTTCTGTGCAAAGTCTGCATGTCCTCCCCGTGGTCAAGTGACGTTAAAGACATGCAGGTAGGTGTGAGTGTGAATGGGCATGCCTTCTTTGAAGGTTGGGCATCGGGCTGGCAAATCGGCACCTTAAACATCCACTGCCAGTTGCCAGTCATGAGTGGACCGGAGTTCCACTGTGGCGACCCCTAACTGGGAAAAGCTGAAAGATATTACTATTAATGATTTCCACAAAGCCATCCCCAATACCAAAATTGAGCAATATGCAGATGATTCTACCTTAATCTGCTGTGCCTCTAACCTCCCCAAGCTTCAAACTATGACCCGAACTGCTTTCTCTACCATAGAAAATTGGATGCTTCAAAACCACCTATCACTAAATGCCAATAAATCCAAAATTCTATTGTTCTCTCACTCAAAATCTACCCCTCTTAATAAAAGCTCATTCCAAATTATTAGCCACAACAACTCTACTATTGAGATTGTTCCCTCTGCCAAACTACTTGGGGTTACCATTGATGAACACTTAAAATTCAACACTCACATCCAGCAAAACATCAAGAAAACCCACATAAAATTAGGTATGCTATACAGGAACATCCACTTTCTCTCTCCTTCCACCAGACAAACCCTTGCCACTACCTGTCTACTCCCCTCACTAATGTATGGCGCTCCTCTATTAACAAACATATCTGCTGCTCTTACTTCAAAATTGGAAGTCTGCTATAATAAGATTTCTAAATTTGCAACCAAAGCCAAATTCTCTTCCCACCATTGCATTGCCCTTCATTTGTTAAATTGGCTTGAACTCTAACCATTTTGACTATCTTCAAATAACTGCAGCGCACAAACCAACTAAGCGCCCTGCACTCTCCAACATCCTTCTGTCTTACTCCCCTCAAAGAACTCTTAAATCTACTCACCAAAACCTAATCACTGTCCGAAAACCCAGTCGTCTCACTAGTCAACTTCTGCTATCCTTTTCCTTAGCTAAAAAATGAAATTCTCTTCCTTCCTCTCTTAGGACTTGTGAAAACTTTGTTTTAAAATTCAGCTACATGCTTTCCTTTCCTGAAATGTGACTGCATGCTCCCCACCTAGTCTAATATATGCGTTTATATCACGATATCAAAAGATGAAAATAGCGAATGCTATTTCATTGGCCCCAAAACATCTAAACATGAAAATATCGAACATTCAGAACAGCAAATTTTTTCCCATGGAAAAAATTTGCTGTTCCAAAACACATACACACAACACAAGCACATCAAACAAACAGCAACCACACACATATACTTAAATCCCTACATCTAACGCTACACTAAACTAAACATACACTACTATCTACCCACTTACCACTCACACGCCAAACCCGTGCCCTAACCCTAACTCACTTAACCCGCCCCTAACCCTAACGTACAAACAATCGCATACTTACCTGGATCCAACCCATAACTTTCCACCACAGCGCTAAGAATAGCAAAGCCACAGAAACGGCCAACTGAATTCTTTCACGAGGAAAGAATTCACTGTTCTGCAGCTTCACTATTCTTAGCGTTCGCTGAATAGTGTTCGATATCAGAACATTCGAAGTTTTAATACTTCAATGTTCTGATATCGACCCTAATATATCACTTCTCCCCTAAACTCCTGGCTAACTCTGAGTACTATCTAACCTTAAAAATGTACATATTGTAAATATCTTAATTGTACTATGTAACAAAAGACCTATGCCTGCTCTCTAATATGATATGAAATTGTAAATTGTATTTTTTACACTATGGTTGCATCTGTAACAAAACTTTGTAATTGTGCAGCTTTTCTGTCATCTGTAACTAAACCTTGTAATTGTGGAGTTTTTCTCCCTGGGCGTCCACTGAAAATGGGCTCCCTGAGCCCAGTGGACCTCCCCGGTTATCTAACTGGAAATAAATAAATACATAAATAAATAAATACATCTCAAAAGAATCAAGGAAAAAACAGAACTAGTCAGGGATGCTTTTAAAATACTATTTACTTCAGAAAATGACAGAATAAGTGAGTGTGAATCAATACACATTTTCTAAAAGAAAAGAAAGTGCTTCTGTGCTTCTGCCATATTCCTTTAGACACCGCAGAAAAAACACAGAGCTTCTCATTGCCATTTTTTCCACTGTTTACCTACTTGCCTTCATAGTATGGGGGGGGGGTTACCATGTAGGCATTGTGCTGTGCTGATTAAACGAAAGTAAGCAAGTTTTAGATTCAGTAAACACTTCTGGGTGGCACATGTGCACACGCCAACACGAGCAGGTGAATCTTATGCAAATGAGCCAGGTAGTTTGATCCAGCAAGCAGATAGGCATGCGTCAGTGTCTGCAGTGTACACAGAAAAATTTTGTGTATAGTAATGTAGACAGACAAAAGAGACTGTAAAACTTTAGATAGATGGACAAAAATGGCATACCATGTACAGATATGAATGAAAATATCCTCTATCTGTCTGAAAAATTAAAGGAAATAAGTTAAATTAAATTTATTTTTTAATAATCTGGGCATGTTTGTGCAGTGTACTGCAGTGTGCAAACATGCTTTATAAAAAAATTAAAAAATAAATTGGAAAAACTAAATTAATATTATGTGACAGAAATGTATTACAGGACCCTGTGTGGATTATCTGCACTGGTACACTGGTGCGGTTGCTAATGTGGTAGGGTTTTGAAGCATGTAGTTTGCAGGCTGTGAGCATGGATCCATATGCAAATGAGGTGGAGTTACTGAATAGCATAAAGGGATTATTGTGTCCGCATATACCCTTCATATAGGCAGAGAACTATGTTGGTGTTTACAGAGAAGGTAGCTGACATCAGGGGAGGGTATGTCCAATAACTTCTAAGCTTACTTGAACTTAGCTGTGCCTGTTTGTCTGGCATGCTGCTGTACTGAGCATGTTCTTCTACAGGGGTGTATGCACTAACTTCTAAGCTTTGTTTAGCTAAGGGGAGCATGTCTCAGCATGTTTGTTCAGTGTTTCGCTATGCTGAGCATGGAAATCTGGGGGAGGTGTGAATAATAAGTGCTAGGCTTTGTTTACCTATGGGGCGCATTTACGCGGTACACCACAGTGCTGAGTGTATCTAAAACCCAATGCATATTAATTAGTTTTGACCCCTGATTAACTTAAACTAGGGGAGTTAAATGATGTTAATGATATACTAGGCAGGTGCAGTGCATCATAGGTAGCCAATCACACAGTCAGCACCTACAGCAGAGCACTATAAAGTATGCATACGCCCTACAATCTGATTTTCCCCAATACTCTGCACCACTGGAGTACAGACTTGGGAATTTTAACAGAAAGAGTGCTGGGGGCTGCTGCAGGTCTGCTACACCTGTATGTGCTAGATGCTGAAGTCAGTGCTGCTGCTGCTGCTGACAGCAGGCCTAGGCAGAAAAGGAGAAGAGTGTTCAGGCCCAGGGTAACCTTCCAGGAGCTACATGAGCTGGAGATTGTAAAGCACTACAGGGTGGACAGGGACATACTACAAGAACTTACTGAGCTCTGCAGCCTTCAGCTCAAACCCAGAGCCAAGAGAAGGGAACCCATCCCAGTGGAAGCAAAGGTATGAGTAGCTCTTAGGAAACTAGCTACAGTACCTTCCAAAGACCAACTGTGGAAATGATGGGAGCCTCACAGGCATCAACATTCAGGGTACTCCACCAGTTCTTGGATGCCATGCTACCACATGCCAGTGAGCACATTTCTTTTCCCCTAACCCCTGAGGTGAGGGCCAGCAATATGCAAAACTTCTACCATATAGCACACTACCATAAGGTTCTGGGTGCCATAGATTGCACTCATGTACACATCAAGTCACCACCCAGTGAGGAGGATAGAATCTACAATCACAAGGGGTACCACTTCATCAACTGTCAGGTCGTGTGCAATGCCAGGGCATTATCATGAATGCGTGTGCTGGCAGCCCTGGCAGTTATCACGACTCCCATATTTGGCATGCATCACAGCTGTACCACATGTTTGCTGGGGGGGTATCCCACACAGCCATTTACTGGCATCCCACACAGCCATTTACTGACGGGATGCTGGCTATGCACTAGAACCGTGGATTATGACACCCATCAGAAATGCACACACACCCACAGAAGGACACCATAATGAGGCACACACACAGAATAGGGATGTCATAGAACATGTGTTTGGGCTTCTAAAGTCAAGGTTCCAGTGGCTCGACATATCTGGTGGAGCCCAACAGTACACTCCAGCCACATGTGCACAGATGTTCACTGTATGTGCCATGTTACACAATATGATCCTGCGGAAACAGCTGCACCAGGATCAACAAAGGGAAGGGATACACAGGTCATCACAACCACACTTATAGGAGGAATAAGAGGAGGAACCCCAGATGATGTCCCTGTAGGCAGACATAGTCATGCCCAGTATGCCCTGGCTTTGGCTAAGGGGCAACGCATAGTACATTCACTGACAGCATAGGACCCTAGGGACTGACACCTTACTCCTACTTACATGCATATAGTAAAATTGTTGATGCCAGGGAACCCACACAACCTGTAGCTATCCATGTATTGGCTATGTACTACTTACATCGCGCGGAGTCAGCCCTGAACTACAGTCCTGTCAATTGCTGCATTCAGAAAGTAAGTCTCTAACCTGCACAGTACTTGTCAGGATTAATATAATACAGTATCTTATGTATGGATCTACTGCATTTATGCAAGAAAATATAATGGGCTATTTGGACAGCTGTAACATCCACATGGCAGTACAGATACCAAGTCCAATAGTATGCATCCCATAATAATCACTATGCTTTATAGTTGGAATATTCACTTCATCAGTCAAGGGAGATGCTACACAGTGAGGTCACATGATATTTGGACTACTGTCTATCCCAACAAATTATGTGCTGTTGTTTCCCCACCCCCAACACAGCAGAGTTTTCATATAACTGCTTTAACAGTAAGTTAACAATGGTATATCAACAGACCAGGCACTCTCAGGGTTGCAACATAGTACTCTAACACACACTGTATACCCCATGTAAAGCAGAAATAACAATCTACATATTTCTGCTGTTGAATGTGACAAATGACTCCTGTCCATCTGGCAGCCTGTGTGGCTCAGTGGATTAGGGATGTTAGCATGGGTGATGGTGTTGATAGTTCTAATCTGGAAGTATTCACATAATTTGCATGTGAGGTATTATTATGTCGGTGTTTTTTCATACTGTCATTACGTGGGTGCTGAAACATTATGAAACTCAGTCACATATTAAGTACAGTAGAAAGCTGGAGAATGCCATGGATATTTTGAGTGAAGTGCAGTACTACAGAAACAAGGACAGATGTCAATGTCTGTAACATACCTCTCAATCTCTTAGTGCAAGAAATCTGGACAAAGGTCAACAAAATGGGGGGACAAAGGCCACAACTAGGGCATATTTTAAATACTGCTCTCATAAACTTAAAATGTTGCTATAATAACAGGGTTTGTTTCAACAGGCATTGTTCTGAATGATTTCAGAAACTCAAATGTATGTCATTATTTAGTGACTTCAATCCTCAGTTCACCAAAGTGATTTGCCAGAAAACCACACATTTTATGAGGATCAGACCAAAATTATGAGCCAAAACTCTGGATATCCTGTGAAACTCAGGACAGTTGAGAGGTATGTAGCACACAAAGTCCTGGACTGGAGTATAGATAGGTGTTGCCTGGAGTCACTTTATAAGTAATAACAGTCACACTGGGCATCCCCCAAACACTTAGTTAAAATGCAATTCTCTTGCACCATCATCAGAATGACCTGTTATGTATAGACATGTCTATACATACAGACATATATAGGTATGCATATCCATCTGTCAGTATCTCTCTCTCACATAAATAGTATGCCTATCACTATGTAGTGTCAAATAGATATATACTGATATATATATATATATATATATATATATATATATATATATATATATATAAACAAATGTATCACAATACATTGATACATATATAGGTATATATATATATATATATATATATATATATATATATATATATATATATATGTATATATATATATTTATATATATATATATATATATATATATATATATATATATATATATATATATCCATCCCTGTTATTACATAAATATGTATGTTGATGTCTGTATTAGCCTACATACCCTTACAATGGTAAATAAATCTGCACTATCACACACCCATACTGTTGCTCAAAGGATCCAAACTAAGGATGCAACAATACATGATCCCCTTACCTACAGACCCCTGTGCCTGTTGGATGTCATCACATAGAGAGACACAGGTGAGCAGGTGGTGTAATGTATAATGTTGTCAATGCATGCATTGTCAGGGCACATTGTTCCTGCCCACTGGTTTGCTTATCTAACTGCAGGCAGCCACATATGGCCATACTGGTAACTATACCCACATAGCTAGGATAACAACAGTTATTGCCCTGGTAGGATACTAGATACAGATAACAGTATGAAGCAATATCACTCTGCAGGCCACAATGCTGTTCAACACAAGCCTAGTCTGTGTAATGCACAAGTACTTTGCCTACAATTACATAAATAACAGACGGACTCAACATGTGGTGTGTCGATAAGTACTATGATCTATAGTGAATAAGACTAGATAGGTATGGGTTGTAATCTCACTGCAGACTACTTGGTGAGTGTGTGTGTGTGTGTGTGTGTGTGTGTGTGTGTGTGTGTGTGTGTGTGTGTGTGTGTGTGTGTGTGCGCGCGTATGTATATACCACTACATAACATCTGACATGCCTTAATGGGCTATCCACCTGCAATGGTTATGACCTTTTTGGTCCTGTAACTTGCTGCTGGCCTCCAAACTGCCCTCTTCTACAAGACTTGATGATGTCATCCACCTTGAGAGTACCAGCTGAAGTGTAAGATCAGGCGTAAGCCATGGCATGTGATAAATACTGTGATTGATAGATTGAAAGTCTAGATAGGTAGGGGTTCTAATCTCACTCCAGGCTACTTGGTATATGTTTATGTCCAGGTGACATAAATATGATCAACTTGGTAACTTAAAAATAGGTAGGGTTTTGCAGTATTTTATTTGTAGAGTGTGATGTGCCCCCCCAAAGGACTGACCACAACAAAGCCTGCTGATGTCATCAAGGATAATATGTCCTGAACTGACAGTACTAGCAAACATGAGGTGTGTTACAGGGATCACGTACTGTGATCTGTAATGTGTACCATTACATAGGTAAGTGTTCTCATCTGCATACATACAACTTGCACTATATGTGTGCCTTGGTATGTTCTGTACACAGTGAGTTGAAGTGATGCTAGCCTCAATGTAGCCATGTTTTTGTGTGAGCCTGTTAGAGCATTTTACATCATGTTATGGAGCCATAGGACATTTGAACTTCACCAGTATAATGGCCATGAAATCATAGACATCATTATACCTGTCATTACAGGATCAACACATATTGCCCCACTCCAAGAGGGACACAGGCAGGTTAATGTACTTACAGTGAGTTAACCATCTACTTTGCCTCCTACATATAGCATATGCAATCAAGCAGGGTCACACATTGCCCCATATGCAAGGGAAAGATCACCTCTGAGTAGTCTATATGTCACAGATGACAATGACACTCATTTCAGATGATCCTCATTGAACACGTACTGAGGACATGAAGTGTACTTGTGAGGAACCATACTGTTATGTGCAATTGGCAGTACTGCTTAGAAAGGTACATCATCAAATGGCCATTGAACCAGCTATTGGCATACTGAGGGAAGAGTAGATGAAGGTTATGATAATGTCACTTACAGATATCTGTGGCCTCATCTATGCCATATGATTCTTGCTGTACCACTGTATAGACATGGTGATCTGAAGCACATTAGGTGTAAACCTGTGTGGCCAGGTCTGTGTGCCCAGTTCTTTCACCCCTGAGTATGTACATCACATGTTGCAAATGATGTGCTACTTACCAGGTACATAGGTCTGAGTGATGGAAATGATACTACATATATGTTTGCATGGACTTTATGGCCATTAGTATGTCAACAGGCATGTGTTTGCAATACCCTCATGCAGGATAGTTACATACCACAGAGACTCTCTGCGTGCTCACAATTTGCAGGCATCCGCCAACATTGCTAGCCACAGTCAGTCAGTAGTCGCATGTATTGTGGGTGAATGGATTCCAAACAGGAGAGGACCCAAGACTGCACCCTGTTGACCACTGCTGCTTACAGATCAGCTATTGGAGGCAGATGTCCCTATGTTGCACATACCTCTCAACTGTACAGATTTTTGCAGAATATCTAGATTTTTGTCTCATATCTTTGGTCAGTTTCTCAAAAAATTGTGTTTTTTTAGAAAATTTATGATAAATCATTAAAGATTGAAGCTCAAAAGCAATGACAGACATTTGAGTTTCAGACTTCATATCCTTCAGAAAATTCATACTAATTCAAAACATGTTATTCTGTTAACTTTCTAAGTTTGTAAGAGCAATATTTAAAAATTGTCCCTATTTTTTGGCCTTTGGCTCACTTTTATTTATGGCTTTATCTAAATGTATTGCTCGAAGAGGTTGAGAGGTATGATGTTGCGTATGTGTGCCAGCAATGGGCTACTTAGTAACCCGCTACAATGATAGTATTGTGGATCCCTAAGTGGATGCTTTGTAAATGTTGCCTGAATGGGGGATATAAAAAAAATCAAGAAGCAAGCACAAATAATTCCACCAGAGAAAGTCATCTGAAATTCACTAAAAATTCACAACACACTGCAGAAATGCAGAAATATCCTTTTATTCGCACATGTAGGATTTCATCCCATACCCAACAGAACTTCATTAGATAAAATAATCTCTTAACAACCTGCATTTTTAAAAAAACAAATGAGCCAATAAAAACCTTCACATGACAAAATATTCAAGCCATACACATCCATCCTCTGTCATCTGTGTATAGAACACATATATGTGTGCTGATCACCTCCATGATGATCACCGCTAAAGGCATACACATGTGGATACTCAGACAAAGAGGTGTATAGTTCTGATGATTGGTGGATGCACCACCTCTGTGCATGGGTATAAGAGCTGCCGTTGTCCACTTAGCTGGTGTGTAGCCAGTAGTGGTCGTATGATTGTAAGGGTTTCCCATTGATGTTAGTCATCCTTGTTGGATCACATATGGGATGCAGCCTGGAATGTTAGCATGTGCAGTAGATGCTGTGTATTTTCCAATGAGAGGCCAGTTACGAACCATTCTGTAAATATAGAAGTTATGGAACAGGTTGTAGGAAAGTCATGTGTCACATGTGGTGGGGACAGGGGAGTGTAGTAGATACAGACAGTGTGGGTGTACAGGTTTGGACAGAGTACAGACCCATCATGTGTGACATCATGACATATGAGGTCACTGACAATTTGGGCCTGTTCTTTGAGGTCATACATGTTACTACACTGTGCATTGTGGTTCTGCTTTATGTGGGTGGCTGCTTTTGTAACTTACTGTGTCTACACAACATCACAACAAAACTATGTGCTTCTTTTAGCTGAGAAGTTAGTGCCTTCATGTTGGTGGGGGCACCCACACACCAGCTGTCACATAGCACTGTTCACCTGTTATTGTACAGCCTGCTAATGGCAGCTGTCCACCAGTCAGGTTTGCTGAACCATGATGAGCCTGTGTCCCTCCAATCACGCACAGCCAAGATCATGCAGTTGTAATGCTGCTGACATAATGCATGGGTGTAGAGCTCTGCATACCTGCCTGTCCAATCTGAAGGGAGAGGTCCAGTCACACTATGTCAACCATCTCAGAGGAGGTAATAAATGTCTGTCTTGACATATATGTCTGTATTGTCTGCAAAGGGGGTACATGCTGGTAGTTCTAAGGAGACTGATCTGTAGCTAGATCCCACCAGGGAGGACCTCACATTGGGGAGGGGGGCTTTACTGATCACCCATATTGGTAAACACATGATGCTCTACATTGGTTCCCTGTGTGGGGATGTCACAGCACTGCTGCAGGGCATTGTAGGTGAGGACCTGGACCATCCTTTAAGCATGTGAGCTGCAACATGACTAAGCAACACAGTGTGTACATATTACACTTCCCTAATGTTTGTCTGTGCTCTTTACAGAAACCTTGCATGAATCTCTGCCAGCTGCTTGCCTTGTAAACATGCTTCTCATCAACAGGTGATTGCCTCTAAACAAATCTTTGGTTCTGAAATGCTAATTGCAACCAACACAGCTGATTTGCACAATCATCAGCCAATGACATGTAACCACTGTACAATATATAAGGCCTTCATGTAGATTAGGGCCTTTTCTGATATGTTGTGCTGGACATTACCGGGGTGAGGAGACTACATCATCGCAAACGGTAGGTCTGTAACAGAAACCTTTACATAGATTTGTGCATGTGCTACAGGTTGCAGCTGCTCTGCAGGTAATAGACATAGGCAGAGAGTGTGACCACTTTGAAGGACAACAAGCTGTAGGAGTAACTGTGGGAGTTATGTCAGCCTTGTTGTAGAGGCAGAGTGAGAGTGAGGCTATCCTGTCCACTCCAATTAAGGCACGTGTTTAAGGTAAGTGTGTTAGGCAACTGTATAACTATATACATATAGTTTTGCTATAGGGATTTGTGAAGTGTGTTCCCACCTGCAGGCTTGTGACTTCCATCAGTGAAAAGCAGACATGTCATTTGAAATGCATTGTGTAGATAAAGAGTCCATGACTCAGTCATTAATTGCTGCCTTCACAATATTGTGCACTCACTCCTACATATTACTGGATTTGAACCCAGTAGTATGTGTGACAAAATGTAATGTTTTCAAGGCAATTAGCAGACAAAGCTACTGAGTCACTGCTACAGCAGGTGTATTTGCAAGGTATATGTGCACATATACAGGCTGTGACATACATTTTCTACATCCATCAATATGTGCTTGGCTTTATATGGATGTATGTGTGCACCAAGGCTGCAGTTGTACATGTATTTTGCCATTAATGCATTAGCAGGTGTCTTTCTACATTTTGCTGCTAAATGGCACATTTACCTGCTATCACAGGTCTCACTTACATCCATAATTATGTCTTTGGGTTTGTAGTGGTGTACTATTGCACCAGAGTCCAAGGTATACTCCCATTTTATTCCATTACTTTTTAATCAAGTTTGAGCAATGTGGCATGGTGCACATCTCTGCTGAAAAATGCTTAATGACTGTAATTGGCAATTACTATGTTTTATTCAAACCACCTGTCTTAATTAACAGTTGTGTGGCCTTGCAGGTTAATGTAGTGGTGTGCAGGTGTGATGGTCTTGGGTTCAAAATATTGGATAGGTGTTTATTTTGTAAGTGTGTATTACAAGTTTAAAAACTCATTTAGTCAATATGGCTCTATTTAGCTGAGCTTCGCAAAGTTGCGTGATGCAGTCCTTTATGCAGCAACATGCTGAAAAAATGTAAAGAAAAGAAAAATGGGATGAGCTGAAATAGGTGCAAGCAGGGGGAAAAACATAGTGAAGGGCAAGTAGAGATGTGGAGGAAGGGTGTAGGAAATAACCATAGCTATCCATCTCTTGTACAGCAACAACTGTGCACTTCGACAGAATTTGTACATAACTTTGAACTCTCTACCCCAGAGACAGGGGTGAGGACAGCATAACTGTGTTGTCAAGCCAATTGGAACAAATTACCTGTGTCCACTGGACATGTGTGGCAAACAGAGAGCTATGTATGACACAATATTTTTTTTGGACAGGTGCCCATTTTTTTTTTTTTTTAAGGTGAGAGTGGAATGATGGAGAAGGGACATAGGTAAGTATGCGGGAGGTAAGTTGGGTAGGTCAGAATGCATTTGCACACAGACAAGACAGACAAGACAGCAGACAGGGGTGGTGTGTGACACATGAGAGGTGTGAAAACCTTGGATAGGGAGGGTGTTGTGGAATCCCAGTCCCATGTGCCTCCAGAAGGTAGCAATAGGACTCACATGCCCACCCATGGGACTGTTTACACTGCTCCTTCACTGGCACAGGGTGGCAGTACTGGAGGCTGGGCCCCGGGTAGGCTGCCCCAAAAGGTCGACCAGCATGCCCTTTATCCAGCTCAGGCAGTGGTTAATCCCATGGTAGACTATCCCACACATGAAGACTGGCAGTTCAGCCTGGGTGACGACACCTCCATCACCAACGGTCCCAGGGGGGGGCACATCCCCATCCCATGGGGTAGTACTACCCGATGCCACAGGTAGTGCAGGGGCAGTAGAGGGGGCACCACTGATCTTGGTCCCAGATGTGCTGGGACCCAGTACCTCAGTCATATGAGGCAAGGTAGGTGGAACAGCTGGAACCGGCTTACCTTGACATGCTGTGGTAAATGAGGTATAGCAATACGTTAAGGTTAGTAATAACCAAACCATTGTTAGTAATAACAGAATGGAACATCATTTTAATTAATCCAAATACATATTAATGTATATTATGTGTAACACAACAGTAAACAACACAACAGTCAGTATTTTAACAGCATACCAGTAAGAATTAAAACATAAGGCCAACAAAACAGCTAGTTTAGCAAAATATTTTAATATTGAATCATAATAACACATAACAACAATACATCACATTTTGCAAAGAATATAGTTAGTTTAACAAAATTTGTTAATATTAAATCATAGTAATAAATAACAATAAAAAATAAATGAAGATAAGGTGTGGAGAGAGAGAGAGAGAGAGAGAGAGAGAAAGAGACAATCCATTAGTGGCAATACAGACTCTATCTCTGAAAACACTGATAATAAATACTGTAGAGATGTGTAGTGTCAATTTTGCGTATGGTGACTACAATTCTCCTATAGCTGATGTAGCCTGTACATACCTCTCAAGCTGTTAGCATGGGGCGGTATGAGCTGAGCAATAACAAATGCAGGTGCACAACTACACAGAACACTTTCACATAATGTGAACTTCTCTAACTACCAAGGTGTTCTGTTAGTGGATTTGTTAATACATTGCATTCCAGGTAATCATTTTTCTGGTAATCCTGTGGCAGATGGACTAGCAATTTTAATTAAATTATAAGAAATTGTGACACCTGAGAGGCATTTTTGTGTACAGTACATAAACTAGACATCCATCATGCCTTAGCTGGCAGGTATGGGAATAGAATGCAATAGCTGTGACTGCAGGGGACATCTCCAAAAAATGGAACATTGACTGCAGCAGCTTAATACAGACATGCAAGGAACACAGCCATTCTGGGAATATGTAGACATATGTATTTAGGAATCAGCAATGCTACTTAACACTTTATTGGTATTTATTGGTAAGTGTCTGTGAAATGTTAGCACAATCATATCTGCTGATAACATGGGCTACCTCAACCATACACCATTTGCTCCTGGGTTGTGAGAAAAAGGGAACATTATGTGACTGAATTTGTTTTGCATTCTACAACTATTACAGTGCTATACTTGACTGCAGTGGCAGTAGAAGACACATGTATGGCATACAGCCATACTGCATCTATTGAAACAAATTTGTTTAGGAATCAACTGTGCTGCTAACACTTTACTGGTATTGATTTTAAGTGTCTGTGAAATGTAACAACAATCATATCTGTTCATAACATGGGCTACTTCACCCATATACCTTTTGTTCCTGGAGTAGGAGAAAAAGAGAGCATTATGGGACTAAATTCATTTTGCATTCTAGAACCGTTACAGTTATACTTGACAGCAATGACAGTAGAACACACATGCATGGAAGACAACCATATTGCATTTATTAAAACAGATTTCTGTAGGAATCAATAATGCTGGTTAACACTTTATTGGCAATGCTGATAAATGTCTGCCCATAGAGTGGGCTACCTCACCCATATACCTTTATTAACATAAGTAGGAGGAACAGAGAGCATTATGTGACCAATATTGGCCTGGAGACAGCCTTGGACCATACTATGAGTTAAACAATGCAGTTTGCAGGCCATTAGTTTTGCATTCTACAGCTATTACAGTGCTACACTTGTCTACAGCAACTTTACCATAGACAAGCAATGCATGCAGCTCTGCTGCAATGGTTATAACAACAGTCCTGCTGTATACCATTTTGCTTACTGTTATTAGTATTGTTTATTGCACTACAGTTCTAATTGCCCATTTATTGCTCTACAGTTCTACTTGTCCATTTATTGCATTACAGTTTTTATTGTGTACACTTTATTTCAGTAAATGCTTTACTCTTTCTTGCTTATTGCACTATAGTTAGCATAATATACCCGTACATACCACACTCACGGTGCAGCCTGGCCAGATGCCTGCTATGGGACTCAACACTATGAGCCCTCTCAGCTGCAGCTTTTGGTAGTGAAGCACATCATTATTAATGCCAGTTTTGCAGACATTGCTTGCATATTTGTAAAACAGTGGAAAACATACTTACAAATCTGTGGGGCATTTCCAGCTCTGGCTTCTTGGACTCAGCTGTCTAAGGTTCTCCTCTTTATCCTCTTCAGGTCATCATAATGGTGGTAACACTGTTCACCTGTGCAGGAGATACCAGTAACACTCAAGAAACACAGCAAATTAACACCACGAGACAGAAACCACATAAACATCAGGAGGTATAAATCACCATTTTTCATTTATTCATCTTCTGGTACCTTGGCCTTTCACCTTCAAGGAATCCAGTAACACTGGTGAGTTACCTGGCCAACTGGTCTCAGGCCTCTGCCTTACACTTTGATCCCTGTAAACTGCCCTGCAGCAGCCTGGGTTCATGATTTTTTTTTACCAGGAGCCCAAGACAGACCCTAGACTCCTGAACACCCCATCTCTGTGTCCAAAAGCTTGCACCTTCACCAGCACTGCCTGCCATGTCACCAAATAATTAGACTCCAAAAACTGTTGCTGAATTCCCACTTATTGCACCTAATACAGACTGTTTTCCTACCCTTATATGTCATTGAGCAACATTCAAAAAAGGGCGACTTTGCTTAGCATCATGCAAACCAGCTAAGCAGCATGAAAACTTGCATAACTGGGGTATTAGCTAAATTTAGCACTGCTCAAACTGAAGTAGCCATTAGCATGTTTAAGCAGTGTTCAGCACAGTGTAGCAGTGCTATATTTCACAAATTTGTTTTTAAATTAAACATATATAATAAATTAAACTACAGACATTTTATATCTGCTATAGACTTGGACTAAGCATTAGGCTGTATCCCTACCCACTTAGCTACTTGGACATTATGAAAGCTAGCATACCTTCACATATACAACTGGGCTACCTGTTAGCATTGCTAAGCACTGTGTCACACTGTGTAAATAGACCCAGATATAAATAATTAATTACATCTTTTATATGTCTTGCAACTGTCAGCTATTTATGTATGAGCTCCACTCTGTGCAAACAGGAATTTAAAAAAAAAAAACAGAAAAAAATTAAAATAAGAAAAAATATGTAATTATGATAATTAATGACATCCAGTTTCTATTTTTAGATGTCTGCCAGGTGTCAGCCATCTATATGTGAGCACAGCATGGCATTGCTGCACTCCATGACACACCAAGCAAATATATAAAAAAGAAAAAAAAATAAAATATTACACATTTGAACCAAGTCAAAGCATCTCAACACTAGTGGGGAGCAGTACAGGGAGAATCACCCAGTATGCATCCACAACCATGGGTAGCCTCTACACTTCTCCCTACAGTGATTTAATATCCCTGTTCCTATGCTGTCCCTCAGCAGCACGCCATCATTAATATGCATGGCATGCTGCCGAGGGGGGACAGTGGCTGCATACATGGATAGATTCCATGTAGGCTCTACATGGTGCCTACACTGATTTTATTAAATCCTGAGGTATGTTTATTGAGGAACATGACAAAACCACAGAGGAAAAAATATTTTACTTAAAAATCAAAAAAGGAATAAAAAATATAAACAAGAAAAGATTTTTAATAAAGAATACTTTCTATTGAGTTGCTCTAAAAATAAAAAATAAAGAAGTAGAGTCAAAACTTTGCAATACAAACACAGACAAGCTAATTTCAGTAAAGTATTGAAGGATGGTTTTCCTGATTATGGTAATGAAGCTCCAAAAGTAAAAGGAATCAGCAAAACCAACCTCAAATACTCTTTTGAAATTAGCTTGTCTGTGTTTGTTTTGCAAAGTTTTGACTCTTCTTCCATATTTTTACTTTTTGAGTGAGTCAATAAAAAGCATTCTTTATAAAAAAATCTTTATTTATTTTTTGATAAAATATATACTTATAGACAAATGTGCTAGAATTGGTATATATATATATATATATATATATATATATATATATATATATATATATATATATATATATATATATATTTCTTTATAGCCTTTTTCCCCCACTATAGTGTGATCCTGGCATTAGTATATACAGTTAGAGGGGGGGTGGGGAGCACAGCCCCCCACTTATTCTGCTTTTATATTGTCCACTTTACAGTTCAGTATGTTGAAATTTAGCATTGTAAGATTTCACTATTATGGGTTTTAGTCATGTGATTTTTCAGTATTTTGAAATTTCAGTCTTTTGGTCTCAGTCAAATTAGTTTCAGTTATATGTAATTTCTATCATCTGATAGGGATCCATATATATATGTGTGTGTGTGTGTGTGTGTGTGTGTGTGTGTGTGTGTGTGTGTGTGTGTGTGTGTGCATGTATTGACATTTTTGAAAAAGAAATTTATTACAGATTTTTTTCAAAAAATGTACTGTTATTTAAGAGATACACAGATGGTTTGATTTTTCTCTGTAAGGGGAAAGTGAACCACTTTTACATTTTTCATTTAAATGTACAGGTAAATATACATGAATTAGAATTTATTTCTAAATTGAGTAAAATTGATGTTAACTTTCTATAACTTCTGGAATTCCTTGCATGTTTTATCTTTGTCCAAGATCCACACGCTGTTTTTGCTTAGGGTCTGCATTAACTAATATTTTGGGTGTTAAACTTTTTAATTTAATGCATTTTTCTTAGGAACATGACAAAAAGTGTAGAGCTGTGCTTTACAAGTTTCAGTTAGTGTGGGTATGCATGTGTGTGTATGTGTGTCTGTGTGTTTGTATGCACATCACTGTCTTTGACTGACCCATATGAATGCGCTCGGCACCTTCCCTGTTTTCATGCCAGTGCAGCAGTCTAGTGTCAAAGTGTAAGCATCCCTCCATGTCCTACACCCAAATCAAGAGGCATGAATATGACTAGTGCATGTATCAACTTTTATTAAGTGCTAGAAGAGGTGAAGAATTTTCTGCCATGAGGTTATTCAACTGAGACAATAAAATAATGTGAAAAATCATTTTTGACTGGAAAGAAATCAGTTTATAAGCCTTCTGTTTTAGTGATAAATGGGGAAAGAAATTGGATTATTCTGATGAAAGCAGTAATGTTTGCCTTATACTCCAATGTACAGTTTACATACACCTGGCATTAGAAACATTGTTAAAATAATTGGAGGATCTTGACAGCTAATTAGAAAATTAGAAAACGTATTGGTGACAAATAATATTTGTTAATAAATAAACTTTTAATACTAAGAACATTTTTGAAAACAAAGGAGACATAATTCATTCTCTGGGTAAAGGTGTAAGGGGTACTTTTTCCTCTGTCACATACAGACAATACAGGTTCATTTCATACTAATCATGATTTTATTGTCCTAATATCATAAAGACTTATCATACCTGGTTATTTTAATTTGAATAAAAAAGTAAATTTATGCAGCTGTATGTAAGACATGTATTGTATTCTATATACAGTGGACCAAGAAATTTTACAAGAGAAAATGTGTTAATACTCTTATGTATGTGAGGTCAGAAAACAAGAAGAATGAATTCTATACATACTCTGTGTATTAAAAATTTAAGAAGTTTTTATTTTTTGTATTATATTTTGTTAGTAAAGATGCCAGGGAAGGTGACTGAAAAGAGGTTAGATCTTCATGAATACTCTTGGCAAATACTGGTTAGTATGACAGTTTTCCTCATATTACATGAGTTCATTCATTTTAAACCATTTAAGAAAGAAACCATTGAAGTACTGACAAAAGCTTGTTGGATGTTTTAGACTCAAATGATAGTTTACACGAGTTGTGGGAGGTTTATTTAAATTGCAAATGTTTTAATTATATCAATGTGATAAAGACGTATGACAAGTAAAGTTTTTTACTGTTGTACTTCATTTTAACAAAGTATGGTTCATCCTTCAGATAAGTGAAGCAATTTGTTTCTATCATTAATTTTTTATATGAGATTTACATGTTTTGTACAAGAGTGATAAATATTGTTTTTGTCTTCAACATTTTTATCAACTTTTAAGAAAAATTATCATATTTTATTTTAGGTTTTTTATGTATAGCTTTATTCTTTCATTTAAAAAAAAATAGGTGGTGAGAGGCCTGGAAATGGTTATAATGGAATAGGAGAATAAGGCAAAATAGCTTTCATATGAAAATAAAATATATCCAGTATTTAAAGATTATTTTATTGCAGATCAATCATTAGTGTGCAAAAGACATTTCAGATTGTGCTTGCTGTTCAGCGTCTATGCCTCACAACTGCACATTTAGTATTAAAGAATACATGATCTAAAAGAAAAATTATGTTTAATCTAACTTCTCATAAAAATACTGAATAACTCTTGACATAGTCTCATGTACTTAGAATACATTAGCCATATAAACTTCTCATTGTTGTCATTGTCATTATCCCCCATTTTGATATGCTGTTGGGTAACACATAAATATTAGTCAATGTGACCAAATCACGCAGCACTAATGTTAACACAGCTAGGTGGCTACTTGTATGAAGTAATGCAGTACAAGTGTTTTGTTTAAGCACTTAAACATCTAATTCATCTAATCCAAAGCAAAATACTGTGTATTTACTGGTTAGTATTGAACTTTATATCCTAGATCTGTATATTTATCAAAAACGTTGGCTTTTACTTTAGTTCAAAATTAAAAGCCATATATCTAAAGTTGCATCTCATTTGCAATGTAGTCATTCTCCTAAAACAGGCATTTAAACCAGCTAAATAAATCATTCCACATTAAGACAAGCTGGTCATTTCCGGTGATTACTGTGTGCCTTCTTGCTACTGACAGGTGAATCCATATAACTGAAGGTTGAGTTTTGGCACTCATATAGATATAGGTATAGGTATAGGTATATTTGAAAACACCAGTTGTTCAATGAGTGTTAAGTCTTCACTCCACAAAAACTAATGAATTTTTGAGCTTTTAGCAGAACTCTTAAAAACAACTGGCACACTGATAATACATTTATGTAAAAGTCATAATTTCCTGATCATGGTATCTCTAGCACTAAGAGTCACAAGTCTTAAACACATTGGATTGATAGTCAGGAATAAGGAGATTTGTATATCAGAAAGGTTATGATTACTGCTACAGATAAGGAAAGAATGCTATCAATAAGACAGTAAGACACACAGAGCCCTAAATGGGTTATTTAAATCTATCTACAGTTTTCCATTTATATATTTCTAAACCCTTTTACTAGACATGCATTTAGGATTTCTTAACAATTTGTAAAGTTATGAGAAATAGTTATGTGAGCTAAATTGCCCTTTCTATCTTAAGCCTTAAATGTATATGTTCCAGGGCATTGCTGCAACACTGGTTAAAGATAGTTTAGAATTGCGATGAATGGTATTGAGTCATTTGATGAATGTAAAGGTATCTGATCATTTGTAATTTGATTTTTCTCCATTTTAGGGGTTTGGGTCAGCGTGTGATCATTGTTAACTTTCTTATTCACATGTTATTGTGAATATTTTGATGTGAACTTGAATCTTACTGAATGCATGTATATATGTGTGTGTGTGTGTGTGTGTGTGTGTGTGTGTGTGTGTGTGTGTGTGTGTTTATACACACACATATATATATATATATATATATATATATATATATATATATATATATATATATATATATATATATATATATATATATCTATATCTGGGTCTACTTCAGAATATCAAAACCCCATATCAGCAAATCCAATTTCATCGAAATGACAGTATCGAATCCTCACTTACGTGAAACCTTAAACCAGCAAAAACATTCACCATAAATTAACAACTTGGCCACCCTGGAGGCATTTGCCCTTTTCCCCACTATAATGTGATCGTGGAGGTGATAAATATAGTTGGGGGTGTAGGGGCACAGCCTCTCACATCAGAGGGGGAGGGTGGTGAGCAAAGCCCCTCACTATGGTAGGCTTTAATTGCTTTGTTGTGTGTATTTTGTCCTGGTGGCCAAGTAGTTAGCTTCCTGGTGAATGTTTTTGCTGGTTTAAGGTTTTGCTTAACTGAAGATTCGATATTGTTGCCTCAATGAAATGGAATTTGCTTATATACGGTCCTGATATTCTAAAGTAGACCCATATATATATATATATATATATATATATATATATATATATATAATTCACATTGCTGGTTGCTGTACAAATTCTGCTGATTTGTGAGCCAGTATGATGGCTGAAAATGGTCAGTTAACCATTCCATGTGCCTGATTAACAATAATAAAGTAAGATAGATGAACAAATAGTCAGTGATTACCAGAAAAGTAAATTGGCCTCCAAGTCTATTTTCAGCAACAGCTCTAGCAAAAAACAACAGTATATACCCAATGAAAAATAATTCTATACAATGTAATTTCTATATTTAGGGATACATTTCAAATTAATCAAATGTACTCTTTCCAGTGAACTCCATAATTTCCTCAAAACATTTTTCAAACAGTATTCCTCAAATGATAATGACAATGCTATATTTCAAATGAAGACATTTATCTTCTTGTAAAATAAATAAATAAAATAAAATAAAATAAAAAAGAAACCTTCATTATAAATAACCACCCAGGGTCAGATTATACTTTGCAGATTTAGTGAATCAATAAGGTTTATAAACAAGATGTTAAATACTGATGCAATGTTATACATCTGCCTGTTTTATCCAGATTAGATCCATGTTGAAAATGTAAAAGTCTCTGTAGCTCACAAGCAAAATGTAAATATATAACTTTTTTTTTCTCTCAACCATTGTGTAAAATACATATTTAATGATGGTTCAGAATAAAGTTTCTAAGTATATTTTATGTTTACCACCTAAGATAACAGGCATGGTATGTTGGACATTTGCTGTGCAAATATGCTTAGGGCTGAATTCATGAACACCTACACTAAGTGTACACTATTCTAACGTAAGCATAACTCACATCTTCTTATGCTTTTTTATAGTTTTCTATTGATTTTCTTGTAACCTTAAATACTCATGGAGGTTCATAAATGTTACTATAATTTGTATACTACATGTAATCTTCCAGTATATTATCAGTTTGTAAATACCAGTCATTGTGGTAAGTTCACCCTTCCACCTGTTAAAATTAGGCACGATATTATGAAATGTTTTCTAATAAATACTTCAAAACTTACAGAATAAAATTCTATTTAGTATTGTTAGCTATACAACCTTTTAGTAAAGTAAATCTTATAATGAGAGCTATTAGTTCAATTTGCTTAAAATTCAGAGGTATACAGTTACCAGATGAATGCATGAAAATATTTGCTCCCAAAATCTTAGCAGGTATTCTAAATGTTACATCATTTACTTCCATGCCTTCCTGTATCTTGCAGCCTGCCCGAATTTTTAAGAGCAGTTTCTGCTGGTAGTAGTCTCATTTAATTTATAAGTGTTAAATAATTTTAAGGAGAATGGAATGCAATCTCTTGTGTATGATTGAAGTCATAGGTATAGTTTATTAATTCTAGTTTATATCTACCCTATGGGGACTGACTTAAGCCTACTTTGTTTATCTTTAGTCACACTTTTTACATCATTTAGTTTTATTGTGCGTTAATCAGCTGACTTGTATTACTGAAGCTTACCCTACATATTGTGTCATAAAACTCTCATTAATTCATATTTTAAAATAGAAAAACAGAGGTATTAAAATGCTATAATGCTTTTTTTATTAAGAATCCGCTTCATTTAGGATTTTCATGCGAGAAGAAAGAATTGCATTTCAATGTAACGCAAAGCCTGTCCTCACATGCATATCCTACTAAAAGGCAAATGGAGATAATATAGTAGAATCCCAGTCTGTGAACTGCTTTTCTGTGCCTCTGGTGGGCAAAAGAGTAACATTTTGCAGTCAACAGCCAGTATGGAAAACAGTTCAAAGACTGAAGTACAACTTCAGAAAACTACATATATTCTTTATAGTAAAGTGGAAGAACACAAAAATGTACACATAGACACACACACACACACACACACACACACACACACACACACACACACACACACACACACACACACACACACACACACACACACTAACTGTACAATATTAGTCATTGCTAATACAACTTTATAATAACAACAGCCGTCTGGTATGATGTGAATTATGTTCAGATTTTGTATAGATGGCCCGGTTTAGTCATGAGAGTGAAGCCTGAGTAATCAAACAGAGACAACCGTGGTTAACCCAAGTGTTACCCATACTCAGCTATGAGTTATTGCTAAAGTATCAGTGGTTCATTGCAGAATGGAGTTTGTGTATATAAAAAGTATTGCACTCTGCTGGACTAAGTAGTAAAGAGAAAAACATGCTGCAGATAACAAGGAATATAAAATATAAATATATAAATAAATCAAAAGGTAATTGGGGGAAGTAAAGTAAAGCAGACATGGAAGAGTTGATGCACAGTGCCAGGAGCCTAGAAACCAGAATGAGCATGCTGCAGCTTGGACTGATATATAAGAAACTAGTAGTACATTGTATACAGAAATGTAGCCTGCACTGCGTAATATCCAGGTTATAGTGCTTCCAAGATTTATGGTGTATAGGAAGCACAAATGAGTTCAAAAGCATTGAAGACTAAGATATATATTTTTAGCAAAGGGCTAGGTGAAGAGGACAATGTTGGTGATAAGACAAACTAAGAAAAAAAAGGAATTCTGGCTACAGTGTCCATTAGAGAAGCAGAAAACCATTCATACTTACTTTTAGTGCACATAGAGATAGATTCAGGTTCTGAGAAAAGGTGATAGTATCAGCGGCATGGTTAAAAATGTGGAATGGTAAAACTAAAAATAATCTTATGAAACATTAACCTTCCAATAATAAAAGTCATTGGCATAAGTATACAATAAGGACAAAGAAAAGGACTTACAAAAGTCTTGATGGAAAGTAAGTAAACAGATCATGAGTAACAATAAAAAAATATATTCTTGATGTGACCATTTCAAGTGAAAAGACAGTGGGAGAAGTGTAAGTGATGAAGCCACATTACAACAGTAATAATGCTATAAGGTAGGTCAGACTCAGTCTATTAAGAACAGTGTTGAGAGATATCTTGGAATACTGAGATGTATAAATCTGTAAGTAAACACCAGATGAAGCAAATAAAACTGCAGCAGCAAGTGAGAATAGATGGAGAACTGTGTGAAAGGAAGTATGGGAATTTACAGTATCAGCAGAAAAATGAAGGAGGAGGAGTAGGAGTATAGGAAAAGTAAAAAACAAGACTGGATAAAACATGAGTGCAATATACAAGTGAAAACAGTGAAGGAGGAGGAGGAGTAGGAGTATAGGAAAAGTAAAATACAAGACTGGAAAAACATGAGTGCAATATACAAGTGAAAGCAATGAAGGAGGAGGAGTAGGAGTATAGGAAAAGTAAAATGCAAGACTGGATAAAACATGAGTGCAATATGCAAGTGAAAACAGCACAGCTTTCATGGGGAAGGAGAAATGCTTGAGAATGAAAGGAAAAAGTAAGTACATGCCATCAAAGCAGCCATATTGAAGGAGAATAGAGCAGTGCTTTCCTTAATACATTTAATATGATACTACATCCTTAATGCTGTCCCATTGTAGTACCATGCACATTTAAATTCTGTTCTTTCCTTTTATTTGTATTTATATATTTATTTTTTTAATTTTAATAAAAATGTCTTGGATCTGATGCAACTTTATATACAAACTTTTCTTCATGCAACATGACAAATTAACCACATTTTTGAACTGTAGAAAAATAACTCTCGACTCCCTGTAACTGGACTACAGATATTGAAGAACATTACTTCTCTTGCAGGAAGACGGTGCTAATGAGTTTGCTGGTTTCTTTTCTTTGTTAACTAAGTGAACTCCTTAGAAACAACTTCCTGTTTTTATGTAGTCCTGGAAGTTTTGCTTTCCCAGCTCGCAGTCAAATATTTAAAAACTGAGATAAAAATGGTTCAAACTCTGGACTACACAGTAATACTGGTTATAACCCAAAACTTTATTGTTTGCTGTCAATGTACTGCTTCTATAACAGTGATGTTTTATAAGTTTCACATATTTCCTGTTAGAAATACAAAACAAATGTTTTCTCACTTTTTCTCAATATCCCATTACTCATATATGGTAACACATGTCCAGAAATGACCCAATCATATTTATATCACTGCATTTCATATGTGAATATCGTTCTGTATCATCCTCTTAGTACCCAGTTACAACTGGACTAGAACGGATTTGCATGCCAAACAATGCAGTGTGGCGAATAGCATAAAGTAGTGACAAGGATCCTCCTTGGCAGTGTGCCATACATATTAATTATGGCACGCTGCTGATGGAATGCAAAGTAACACGGATCTTGAATCTATGTAAGCAACACTGTAGAGGCTGTGCTGTACTTGTGAACTGTCCAGAAAACCTTTGGACAGTTGGTAAGCACAGCGCAATACCTTTTGGCCCATTAACCTGGACCAAAAGGTGATCAACAGATATTACTTCATGAAACTGCAGTTTAAATATTTTTGTTTTTATGTTTATATGTTTGTTTGCATGGTGTGGCGTGTTGTGCATCTATGCTTAGCATTACTCACATATACAGTAGACATCTGCTAGACATCTAAAAATAAAAACTGGATGTATTCAATTGTTTTAGTTCTATGGTGCTTAGCAACGTGCAAACTTGTGCAGCGAAGCTGCGCTATGCTTACAAGCATCTGTGAAGTATATGTGAAGATATATGAGGTCCCTTCACTATCCCAGTGGTTAGATAGGTTGAGTTATGACCTACAGTGTAGTAGGTCCTGGGATTGAGTCTTGAGCCGTCATACCTTTTACATTTATTGCTGTGAAAATGTATCAAGTGACTGAAATATCAGTTTAGTTTAAAATGAAAAAAAATATATTACATTTTAAAAAGCTGTGCAATGCTAAACAGTGCTTAGATATGGTCAACGGCTTATTCATGTTTGCATGCTGCTAAGCTGAGCTTACACAAGGCTTCTGTGAGTTTGTGTGATGCTAAGCGAAGTGATGTTTTTTTGAAAGTTACAGGATAATGTGTAAGGGTGAGAATGCAGCCTATTTAAAGGCCAATAGGTGGGAATTTCACATCATTTGCTGGAGTTCTAAAGTGGCTATGGATATGCTTGGTGTAGCTGGAGAAGGAGTGAGCTTTCATGCACAGAAGTAGGGAGTGCAGGAAGAGTTCAAAGTTTTTACTGGACTCCTGGTTAAGAACTATGAACCCTAGCTGCTGCAGGGCGATTACCAGAGAGTGTAATCTGAGGCCTGGGATCATTTGGCTAGGGAGCATACCAGTACTACTGATACCCCCACATTGGCAAGCAGTGTTTTCACCACTACAATGACTTGAAGCATAGAAATAGGGGAAACTGGGACACCTGGGTCCAAGAGGCTAGAGCTGGGCAAACCCCACTGATATGTAAGTATGTTTGCCAGTAATTTAGAAATATACAAGCTGAATCTGTGCAAAATGGGAATGCATAATGGTTTGTTTCTCTTTCCACAGCTGCAGAAGAGAGGGTTTGCAATGTCCAGTCCCATGCAGGGCACCTGACCAGGATGAGGCAATCATGTGGTAAGTAGGAAAACATCAAAGTAATAACTTAAAGTATAATGTAATGTAATACTTTACTTACAGAGTTTGCACTTTTAACAGTCAGGTATGACATATCTGGGACATTCTACATCTTTATTAATGTGTCACTGCCTACCTGAAATGGTAAAGCAAGTAAGCATGCAGTAATATGAAGTATACCTTCCAAATATCAGTTAATGTTGGGGTCCATCCAGATTAGGAGTCACTGTTCAGATCTGGTCATTGTCTGAGATATGCTGTAGGTAGCACTTAATAAATGAACAAGGTATATGAGTTAGTTAACAGAAGTCCTACACAGCTATCCATGGTTTATATGTCAGAGGTGAGACAGCATTAATCAGTGTTCACTATTCCTGTATTCACTGCATATGTGTTCTAATCTGACAACAGTCAAATGCTATGTGTAACTCAATAAAGAATGTAGCAAAAATGTCAGAAAAATGTAGAGCAATATCTACAGTAAGGTTCAAGCCTATGTTCTGCTATTTTTGTCTGAAATAATGCTGTATATTCCACTCAATCACTGAACATGGTATATGTGTAAGTTAAATAAAGTCCTAGATAGTTATCCATATGTCCAAATGCCAGGTTTTAAGAAACATTATCAATAAAGTTTAAAACAAGGTTGTGCTTTGATAAGTAATCTTTTCAAATAAGTGTTCATTATTCCTGAATTCACTGCATGTGTGTTCTAATCCGATGCCAGTCAACTGTTACATATTAACTAATAAGTAATGCAGCAACAAATTTCACAAGTAAATGCAGTGCAGTACCTAGATTATGTGTCAGGCTTCTGTTATGATGATTTTCCCTGAAATATGCTATAGATAGCACTCAGTAAATGAACAGGGTATACGGTTAGATTAACATGTGTGTAACTGCCACATTTCATGTAACTTTAAACATTACAGTGTAAAAGGAGATGGTGCTTTGATAAGTAATGTTTTCAAATAAAGTGCTCATTGTTCATAAGGTCACTGCATTTGGTTTCCAATCTGATAACACACACAGCTATGCATGTGTGGAAATGTACGATTTCACACAAAATATTGCAATAAATGTCTTAAAGGAGATGGTATTTCGAGAAGTCATTGTATTCAAATAAAGTGCACATTATTCCTGTAGTCCCTGCTTGTGGGTTCTAATCCCATGGCACCCAACTGACAAATGACCAGCTGTCTAGTGTAATTAGTGTACATGAACATACTTCTCAAATGTCACAATTTTTGCAGAATGTAATCACTACTGCCCTGTATGTCTGGTCCTTGATTAGCAGATACATGACATTACTTGGAATGCAATTCATTGGCAAATCCATTATCAGAACACCTTGCTACTAATGTATGAGCACTCTATATCAATGTTCCCTATAGTTGTGCCTTTGTAGCACCTTTTGGAAGGGCTTGGCCCATAATGTCCCATGCTAACAGGTTGAGAACTATATACCTGCAACATCATCTATAGAACATTTGGGATCCCTATTAGATCGACGAAAACACTAAAGATCGAACAGCTTAGAAATCGAAAATGCCATTCTTCAGAATCGCTATTGTGAGATCGCAGTACAGTGAAGATCAGAAAATTTGCCCTTTCCTCACTGTAGTGTGATCTCGGAGTTGGCATATATAATTAGCGAGGGGTGTCAGGAGCAGCCCCCCACAATACCTCTTTCAAAGGACGGCATTTTTGTTTTCTAAGCCATTCAATCTTTAGTGTTTTTGTCTATCCAATAGGGACCCAAACATTTGTAGTCACTGTACTCACAACTGAAATCTTAGATATGTAGAAGTATGTAGTAGTAGTAGTAGTCTGTGTAGTAATATTACCTGCAATGTTACTAATCGTTTCTTTTTTGTCTTTCATCCCATCCCTTCTCTTGTTTAATTTATTAATTTAAATGCATTATTATGATTTGATATTAATATATATTTTTGTAACTACCTCTTATGTTAGCCTTATGTATAATTTCATATTGCTTTGATGTTAATATAATGTAATTTACATTATTTATTGTGTTCCTCATTATATTCCTTTATATTTCTTTCAATTAATCATTTTTATCATCTATTATGTTAATACTAACATTAGTTTGGTTACGTTTATTTTTACCTTATGTTTATATTTAATTTAATACAGCATGACAGGGTAGGCTGGTTCTAGGTGATCCACCTACCTTGGCTCCCCACCTGTGGCACTGGGGTCTAGCACTTCTGGGCTGCAGCCTGGTGCTGCCAACTCTGCTTTCCCTGTACTACCTGGGCAGTTGGGTAGTTCTGCCTCACAGGCTGAGATTGGTCCCCCCTCTGGGAGTGGAAGTGGAGGGGGTGATTATGTCACCCATGCGGAACTGCCAGACATGGTGCAGGCCTATGCTGGATGGAGAGCATGCTGTAGATCCTGTTGGGGCATCCTTGTGCCAGGCACCAGCATCAGTCACTGCATCCACAAGAGCAGTGAAGATACAATGCTGACAGTCCCATGGGTGAGGACTTGAGTCACACTCCTTCTTTGTGTGACATCCATGGGACTGGGATTCCACAACACCCTCCCCAACCAAGGTGTTTACCCCCTCCTGTGTCACATACTACCCCTGTCTGCTGTGTTGTTTGTCTGCAAAAGCTTCCTCCCCTTCCCAACTTACCTCCCCCACACATACCTATGTATCTTCCCCAACATTCCACTTTCAACTTAAAGAAAAAAAGGGCACCTGTCCCAAAAATATTGT
Source organism: Protopterus annectens (assembly GCF_019279795.1). Lineage (NCBI taxonomy): Eukaryota > Metazoa > Chordata > Ceratodontiformes > Protopteridae > Protopterus > Protopterus annectens. The sequence continues at coordinate 136,983,836 of NC_056731.1, forward strand.
CTCATACAAAGCTCTCCATTTAGAACATGTGTGCACTGCACACACTTAATTTTGTCCAGTTGGCTTGGCAACAGACTTATGTTGTCCTCCTCCCTCTCTCTGGGGGAGGCAGTCCAAATTCATCTAAAAAATCTGTTAAAGTGCACAGTTGTTGCTGTACAAGAAATTGATAGCTATGATTCTTTCCTACATGCTTCCTGCACATACCTACCTACTACTATGTGTTTCCCCCTGCTTGCCCCCCATTTCTCCACTGTTCTATCTGCCCATTTTTCATTTCTTTAACGACTTTTTGGACAATGCTGCATGATGCACAGCATTGCTAAGCTCAGCTAAATAGTGCTATATCGATATATGTGCATGAAATAATAATCACTTTCAAGATGTACACCTGCGCCATATTTTGAACCCAGGATCATTGCACCTTCAGACCAGTGCATCAACCTTCCAAGCCCCACAGCTGTTAATTAGCACAAACGGATTAAGCAAAACATACCAATTGCAAATTTATGATCTTCAAGTGTGTTTAAGGGCTGTGCATTGCACCACATAGCATAACTTTGCTTAAACGGTAATGGAAAAATGAGTGCAACTTGGTGTCTGTTACAGGAATACATCAATAGAAAGCCAGACACAGAGTAATGGTCTCTAACAGCAGGTAAATGTGCACTTCTATCTGCAACATTTAAAAATACTTTTGCTAAAACATTAATGGTAAAATAGGTGTTTAACTGGAAATCTGGTGGAGAAATATATCACTTTAAAGCCATGCACATAATAATGGATGTAAATAAGGTATGTAACAGCCTGTAAGTGTTCACTTAGATGGTGAAAATACACCTGCTGTACCAGTGACTCAGTAGCTTCATCTGTTAAATGCTTTGAAAACATAAATTTTTGGTACACATGGTCCTGGGTTCAAATCAAGTGGTGTGTAGCATTTAAAATGCATGTATGTGTAAATCACCATTGTGAATTCTGGAATGAATGACTGTGTCATCAACTATTTATCCACCCAATGCATTTCAGATGGAATGTCTGCAGTTCAATGATGGAATCCAAAGGCCTGCAGATAGGAACATGTTTGACATATTCCTATTGCAACACTAGAAAGTGCATAGAGTGTCAAGTCATACATTACTATGCATTCACGGAGGATTTTAAGTTATGCAATACAAATGAGACACAGTAATATCAGACTGCAGTGCACAATCATTTGCTACTGATATTGCAGATAAGCACAACTGAAAACTAACATACACATATGCAGTTTGTGCTAGCAACAAGGATTGTCAGTATATAATTTCCAGGCAACTACCATAATGTAACACATGACTTGGCAGTTATCCAAATGGTTGACATAATGGTAAATTTACCTTCTACATTGTTCAAAGACACAACAAACATGTTACCTTTTACTCTGTTAATAAAACCTTTGGCTAAAAAATTACCTCAAACACATACCTGAACATCCTGTGGGATGGGTTCCCCCAGTCATGCTCTGGCTGTACACCAGGGCTGCCAATGGTCACACCTTTACTCATAAGTGTTGTCCTCCAAATTCTGCAGCCTGTCTCACTATGCTTATTGCCTACAGCAGCAGCAGCAGCTGCAGCCTGTAGCACACACATATGTGTATGTAATAAGTAGATATTACAAACATCCTCTCTGTGCTGACATAGTATTTCTACCCAGCATTTCCACCCCATCATATGAGAAAGGGGATGGATTCTACACTGAGGCCTTATATCTCCTTCAGTAGTTGCATGGGATTGCCTGATTACACTGCAAATCAGTGGTGTATGCTTCAATTACCACTAAGCAACCACAGGCTGGTTCAAAGGCAATCACCTGCTAATGAGAACCATCTTAAAAAGGCAAACTCCTAGCCAGAGAAGGCATTGTGTATGAGGGTTACTTTCTATGGTGAACTCATCAGAACACATATATATCTGTAGCTTTCAAAAGAGGAGTATTGTACTCCATCAGCTATATAATCATTTTGTTTTCAACATGATGCATATGTTTTAATATACTTGGGGGGATGGGGATTGCATCAGTAAGCCTTTCTTAGAACTGTACCGGTGACATCCCATTGATTTGCAGCTGTGTAACACATACAGAAGATCTAGACTACAGCAAGGGTTTAATGCTGCTTGTTAACTAGGGACACAGATCTCCTGGATATTGCCTTTGTTGGCAGTTGTAATACTACACAGCTATGTTTTGGCATTGAACTATAGACATATGTTATGGGGGGGGAGCTTTCCTGCTATGGGCCACACTACAAGTGGACTCTTGTGTTGGGTGTGTGATCATATGTGATTATCTGTCATGGCACAAGCAGGTATAGTTCACTATTGCCACTATCCTAGTTGCCTCCACACCCTTTGCATGATTGCACACTGTTGCATTTGCATATGAGATGTGTAATCATACAGGAAATACTGAGTGACTTCCTTTATTGCTATATCTATACATACTGTACACACATGTGATGCTGACATGTTTTCTTATTATTTTGTATTTCAGGTGATAACATGCACCCCAGATGTCATCCACCTTTCACTGAGGTGGAAAACGACCTCATAAACGAGTCATTAGGACAACACTACCAAGCCCTGCTGTCCAGAGGGAGAGTAAATAGGCAGGAGTGACAAGCCTTGTGGGATGAACTGGCCTATAATATAAACACTGTGGGGCATCAGAACTGCACATATTAGCAGGTGTGACACAGTGCACAGACATGAGCCACTCAGCACGCAGAAATGCAATGATGTGGAAAGGGATCATCAGTTCACTGGTGGTGGGCCTGCAGTAGAACAACCTCTGACAGACACTGAGGAATTCCTGGTGAACCTTGTAACACAGGACATCTCCCAGGCTTTCATCACACCATATGTTGTGGATGCTCTTGCCACCATTTCCACCCAAGAGGAGCATCCAGGTATGTTTAGTTGAATCAGCATCAGAATACTGTAGCATGTACTGTGTCAGGCTGTACATAGTTTTATGTGGGTGTCAGGTGTTTTATGGGGTGGGGGAAGTAGGTTACCTGCAGTTTTAAGCTCATGCAGAGATTGTGACCCACATACCTGTTATCATAGCAGCTCCTGTAACTGGGGGATATTTGGATGTACAGCCAGTGTTATAATGTAAGATGTGGTGCTGTTTACATCACCTCTCCCTCAATTGTTTTTCCAGACCTTTAGGAATAGGAAGAGCTGTGCCCCTGCCATTGGTAAGCACAAAACGTTTTATCACAGATGTAGATTTAATTCCATGTATTGAAGGTTCCACATAGGTGGATTGATAGGGATGCTCATAGAAGGCCTGCTGTCCCTCCACCACCTGTTGCAGGTGTCTCATCATGTGTTACTTGGCATATGTTTGGGCCTTCATGGAGGCACAGGCATGTTCTGGAAGGAACTCCAGATGAATGTCCAGGGTTATGGATGCAACACAGTCTGACATCCATGACTGCCTTCAAAGTGTTTCTGATACCCTGGATCGATTTAATGATGCAGTGGAAAGAGACTGGTCTGAGAGAGATCACACACTCTCTGCCTTGGAATGCACATTGTCTGCATCTGGTTTGAGATGTGCATCAGAGTCATGGACGAAGGTCAGCAACTACATCTGCTGAGAGTCTACGTGGCCATGTACAATCATGCTCTCATAGTGGCAGTACATCTAGCACTCTAGAAGGGTGACTGCTGTCCACACCAAGATGTGGCATGCCATGGGCTCATGGTTCTGGGCAATCCCATTGACAACATGGTGCCAGCAGACAGCATTCACCCTCAGGTAGTAGCCCAGCATCTGACCTTGGGCATGGAGGTGCCAGCGCAACTCCTTGCAGAGCCAATTCTCATGTTCAGGGGTAGAGATGTTGAACAGTCAGCTCTACCATGCATGGCTTAAAGTTGTCCAATATACATTCACTTAATACTAGCACTGAGCTTGGCTGTGTTCACACAGGCACTCATACACCACTGTTACACTCATATCACCTACAGACACACACACACCACATTTACATGGTCCATCTTGCCTGCTCCACTTTCTGCCTCACGCACACACTTGCCAGCTTATTGATTCATCCTAGACCTCCTGCACCCCATACAACACACTGTGCAAATGATGATACCTGTGCCACATCTCTGTCATCATTGTCATTATTGCAGGGAAATTAAGCCTTGTGTCTGATGCACAGGGTGGCATCTAAATTAATATGTATATGTTTCATCCATTGTTTCCTTTGACATGCTACTATTACAGGTCAGTCACACAGTTTGAATGCTGCCGTTTGTAATGTATAAACCACATTATGTAGTGTATTTTACGTTGGATGCTGTTATAATGGCTGTGTAGTCACACAATGAAAGGTGCCTCATAGCACTGTTTACATTTCATTTTCAGGATTATGTAGGACACACCTATGGTTTCACATGTACAATAAACCCATCAGCATTAGCGCATAGGATGATATGACAGCACAGAACAAAAATGTCATCATAAAGGCAAAACAGTATAGTTGCATGGCTCCTTGGGTTCATATGAAACAAGGGCATCTTTCATCCTAGCCATGCATCCCTAAACACTGACAAGGTCCGATACCCTTGATAAGTGTAAGCAGGGTTTTCGGAGCTCACCCATGGACAAGCTGGGGAGTGCAAGGTGATCAATTCACAGTTTTGCTGTGTCCATTACAGACATTTTTCCTAAAGCAGTTATAATTGTCGTGTTCCCCATCCTGTCATGTAACTGATACAGTATTTGTGTTTGTGCAGAACTGTGCTTCACATGCATTGGAAACCTGTTGCATATTGGATGTAGTGTCTGGACTACATACCTGTCTGTTCAGCATGTTCTGTTTAAACCACTGTCAAGGTGTAGATGTGTAGGAGAGGTAATTCTTGTGCTAGTCCTTTCTTGGATATGCAGGAGGTACACAGTGGGGTCTGACACCTACTTGCATGGCAGGCATACACCTTCTCTACAAAACATGTCAGAGACAGAATACACAGTTACCGGCTTGACGCAGTCTGCATAGGACATGTTATGTAAACTGTGTATTGTTTACTGTGGAAACTGTAGATGTGACATTTGTCAAATATGCCTGGTTTCTTACATACCAAAGGTGGCATTGCATTCAATGGTAGGTGTGATGCATGCCAAATGCATTGGAACAATGTCTGTCTTAGATTTACATGCCATACCTTTATTTATAGGCTGTGTAACATAGAATGCATCCCCAAATATTACCAACCTGCATCGCTATCTATGTGTCTATAAGTCCCTGATTGCTGGGTCAGCTGTTGGAGCTGTGCAATCAGTACATTAGTTAACAGGGGTGGATGACTTCCTTGGCATTTACTGTTAGTCCATGGCTCTGGCAACAACGGAATGTCTGTGTTAGCCTATTCTCGATAACTGCTGAGTCAGTGTAGGATCCATTGACAGCTCCTAATTTGCAATCTTCTGCAAATTTAGTCAGTCAGAGGCCAGTGACAGTGGCTGTGACTGCAGAGAAGTAAATGCTTCATAGGAGCACATCCTCCCCCAACCCACAACCCACATCATGCATACCTACATATGCAGAGGTCTGTATCAGACACATAAGTAAATACCAGACACATCAGAAACCCAAACACAAGCTCACCACACATAATCATACCTCTGCAGAACACAGTACACATAATTGCTCACACAAAACAGAAAATCAAACATATTACTCACAGGTGATTACATCATGAGACACATCAATATGCATCTCACCAGGCTACATAAGGGAAAGGTCATAGTCAGCTTTCTGTGAGGTGCCAGGATATGCCATATCACACATGCACTCAAGTCTGTCACCATATGGTACTGTTATGACTACATCATAATTCCTTTTGGTGTGTACAATTTGAGACATGGCACACTGGAATGTATGCAGAGACATACAGAGACATGACTGGGCTAACAGACTGTGTCTCCAGCAGGTATGCCCTTGGCCTAAATTTGCATTTTACCATCACATAGGATGATGCCTCCATACAAATAGAAAATGATTGACGTTAATAATTGCCATAGTGTGTGGTGTCAATGTAAATGAATCCACTATATGTCAGCCTGGGATTACCTGCTCAAAAGACCTCAAAGCTTTGCCAGACATGGTCTTCATCTGTCACTCATTGGATTTTGACAACAGACCAAGGGTGTTGCCACTCCCACACAATGCCTTTTAGGTGGTGTCACAAGGAAAGAGTTTTCAATGAGAAAAACCTATTTACAAACAACGTCATGGTTATGATGCTAAATGCTAGGAATGTCACCACTGAACTCCACTCAGTTGAAGCTGTCCCCACCTTTTGAAGATGCAGGCATTTATGCAGTTGGAGAGCACCATAGTTATACCAGGCTACGCCTCTTTCCACAAGTTCAGACCTCAAACTTAAAGTATGCAAAGTAATGGGGGTGGTGTATCCATATTCATTAAGTATAGATACACATTGGTTAGACAGTATGATTTCCCGGAGAAACTGCAGGTGCTGTTGGCTGCTTGTAGGGCACCTAATCAATCCATTGCCAGCTAAAGAAGCAACTCCATGAATCAGAACAACCACTGTGCTTAAATGGATCTACTTGAGTCTACAGTAAGCTGTAGACATTGGTGTCCCACATTAGGAGGGAGGGAGCCCCCCCCCCCCCGCTAAAATGATGACACTCCCTCCTCAGCTTACACAAGCAAATAAGTGTTGTGAAGTCATGCAAAACAAAGTGTGGGGCTAAATTAGCATCCTTCACAAAGGACAACCACAAGGCATTGTGCTGTTACATGTTTAATGTAAAAGGAAAGGCGCACATTGTTGCTAAACTTGTACATTATGATACCACATATAATGAGCCTGTAGACATAGCTAACCTGTTGGCCGACAGGTTCTGTGACAACTGCACTCCAATGTCCTCACCACATGTACACCATGACATCCCTACAACCTGTCCCATACCCTGTATCTCTAAAGAGCAGGTACTAAATAGTCTCTCTAAGGTGATAAACATAGTAGCTATTGCACCTGCTAGCATCCCAGGCTGCATCCTACATGATATCCAATATGGATTAACAACACTATTGGAAACTCTTTGCAACCATAGTGAAACCACCAGTTGCATCCCAGCTGACTAGAAATTGGTGACTGTTATACCCTTGCACAGAGGTGGTGCATCCACTGACCATGAGAACTATAGACCTATTAGCCTGACTAGCCATATATGTAAGGCCATGGGGCAACTCTTCATGGACCATATCAACAAAGATATAGGCAATCTAAAAACACTTAACTTTGCACTTTTTGGATCTGTGATAGGGAGATTGTGCCTGTTAAACCCCGTGGACATTTATGAGGCAGTCACCAATGAACTGGATGAGGGGACATCTGTGCATATAACCACCTAGACATAGTCAAGTCATTTGATACTATCCCCCACTCAGGCATCATTGAAAAATGCACTCAACTAGCCATCAACAGTAATATCATTAGAGGAGTCACTAACTGGCTCACTGATGCCACTTATATAGTCAGAATAGGGGTATCCACCTCCAATAGCAGAGCTGTAACCATTGGTGTTCCACAGGGCTTAGTACTAGATCCTCTAAAGTTTGGAATCCATGTATCCAGTGTGTCAACACAAACTGAATGGCTGTCGCTGACAAGGTTTGCTGATGTCTGCAAACTGGGAGCAGTCATAGACTCTCCAAATTATGTCAACATCCTACAAGAGGGTCATGCATGACCAAATGATTGTTGACACAATCATAACATTAAACTACATGCAAATATATGTACTATAATTCCTTTCAGTACCAGCAATGTCCCTGCTATGTAGCACATCAATAGTAACACCTTAAGTACATACTCAGGAGTGAGTGACCTGGGTACACAGACCTGGGCACACAGGTTTACACTTACCTTACCTTAGATCACCATGTCTCCACAATGGTAAGAAGGGCATTATATCCTGTTCATGTCATAACTGAGGGAACTGTCACCCGAATATGAATTAGTTATAATGTCCATGCACTCCTCCCACACCAGGCCAATATGTGAGTACAATGGCCATTTTGTTATGTACATTTGGATTGACCACAAAGGTTCCTTACAAGGAAAATTCAAGTTTTCAGCATCTGTCCTATGGGGATCATCTGAAATCACTGTAGCTTTAGTCTGTGTCATACAGACTTCTCAGAGTTGATCTCTGCCTTGCATAGAAGGCAATCTCTGACCATGCTTTATTGGTACTGCTGCATATCTGTAAGTCAAATGATATATGGATTACTCAATGTAAGGACCTTGACCTGGTATGTGATGTCAATACAACATGCTGGAGTGAGAGATATGCTTACCATGGTTTAACAAACCTTTGCAACAGACTCCCACTTAATGTCAAACAAAACACCTCATTGGCCCTCTTCAGATGCAATCTGTATGATGGGATGGGTGACCATAAGTTCAACACAGGGGTTCTGCCTGTGTCCCCCTTGGACAGGGGCAATAGGTGCTGCTCATGGAAATAAGGGTAACAACTTGGCTAGGATTAGAAGGACCCAAGGGCCATTAGCCTATTAAACTCCAATAATCCTATGATCCTAAAGGCTGATCTAAAATGTTCTGACATCCACACACATCCACTTGGCTACAGTGAGAATGGCATCACCAATTACAAATTAATATGTACAGGACACTGCAGACCATACACACTCCAAGTTGACTATAATGAGATTAGAACTCCTACATATCTAGTATTATACACTACAAATCACAATATGTAAAGCATGCCCCGTGTCTCAAGTCCAAAACAATTTTCCCTGTTAATGTGTGAGTACACAGCAGTATATACATTACAGAACTTGTTCACTTGTTGATGTATGTGTGGTGACATCCAGCAGGTGCAGGGGGCTGTAAGTAAGTGAATTATTTACTACTGAACCCTTACTTTTGGTCCTTTGACTAACATTGTATATGTGTCATAGTGCCGCTTTTATCATCACAATTTGGGCATGTAGGGCAATGCAGACACACACACATACACACACATATATATTTATATATGTATAAATATATATATATATATATATATATATATATATATATATATATATGTTTGTGCCTGATATTTCTATTTAGATATATTGGTAGAGAAAGAGATGCATGTGTGTATGCATATATCTAGCTATATCTACATATGTATACATGTATGTATATATATATATATATATATATATATATATATATATATGTGCGTATACATATATATATAAACACACATATATATATATATATATATATATATATATATATATATATATATATATATATATGTATAGGGAAAGAGGGATACTGAGAGACACATGCAGGATATATATGTATCTATAACATGCAGACACACACACACACACACACACACACACACACACACACACACACACATATATATATATATATATATATATATATATATACATATATATATATATATATATATATATATATATATATATATATATATATATATATATATATATATATATATATTTATATATATTATAAAAGTTATTTTGTGAGAGGAGCAACTGATTTGCACTCAGCTTAACTAAGTGTATGATCATGCCCAGTGGGAGTTTTGGCCAGTTATAAACTGACTCCAGCCCACACTTAGCTGTATTCCAGTCCAGGACAATATGACATCTGTCCCTGTTTCTGCACTGCTGCACTTCATTCACATTAGCTAAGATTTTGTAAAGTTGCCTTATGCAATTAATATGTGACAGTGGTTAAAATAGTACAGCACAAACAGACTGACAGTCTGTAGAACACAAATTATTGATACTACACATCCAAAACAAGTGAATACTTCTAGATAAGAAACATGAACTCCATCAAACGAGGTGACTGCCTTAGTCCTTTAAGTCTCAGAAGAGGCTTGACAGACAGGGGGTCCTTCATCACCCAATCACCTGCGTAAATAAGTACATTGGTTATTTCTCCATTAACTAAGACATACAATGTATGATCAATTTCTATAGTACTGTCCTGAGACTGAGAGAAATGTTCATTTACCATTGATGAGTAACCGTTAAAGCAGTTACAAGGGAACACTGATGTGTTGGGGGTGGGGGAGCAGCATCACATATTCTGCTGGGATACATGATATTCTGAGTATTATTTAACCTGACTGTCTAACATTGCCCTTCCATGATGTACCAGTAATTGGTTGCAGTAAGACTGCATGAATATTCCATGCATGAGGACTACTGAATAGAAAAGGAAACATGATAGTGGAATGGGTATCTGTGGTTCCACGTTGCTGTCATTTCTGTCAAACTAGCCCACTGTAGTTAGTTGCATAATGTACCTGGTCCATACATACACTGACATATCATAATAATCCAGTAGATTACTGTATAGGTTGTGTACTTACCCTGCAAATGCAGCAGTTGACACAACTGTAGTTCAGGGCTGACTATATCTGATGCAAGCAGTACATAGCCAATACATGGATAGATACAGAATGTGTGAGTTGCCTCAAATTAGTTTTAATATCTCTATGTGAGTAGGAGTAAGGTGTTAGTCCCTAGGTTGTCAGTGAATGTGCAATGTGTTGTCTCTTAGCAAAAGCCAGGGCACACTGGGCATGCCTACATCTGCCTACAGGAACATCAGCAGGGGGTTCCACATCTGAGTCCTCCTGTGACTGTGGCTGTGGTGACCTAGGCACTGCTGGGGGCTGTGTATCCATTCCCTTTGCTGATCCTGCTACATCTGTTTCCACAGGATCAGATTGCGTAGCTAGCACTTACTGTGAATATCTGTGCACATGTGGAAGGAGTATATTGCAGGGCTCCACCAGATATATCAAGGCACCTGAACCCTGACTTCAGAAGCCCAAACACATACACTCTATGATGTTTCTAGTTTGTGCGTGTGCCTCATTATGGTGTTTTTCCATGTGTGTGTATGCATTTCTGATGGGTGTCATCATCCATGGTTCCAGGGCATAGCCAGCATCCCCCAGTAAATGGCCCTGTGGGATGCCCCACATAGCAAACATCTGGTACAGTTGTGATGTGTGCCAGATATGGGAGCCATGATAACTCCCAGCGTTGCCAGCACACACATTCAGGATAATCCCCTGGGTATTGCACATTACCTGGCAGTTGATGGAGTGGTACCCCTTGCGGTTAACATGGATTGTACCCTGCTCACCAGGTGGTGCCTTGATGTGTACATGAGTGCAGTCAGTCTATGGTATCCAGTACTTCAGGGTAGTGTGCTACATGGTAAAAGTGTTGCATTTTGCTGGTGCACACCTCAGGGGTAAGGGGAAAAGATATGTGCTTACTGGCATATGATAGCATGGCATCCAGGAATTGGTGGCGTATCCTGGATGCAGATGCCTGTGACACCCCCATCATGTCCTCAGTTGGTCTTTGAAAAGTACTTGTAGCTAGAATCCTATGGGCTACACATACCTTTGCTTCCACTGGAATGGGCTCCCCTCTGTTAGCTCTGGCTCTGAGTTGAGGGCTACAGAGCTCAGTGAGTTCTTGTAGTATGTCCCTCTTCACCCTGTAGTGCTTTACAATCTCCAGCTCATGTAGCTCCTGGAAGGTTACCCTGGGCCTGAACACTCTTCTACTTTTCTGCCTAGGCCTGCTTGTCAGCAGCAGCAGCAGCACTGATTTCAGCATCTAGCACATACAGATGTAGCAGACCTGCAGCAGGCCCTAGCATTATCCAGGTTAAAATTCCTAAGTCTGTACTCCAGTGTCCCAGTGCATTGAGGAAAAATCAGAATGTAGGGTGTATGCATGCATATTTTATGCAGTACTGCTTTAGGTCCACCATGTGGGAATTACTAATTATGATGCAGATCACCTGACCAGGATATAATTAACATAATTCAAAGGCCCTACTTTAGTGCATGGCATACCTCTATGCATCAATGTGTGCAGCATAGCTTATAAAAAAATCAAAAATATTTATTGAAGAAATCTATTTTTAATGGATTGCTGCCTACATCATCATTGTCATGTGTGTAATCTGTCTGTGCGAACATGCTCAGCTAAATGGCATGCCATGCAAACACGAGTGGCTGGGAATAAAAAATCCTAAAAATAATAAGACGCACCCCCCCCCTCCGCCCCGATATCATCCACATACTTTGGGAATATCAACATTGTGTAACAGTCTACACAAAGGGGATATGCCAAAATGGTTGCTTCTTTTAGCAATTCAGGAAATTCACTTAATTTGCATACATATCCATGCTGACAGCCTAGATACTACATGGTTTATAGCTGTGTGAGCATGGTGACAGCACGTATGCACCATTGTACTGACCTGATGCAAGATCCTACAGTATATTTGTGAAAACTATATAAGAAATGACATTTTTTTTAAATTTCTGTTAAGCATGTTTGTGCACTGTGGCACATAGTGCAAACATGCCGAAATAATTATAAAAAAATATTTATTTTACATATTCCTTGCCTTTTGCAGACATCCACAATGTACCTTTTTGCACATAATTGTCTGTGATCTAACATTTTCTGGGGAGTTATGTCTATATTTGCAGACTTTTACATCCCCTTCTGTCGCTGTAGACTCCTGTACGTGGAAAAAGTCCACGTACACTATGGACACTGACATGCAGTCTACACACATGCCTTTCTGATTGCTGGATTGCTCTACCTGGGTCATTTGCATAAGATTCATCTGCTTATGAGGTAATTTGCATTCCACGGAACGTTCCCTGTTTGTGTATGCTTGAGCACCGCTCAGCAATGCTTACTGAATCTAAAATTATTCGCGCTTGTGCAAGCATCGCACTGTGATGTGTACATCCAAAAAAATCCTGTAAGCGTTACTGAATTCCCACCAATGTTATTACATTATCTTTTGTTCTTACTTTCCACAAAGGTGCTCAATGTGACTAATATCTTTCACACAGCTTGTTGATACAAAACAATCGGAAGTTACATGCATAAAATATTTGCTTATCTTAAAAATGTCTTGTATCATCTGGATTTAAGTGAGCATCATATTTCAGAGAAATCTACTTACCTCCTTTGCAGCCATTTTAACAAAACAAACACTTGACCATAAATAATTACAACTTAAAGACAAAATGCATATCAAATTAAATGCAAAAATAAATGCATAATATGTTATCCCCACTACAAAAACATTGAATGTCCTTACATTTACTGCTGCAGTATTCTTAACATATGGGGATTCCCTGCCATTGAAGCCTGATATCCAGCCAGTCTAGCAAAGACTCCTGTTTCTTTAAAAGTATGCAGAATGTCACTTAAATCCCCCTTGCACAGTGTAGAGTGTAAAGGTGATGTTCAGGCTTACCATAGTCAGAACATCTTTGTCTGAACATATCTTTTTACCATTGGTCTGTTTACCTGCATCCATTCTCTGCCATTTGAATGCATTTTTATTCTCCATTGACAACCTATACCTGTTTGCTGATTTCTTTGCAGTTGCAGATAAGTACCCCTTTGGGATATTTGTTTTTTTTCTTATTTTATTTTGTGCTCCTTGGGGTTAATGTCATTTAGGAAGAGTTAATGCTAGTGTGGGAGACAGATTCCCTATAAAGACCATCACAATAAGTGTCTTTTCTTTTGTCTAGGAGCTTCTCATGACCATACATCTTCTTCAATTTAAGCGTTCATCCCAAAAAGCCTTCGCAGTAGACTGACTTTCCTTTCCTTGTATCCTGAGAACCAGCATCTTAAGCATTTTGCTAAAGATACAATGGAAGGAATCTCCCATGCTGAGGGGCAGCCATTAGGGAAAAAGAAGGTGAAAAAGGTACAACAGGAATCTTCCACTGTCCGGCCTCTGCCAGGTGTTTCTGCTGAGGTCATTAGAAACCTGGAGGCTCGGCTCACTGTATTGTCAGATTTCTCTGCCACGACTGTGTGGGAGGCTGATGAGGATCCACTGGCAGCATGTCCGAAGAGGCTTTGCAGGCATCCATCTTAGACATTCATGGGGAACCATGGTTGATTTTTCCTGAGATGCCATGGGGAGTTCTCCTGTTTTTAGTTGGGAAAGAAGTTCCTACTATGGTTCTTGACTGCTGTCCTGGATCTAAGCCTCCTCAGTTTTTTTTTTTTTGAGGGGATGTTCCCTTAAAAAAGAAACAAATGCTTAAATATGTTGCTTCTGCTCCTAGGGATCCACAAAGTGACTGGCAGGCCTTTACTTGGGGGCTATTTCCTGTTTTATTGTCCTAAAGGACTCCTCAAGGGGTTTTGGTTCCTGCTTCTCCTTGTTCAACTCACCTAAAAATGCCTCGAGAACAGGATTCTTCTGAGGATGAGATGGATTCTGATGACATATCCCTGACTTAGTCTACTCACATTCCTTCTCCTTTGGACTATGGGTCAGAGGAGGAGGAATCTGTATTAGTCTTTATGTTCCTTTTGAAGAAATTTCCTTTGGGGACACACTCTTTAAAATGATGGGATTGTGCTCAGGTCTCTGATGTCCATAACAGGTACTATGAGTTGCTGCAGATGGAATCTCCTAAACCTATGGCTATTCCTCCTGTTTTGGCTGCTTTGCTGGATGCTTTTTCGAATGCCTGTCATGTGTCTGATTCTCTGCCCCCTGCTTCCAAGAAACCTGGGAGGTTTTATAAAGTGCTTGAAGATTTTTTTTATATAAATATCCTGATGCTGATCCCTCTGTAGTGTCTGTAGCCTCTGATAGGCTATCTCAAGTGCTTCCTTCACCCAAGTTATTGGCTTCTGAGAAGGACAGCAGAGCTATGGAAAGGCTAGGTAAGAAGGTTTACACTTCTGCTACCCTAGCTTTTAGTGCTATTAATTATCAGACCCATATGTCTAGGTATGTGTTTGGTCTTCTTTCTCAGGACTATCAACTTATTTCTAATTTCCCAAATTCTTAGGATAAAACTCCTGTTATTTCCTTGCTAGGGACTTCCTCTCAAGTTGTTTGCCATTCTATTAAATATAGTTATGATGCAGCAGATGCCTCTATTAGGGCTGCTGTTTTTGGTTCAATGATGAGAAGGTATTCTTGGCTTAGGCTTTAACTTAGGCTAGGTTGATGGATGCTCCTCTATATTCTAAGCTTTTGTTTTAAGAAGCAGCTGTGGGTTTGCTTAAGTCCCTTCAGGATAAGAGTAAGGCCTTACAAGAACTTAAACGTGTTTGTTTCGCCTACGCCTAAATTTCAGAGAAACTACCCCGCTAAGCCTGCCTTATTTTGTAAGCAATCCCGCCCTTCTACTAAAGGTAAGAAGAGTGGCAAATAGGCTCATCTTGCTAAGGCTCCTCAGTTTTTGGGGACTTGAAAGCCTTCCTTTCCAGACAAACCTGGTACTGTATGACTATCCATCCCCTTCCCAGCCACAATTTTTCTTTCTCTTTGCCTTTCTCTTTCTCTTCCTGTTTAGCTTCAGATCACTCAGGATTCTTGGGTTCTGTCAATCATTCGTCAAGGGTACTTTATGGTGTGGAAATCCCATCATCCTTTTATGGGCATTTTCCAGTCTCCTCAGGAACAACTTTCCTTTTTCCCCAGATGTCCTTCAAAATCTCTTGAGTCAGGGTACTATTTAAGAGGTGCCTGTGTCCCAAAGGGGGAAAATGTTCTACTCCAGATTGTTTCTAGTGCCCACAAAAGAGGGCACTTAAAGACCTATTCTAGACCTCTCTCATCTAAACACTTTACTAAAAGTGCCTTAATTTCGGATGCTGTCTCTTCAGATTCTGTTTCCTCTCTTGCTCCCCACCTATATCTAAGTCTGCAACTTCACTTTTTCCCTTAGAACTGCTCTAGTTCTCATAATAAACACTCTAATCCTACTCTAAAGCCTGGCACTTGCTCACTAAAGCAATTATATAAGTCAACACTAAAAAATTAAAAGCACTACACCCTCACAAACTCCCCATTGAGTACCTTACTCCCCAATGGCCCTTTTTTCAATTTTAAAGGAGGTCCCTGTACTATTCTAACATGTCCAAAGGTCAGTTGGCAGTCTCCTCTCCGGTCCAGCTGGTGAATCTGGGAATCTTGAGGCAATGTTACAACTGCCTCATGTACACAGACAACCCTCTCCTCCTCCAAACAAGTTCCAACATATGTGAGAGATGCAACCATATAGCCAAACTGGAGGCTAAGCTCTCTCAACTCAGTACTGGCGTAACCAGTCAGGAGGAGAAGGTATCCACACTCACTACAATTCCAGTCTCACATAGACCTACCACGACAGCAAACCAAACACATAAACACACAAAAACATACTCGGAGGCTCTAAATAAAAATCTGCCTAAGTAGCAGAGACCTCCAAAGCAGACACCCAAGCAGCCGCTACCCCAAAACAAAACACGTGCAACACATAGTTCACAAAGCCAGTGTGCCGAACAGTCACAACCCTTAAGGCTAAACAACACACCTGATACACTTGTAATAGGTGATTCTATCATCAGGCACACTGACATCCTACTCACCAGGCTGAACAAGGAGAAGGTCATGGTGAGCTGCTTGTCGGGTGCTAGGATCCACCACATAACACAAGCACTCAGGTCACTCCAAGGCAAGTACAAATATGACTCAGTCATTGTCCATGCTGGTGTGAATGACCTGAGACGTACCTCCCTGGACAACATGAAAAGAGACATAGAGGAGCTCTCTGAGCATGTAGCCCAAGCCGGTATGACCCTGACCTTGAGTAGCATCTTACCCTCACCAAGAATGATGCCACAATATGAAGACAAGATGATCAATTTCAACAACTGGCTTAAGTATTGGTGTTCATAGGTTCATAGGTTCATAGGTTGGTATTAAGCTATCATCCCTAGGGCCTATACAAGCCTAGCCATAACAATTCCCTAGCTATTTCTTCCCACACTATTTACTTCCCTGGACCCCTGTCTAGCAGGGCAACTGACATGATCCCTGGGTTAAATTTCCTTTCTCCCATCCAATCATCAAGGTTCCTTTTGAAGAGGGTCAGAGAGGCACTCTGCTTGACATGTATGGGCAATCTATTCCAGAGTCTGGGGAGTCTCTGGGTCAGGAACCTATCATTCCAGCATGTTTTTCTTTATTGTGATGACAAGGTTTAGATCCCTGGAGCGTGTGGATCTGAGTGATTGGGATTTCTTTAAGTGTAGCATGTCCAACAGCTCTGGGTTTGACATGGCCTTGTATGTTAAGCAGAGATCGCCTCTGAGTAGACGATATGCGACAGAGTATAGCTGGAGTTTTTTAAGGTGGTCAGCATAGGGCATCTGCTTTAGGCCTGTGATTCTTTTAGTGAGGTATTTCTGTGGCCTTTCCAGTTGTTGCAGATGTCTTGAGAGGTACATACCAAATGGGGTGTTGTATTCTATAATGGGTCTAATGAGGGATAAGTACAGTGGGACAATGACCTCCTTTTTTCTGGATGAAAAGCCCTTAGTGATGAGGTGTGCCACATAGAAGGTTTTCCTGACTGTTGTGGCGATGTGGTTATCGAAGGTGAGACCACTGTCCACCTGTATCCCTAAGTCTCTTATCACACTTTCGGTGTTTGGTGTACTGCCACCTATATAGTAATTCATGGATACATGTTTTTTCCCAAAGGGGATAACTATACATTTCTTGGCATTGAGCTTGAGCCCATGGCTCTGGCACCAAGCATCTGTTTCTGTAAGGCCCTTATGTAGAGTATCCACATCATTTGGGGATTCAATAATGGCTCCCAGTTTGCAGTCATCTGCGAACTTTGTTAGCCAGAGTCCCTTAATGTTGGCCTGTACTTCAGAGAAGTAGATGCCAAACAAGAGCGGCCCCAGGACTGAACCCTGAGGTACTCCACTTGTCACTTGTCTGGAGCTGGATTTGGAGTCGGCTACTTTTACAGTGTAGGTTCTTTCAGTAAGCCAGTTAGCAACCCATTGGGTGACGCAGGGATTAATGCCCAGTTTAGTAAGTTTATCTATGATTCCAGAGTGGGGGATGGTGTCAAAGGCCTTGGCAAGGTCTAGATAGGCTGTGTGGACCACCTTACCCTTGTCCATGGCTCTGGAGACTGATTCGAAGAAGTCAATCAGGTTCAGTAGACAAGATCGGCCCTTCACGAACCCAAACTGGGTGGGGTCCAGTGTTTGTAGGTTGCCAATGTCTTTGTTTATAAGTTCCATGATAATACGCTCCATGGCCTTGCAGATAAGGCTTGTCAGACTGATGGGATGGTAGTTTCCGGGATCCAAGGTGGATCCCCCCTTGTGGAGTGGGATAACTGTAGCTGTGCGCCACTCCGTGGGCACGAAACCTGAGGTGAGGCTATGATTAAACATGACACTTAGATGAGGTGCCAGTTCATTTTGTAGTTCATGTAGTACACAGCCCGGGATGTCATCTGGTCCCATGGATGCTGTATTCTTAGCTTTGGAAAGTGCGTTTTTTACCTGTGTGGCCATTATTACCGGAATTTGGAAATCTTCCAGTATTGAGATGGGCCATTTAGGGGGTGAGAGGGGGGTGAAGTTGGCACTGAATGGATTTGCCAGGATATTGGCAATATTCTTGGGATCAGTATATTTAATGCCATTATGTTTTAGCTCAGAGCAGATCTGAGCATTGCCATTTAGATTCATGACATAGTTATAGAATGCCTTGTGGTTGTCTTTGCAATCTTTGGCAATTTTATTTTCATAACTAGCTTTGGAGGATTTTATGAGGGATCTCAGTTTCTTACTGAGGGTTGTAAGGGAGTTTTTTGCATCCTGGGATTTTCCTCTTTTCTGCAACAGTTTCTTCCTTTTGTTGTAAAGTTTGTTTATGGCAGGGGACCACCAGATTGGCTTCCTATTTTTGGATGAGAGCGCCTTGGTTCTATTTGGGATGGCACAATTCATGCATGAGTGGATGTGCTCGTACAGTGCCTTAGTGTAGGCTTCAGCAGTTGAACTTTCAGTTCCTGTCTGCATGGGTGTCATGAAGTTTGTCACTTCTGACTTGAGTAGTATGAAGTTAGCTTTGGAGAAGTTTTTTATGGAGGTTTCCTTACTGGGGATTGGGGGTGGGATCTGGATGTTAAGGGTGATTAGCTTATGGTCAGACCCGACCAACGAAGGGGTGACCATAGGTGTGGAGCATCGATTTCCCATGTTGGTAATGACCAGGTCTAGAATATTGAACCCCCTGGTGGGACTATGGATTAGTTGATCCAGGGCATTGGAATTTATGAATTCCAAGAACGGTTGGGCAAAGGTGTTGGTACAGGAGTAGTTTTCCCAGTTAATGGCAGGGTAGTTAAAATCACCCAGTATTAGGGTGTTTGATTCTATCTTAATATTTTCCAGTATGTTTAGAAAGGTGTAGTGAGAATCTTGGGGAATGGTGGGGGATCTGTAGCAAGCTACAATTTGGATTGCAGTCTTACCTAGTGTTAGTTGCACCTGGAGAATTTCAGACGCATTGTGTTGGGCAACTAGCCTGGTGGTGTCAATATCCTTGGTGAAGGATTCAAAGGGGATCCAATGCCTGTCAGCCTGGGATGACATGCTCGACAAGCCACACTGCTTTGCTAGGGATGGCTTGCACCTGTCACCCCTGGTCTTTTGGATATTGGCAAAGGCTCTTGCCACCCCCATAGTGCCTTTTTTAGGCAAGGCTCAAAAGACAAACCCACCTCCATAGGTATCACAAGGGATAAGAAACTAAGAGTAATGCTACTCAATGCCTGAAGTCTAAACCTCAAGATGCACGCACTCGAAACTCTCCTTAGCATGGAAAACATCGATATCTGTGCAGTAACAGAAACCTGGTTCAAGGCTCCAGAGAGCACCCCAGCTCTACAAGGTTATACCTCCTACCATGCTTTTCTACCCCAAAACTCGGACTGAACCACAAAAGGAGGGGGAGTATCAATATTCGTCAAAGATACCCACACCTCCAGGTTGGTGGCACAGCACAAAGCATCGGAGACTATCCATGTGCAACTAACAGTGGGTAAAACTGCCTTCCAGTTTATAGCCTGCTACAGACCACACTCCCAAACCCAGGAACCCCACTCGGCCTTCCTGAGAACACTGAAAAATATGAAGGTCTCTCCAAACACCATTATATTGGGTGACTTCAACTACCCAAACATAGACTGGGAGCATTACTCTAGCTCCAACACCCTAGCCCAAAGGTTCCTAGAATTTATAAACTCAAATGCTATGGAACAACTTGTGACCACTCCCACAAGAGGGGAAAACATACTGGACCTGATCATCACCAACACGGGGACTCTATGCTCCAGACCAGAAGTGTATCCCTCACTGGTAAGATCAGACCATAAATTAATCTCACTGGATATCCACATCCCGACCCCACCACCTGCCCAGAAAACCACAGTGAAAAACTTCTCTAAAGCAAACTTCACACTACTCAAAACTGAGGTGGAATCCTTCAAAGCCCCCGGGCCTGTGGAAAATATGGCCCAGACTGCAGAATCCTTTATAAATGCATTCTATGAACACATTCAGGAATGCATGGATCATGCAATCCTAAATAAAACTAAGACCCAATCCCCCAAAGGTATGCGTCCTGTCTGGTGGATCCCAGCCATAAGCAAACTATACAATAGAAGAACGAAGTTACTACATGATAGAGCAAAATCCCAAAAAGGGAAGGCATCTCTAATCAGTATTAGCAAAAAACTACGGGCACTCATAAAATCATCTAAGGCCAGCTTCGAGAGAAAAATTGCACAGGACACTAAAGATAATCACAAAGCTTTCTTTATTTATGTTAGGAACCTTGCTGGGAATTCCCAGATATGCTCAGAATTAGTCCAAAATGACAAAAAATACACTGAACCCACAGACATTGTCAACATCCTGGCCGACAGGTTCAGCACAAACCCCCCCCCTCCCCTCCAAAAGAGCAAATATCTATTCCAGCAGACTGCTGCCCCCCTGACATCTCAGATGCTCAGGTAAGAACCGCCCACTCCAAAGCAAAACACACAGCATCAATGGGACCAGACGGTGTCCCGGGCTGTGTCCTACATGAACTCCAAGATGAGCTGAACCCAAACATAAAGCTACTGTTCAATCTCAGCCTTACTACAGGATATGTACCCAAAGAGTGGTGTACAGCAACAGTGGTCTCTCTCCACAAAGGTGGTGCCTCAACAGATCCTGGAAACTATCGCCCCATAAGCCTGACTAGCTTGGTCTGCAAAGCTATGGAAAGGATCATCATTGAACTCATAAATAAAGATATTGGGGACCTACAGACACTGGATCCTACCCAGTTCGGCTTTGTTAAGGGCAGATCCTGCCTCTTAAACCTGGTCGATTTCTTTGAAACAGTCACCAAGGCCATTGTCGAGGGGAAGGTTTTCCACACAGCCTACCTGGACCTCGCAAAAGCCTTCGATACAATAACCCACTCGGGCATCATAGATAAGCTATCCAGCTTAAATATAAACCCCTATGTCACTAGATGGGTTGCAAACTGGCTCAAGGACAGAACCCACATGGTTAGAATTGCTGGAGCCATGTCAGACTCCAAACCAGTTACAAGTGGCATCCCACAATGCTCAGTCTTGGGACCTCTCTTGTTCGGTATATATTTCTCGGAGGTACAGGCCAACACAGAGGGTCTGTGGCTGACCAAGTTCACAGATAACTGCAAACTGGGCACCATAATCAACTCTCCAGCTGACACAAGCATCCTTCAAAAGGGTCTCATAGAAACAGACAACTGGTGCCAGAGCCATGGCTTCAAGCTAAATACCAAAAAGTGTATAGTCATCCCCTTTGGCAAAAACAAAGTGCCCACAAATTACCACATAGGTGGTAATCCATTAAGTACGGAAGAAGTAATTAGGGTCCTGGGGACCCAAGTTGATAGCAATCTCTCATTTGACAACCACGTGGCCAAAGTGGTTAGAAAAACATTCTATATAGCCCACCTAATCATGAAGGGATTCACATCGAGATCAGGGGAGGTCATTATGCCTCTTTACTCATCCCTCATCAGGCCCACAATTGAGTACAATGCCCCTTTTGGGATGTACCTTACCAGACACCTGCAGCAACTAGAAAGACCCCAAAAGTACCTCACCAAGAGGATCAAAGGGCTCAAACAAATGCCATATGCTGCCCGGTTAAAGAAACTCCAGCTCTACTCGGTTGCATACCGCCTGCTTAGAGCCGATCTGTGCCTGACGTATAAAGCCATGTCCAACCCGGAATTAATGGACATGCTTCACCTCAGAAAATCCAAATCCCATCGAGCTACGCGCTCGAGGAACTTGAACCTCAGCACAGAAATAAATAGGACATGCTGGAGGGACAGATTCATAACCCAGAGGCTCCCTTCACTCTGGAATAAAATCCCAGTCCAGGTTAGGCAGAGTCCCTCACTGACTCTCTTCAAGAGGAATCTTGATGAGTGGATGGGAGATCGTAGGTTTACCCCCGGTATCACGTCTGTGTCACTGTTAGACAGAGGCACAGTAAACTAAACCTCGAAAAAGTTTTTTTTAAATGGGTGGTGAAAGCCAAACACACTCTGGCTAAGGTTACAAATGCCCTAGGGCAGATAGCTTAGTATGAACCTATGAACCTATATAGTGTCTCTTGATCTCAAGGACCCTTATCTCCATATACTGATACATTCTTTTTTCAGGAAGTTTTTGCATTTGTCTGTTAATTCCTGGCAGTTTCAGTTCTCTGCTTTGCCTTTTGGTTTTTCTGTTGTGCCAAGGGTTTTCACCAAATACCTTGTTCCTGTGATGGCTTTTTCCAGGTTTCAAGGGATCCAAATATGGATGACCTGTTGATTCATGCGTTCTCTCCAGAGACCCTTTTGCAAAATCTTCCTTTTGTTGTTTCCCTTCTTCAAAGTCTGGGAATCACTATAAATTTCAAAAAGTCTTCTCTGACTCTTTCTAAGGATCATGATTTTATAGGTTGCAGGATTCAGACGGTGCTGATGCTGGCTTCCCTGCTCCCTCAAAAGGCCTTAACTCTCAATTCTTTCTTTTACACTCTTCTTCCTCTGGTTTCCATTACCACCAGGGTGATTCTGAGAACTATGACTTTCAGGGCATCCACCATTCCAATGCTCCCTCTAGCCAAACTTCACATGAGAAAGTTTCAGTGGTTTCTGAAGTCAGTGTGGCTTTAACATGCAGATCCTCTAGACTTTGTAATGCTTCTTCTTCCTTGTCTCAGACAGGAACTTCACTAGTGTATTTGACAGTTGTCTCTGAATCCAGGATCCCGTTTTATCCCCCTCTTCCCTCTCTGGAATTGTTCACAGATGCTTCAGACATAGGATGGGGCCACATTGGCTCCCTAAGAGTTCACAGGGTGTAGTCACCTCATCAAAAGAAGGAGCACATCAATGGCAAAGAGATGACAGCTTTTCTGCTGGCTACTGAAGTCTTTTATCCTCTTTTCACTTTAGGGCTTCTCAGGGTGTTCTCATATAATACCACAATGATGTGGTATATCAACAAACAGAAAGGAATGAAAACGTCTTTGCTAGCTGATACTTCTGGTATGGCATCCTGCTGCCAAGTATCAAGTGACTGTTCAGTCAGTTTATATCCCTTCCAGTCATAACATTTTGGCAGACACTCTGAGCAGGTCTTTAACCCAGTCCCATGAATGGATGTGTTTCTGGACATTATCCACCAGTGGAGTAATTCTCAAGTGGATCTTTTTGCCTCCTCTCTGAACAGGCAACTTCCTCCGTTTTGTGGCAGAGTCCCAGGTCCTTTGGTGTGGAAGATGGACACCCTCTCATTTTCTTGGAAGGAGATATTTCTTTATGCCTTCCCTCCCCTTCCTCTCATTCCAAATGTCCTCTTCAAAATTCAACAGGATGCTCCCAACATCTTGTTGGTGAAAGCACTGATTTACTTTTATTCTGCATTTATCCAGGGGTAATCATCATAAGTTACCTCACAGGGTGAATCTACTCTCACAAGACAACTGGTCTCTCATACATCTCCACCTGTCCACTCTTCAACTGATACTATAGGTAATGAGATTTTGATTCCTCATAAACAGCTTTTTTTCTGTGGATGTGCTGCAAGTCCTGTAGAAGGTCAAGCAACCTACTAATGGGAAATCCTAACTTATCCAAATGGAAGAGGTTTTCTGTTTAGTGTCACTCTCATAACCTGGACCCACTTACTGTGTGTGCCACTCAACCAAACCCATAAGGCAAAACAGCATGCCCAACACACTAGTCATAGGTGACTTGATAGTGAGGCACACTGATCTCTCACTCAATAGGTTGAATAAGGAGAAAGTAACAGTCAGCTGCTTGTCATGTGCCAGGATCGACCACATATTGCACGCACTCAGATCCCTCAACAACAGGTACAGATATGACTCTGTCATTGTACATGTGGATATGAATGACCTGAAACATACCTCCCTGGACTACATGAAAAGAGACATGGAGTAGCTCTTGGATTATGTAGCCCAGGCAGGTATGACTCTAGCCCTGAGCAGCATCCTACCATCACCCAGAATAATACCACAGTACAAGCAGAAAATGATTGATTTCAACAATTGGCTAAGTTTCTGGTGTCATTCTATGGGTATCCAGTATCTGTCTGCCTGGGATGACATGATTAACAGACCTCAATGCTTTGCCAGAGATGGCCTGCATCTATCACCCCTGTGCTTCCGGATACTAGCCAAGGCTCTTGCCACCCTTACAGTGATGTTTTTAGGTGGTGTTCCAAAGACCAAATTACTACCATAACAGCTACAAATACATGCAATCTGAGGGTCATGCTACTCAACACTAGAAGTCTAAATATCAAAATGTACTCACTCAAAGCACTCCTTAAAATGGAGAACGTCGACATTTGTGCTGTAACAGAGACCTGGTTCAAGGCAGCAGAAAGCACCCCTGCACTATTAGGCTATAACTCATTCCACACCTTTCGGCCCAAGAACTTGGACCGAAGCTCCAAATGCGGTGGTGTTTCCATATTCATAAAGGATGTACACACTTCCAGACTGGTAGCCCAACATAACGCATCAAGATACTCAGAGATACTTCAGGTGCAGCTAACATTGGGTAAGACAGTGATTCAGGTCGTAGCCTGCTATAGGTCCCCAACCACGTCCCAAGACTCAGACTCCACATTTCTAAGCACTCTGAAGAATATTAGGGTCCAACCTAACACTCTCATACTGGGTGATTCAACTACCCCTCCATTAACTGGGAAAACTACTCATGTACCAATACAGTTGCCCAACATTTCCTGGAAATCATTAATTCCAATGCCCTGGACCAGCTCATTCTTACCCCCACTAGAGGTAGCAACATCCTTGACCTGGTCATTACTAACATGAACAACTGTTGCTCTACACTAATAGTCAACTCCTCCCTGGTTATATCTGACCACTCACCTTGGAAATCCACACCTCACCCCACCCCTCGCAAAGATAACCACCATGAAAAACTTCTCCAAAACTAAATTTGGGCTCCTAAAAACAGAGGCGGCTAACTTCACGGCACCCATGCAAATGGACAATAGTTGCATGACTGCCGAATCATACACCAATGCACTGTACGAACATGTACACAAATGCATGGATCACGCCATACCCAATTGAACCAAAATGCTCTCCTCCAAAAAAAGGAACCCAATCTGGTGGTCCTCTGCCATAAACAGACTCTACAACAGAAAAAGGAAACTGATGCGGAATAAGGTGAAGTCCCAAGACTGGAAAAACTCCCTTATCAGCCTCAACAAAAAGTTGAGAACCCTCATCAAATCCTCTAAAGCTAGCTATGAAAATAGAATTGCAGCAGAGAGTAAAGACAACCACAAGGCCTTCTATAGATATGCAAAGAATCTCCATGGCCATTATCCTGACAAGTCTGATATGCAAAGCTATGGATTGCATCAGCATGGATCTAATAAACAAGGATATAGGGAATCTCCAAACTCTGGATCCCACACAGTTTGATTTTGTGAAGGGTAGTTCATGCCTGCTCAACTTGGTCTACTTGTTTGAGTCAGTCACCAGAGCTGTGGATGAAGGCATGGTGGTTCATACAGCCTACCTTGATCTGGCCAAGGTCTTTGATACTATTCCCCACTCAGGAATCATAGAAAAACTCAGTAAACTAGGCATCAACCCCTATATCATTAGGTAGGTTGCAAACTGGCTCAGAGATAGTACCCACAGAGTGAAAGTACCTGACTCCAAGTTAGACTGCCGAACAGTCATGAGTGGAGTCCCACAGGGTTCGGTCCTGGATCTTCTCCTGTTTGGTATCTACTTCTCTGAAGTCCAGGTCAACATGAAGGGACTCTGGCTGACAAAGTTCACAGACAATTGCAAGTTGGGAGCTATTATTAACTCCCCAAGTGATGTTGACATCCTACAGAAAGGCCTCACTGAGACCAATGACTGGTGTCAGAACCATGGCCTTAAGCTCAATGCCAAAAAGTGTGTCATCATCCCCTTTGGGAAAAACCCAGTTCCTATAAATTACCACGTCGATGGTAGTCCACTGAACACAGAAGGGATTATCAGATATCTGGGAACACAGGTTGACAGCAACCCCTCTTTTGAACTCGACATTGCCACTGTGTTCAGAAAGTCCTTCTATGTGTCACATCTCATTACTAAGGGTTTTGTTTCCAGGAAGAAAGAGGTCATTGTCTCCCTCTACTCTTCCCTCATTAGGCCAGTCATCAAGTACAATGCCCCATTTGGCATGTACCTCACTAGACAAGTGCAACAACTGGAGAGGCCACAAAAGTACCTCACAAAAAGGATCCTAGGCCTTAAACATTTGTCCTATATGGACAGACTCAAAAAACGCCAGCTATACTCTGTCTCATATCACCTAATTAGAGGCGACCTCAGCTTGACTTACAAAGCCATGTCTGACCCAGCTCTGTTAGAAATGCTACATCTAAAGAAATCCCAATCTCTCCT
The DNA here is from genome assembly GCF_019279795.1 of Protopterus annectens. Taxonomy (NCBI): domain Eukaryota; kingdom Metazoa; phylum Chordata; order Ceratodontiformes; family Protopteridae; genus Protopterus; species Protopterus annectens. The sequence continues at coordinate 137,010,846 of NC_056731.1, forward strand.
CACCGCACACTCCGGAGACCCATCCTCATTACCAAAATCAACAGAACGTACTGGAGGGACAGGTTCATAACCGAGAGATGGCCCATGCTGTGGAATAGACTTCCCATACATGTCAGACAGAGCATCTCACTGGTCCTCTTCAAGAGAAATCTTGAGGAGTGGATGGGAAATAGAAAATTCACCCTGGGGATCACTCCAGTGGCTTTACACGACAGAAGCACTGGGAACTAAGGTCGGGTGGCACGATGTCAGGTTAATTCTATGTGCTAGGCTTGTAAAGGCTCCAGGGCCATTAGCCTACTACACACCTATGAACCTATGTTCCTTTGATTCTATCTTATTTATGTGAGTTGCTCAATGCTGGTGTGGCCTCTTCTTCTGTTAAGGCCCACTTATCAGCTATCTCTGCTTGTCTGCCTTTTTCTCCTCCTTTAGCTTCTAGATTTGTGATAAAACAATTTCTTAAAGGTGTCCTTAATATTAGACCTCTCAGAAACATACCTCTCAACTGTACGGTTTTCGCAGAATGTCCAGATTTTTGCCTCATATTTTAGATGTGTTCCTCATAAAATCTGCACTTTTCTGGCAAATAACTGAGGCTTGAAGTCATTAAATAATGAAAAATATTTGAGTTTAAGATTCCACATCCTTCAGAAAATTCATGCTATTGCAAAACCTATTATTCTTCAACTATCTAAGTTTGTAAAACAATATTTAAACTCTGTCTCTATTTGTCCCCCCATCATTTTAGGCTTTGTCCAGATTTTTTGCTCTAACACGTTGAGAGGTATGCCCAGAAAGCCTATTCCTCCTCCCTGGGATCTTGATTTTGTTTTGGAGATGTTAACTCAGGCTCCTTTTGAACATGCTGCTTAAGCTTCCTTGCACCATTGTTCCTGGAAGAATGTTCTTTTGTTAGCTCTTACTTCTGCCAGACAGGTGTCTGAGTTACAGGCCCTTATGGCTTGCCTTCCTTTACTGATCTTTCATGAGGACAGAATGTCCTTGCTCAGTAATTCTTCTTTTATGCCTAATGTGGTTAATGAGCTATCACTTAATCTATCCTCTCAGCAAACCGACAGTGAGAGGGAACTGCATACTTTAGATGTGCATAGGCAACTCAAGATTTATTTGCATAAACTAAGGCTATTAGAAAATCTGATCAGTTATTTGTTTCTTTTCATCCTAGATCTTTGGGACTTGCTGTATCCAAGCAAACTATTTCTTCTTGAATTTCTAAGGCTATTTCTTTTTGTTACACTTTTCATGGCAAGAGCCTTCCCTCTTCAGTCAAGGCTCATTCTACTAGAGCTGTGGCTTCTTCTGGTGCTTTTTTCAAGGGCTTAGGTACTAACTCTATAATTAAAGCAGCTACCTGGACTTCTGAGCATACTTTTGCCAAGCACTACAAGTTGGATGATATCTCTAGAACTAGGGCTGATTTTACTAGTGCCGTTCTTCATGGCTTTTTAGGGGACTCTTTTGCTCCTTTCCCCTCCCTAGTTTCCTCTTAAGCTTTGGCACTCTCCCTTATGTTAAAAATACAGCCGGAGTGAATGTAAGGACATAGTATAATTGTGAAAAATCTTACCATAACTGTAGATGTCCTTGCCTTTACTGTTGCAGCATTCGCTCCCTCCCTCCTTCCCCTTAGTCCTTTGCCTTCCTGTATGTACATATTACCTCTTGGATTACTTTGACTGGTGTTCTTACTGGGGCAATCATTTCTGACAATGGTAGGCCTGAACATCCCCTTTATGTCTTACACTGCGGAAGGAGTGTTTGGGTGATGTTCGATGTACCTTTCTGGCAACAGGAGTCTTTGGCAGACTGTCTGAACATTGGGCTTCCACAGCAGAGAATCCCCATTTCTTAAGACTACTGCAACAGTAAAGACAAGGACATCTACAGTTATGGTAAGACTTTACACAGCTGTACTTTTCCACTACACACCGTGCACGAGAGCTTATTTTTTATGACTGAGTAACACAAAGCACTGGAACCAGTTTTTTTTTTTTCATTTATGTTTTTCTGCTTTTTTGTTAGCCTAATGTATTAGTAAATAATTTTGAATGCCCATAAACATTATTTATACATTTCAGGGCATAACATAGTCATTTATGGTCTTCTCATGTGGACAGAAATTGTGTGCCTCAGTCAAACTATAATACCATTAAGCACCATCACAACCCCTATGTTTATTTTTAGACAGTTAAAAAAAGGTAGGCATGCATACACTGAGTAATTGGATGCATTAAGGAGATGATGTCCTTGGCACACAATTTACAGACATAAATGTTCAGCTTTATATTGTGAAAAAAAGCACTTCTCTTAGTACAGAGGACATAGGAACAATTACCCTCATCTCATCCCAGTCACCCTGCTGTCACTGTAATTGAAACCTGCTGCTTGCATTTTTCAGTATATTGCACTCTTGAAATCTGTTAATCCATTCTAATTATTACAGAACTATATTTGTTTAAATCCAAACAATAATGTGTTAATAGGTCACCTATTTATAGCAGATTTTTTTTTTCTGCAAGGTATATACTTAGCTCACTATGTCATGTTATGTGCATCAGCAGCAGTTATAAATTATTTGACACTGAATTGAAAGTTTCCTGCTTGTTATGCGCCGTTATCAAAGAAGTCTTTTTAGTAAATGAGATAATGTATTATATTTGCAGCCGATGCTTTGCATTGAGCAAGTATCAGTTTAATTTCCCTTGCTGCCAAGTTGCTATTAATGATATACTTCAATTTATGCCTTGTTCTTTAAAATAATTTTGTCTACTACAAATAAGCTAAATGTATTCCCTGCTGATGAAAAAATGCTCATCGTTTAACGTATGATGTTTCTTTTCAGCTTCTTCAACAGTAGGGAAGAAAAATCCAGGTAAACAGACTGCATTATTTTAGATTGATGATGTACACCGTGGACCAGATTCATTAACAGCTATACTTAGTGCAGCTATTGTGTAAGCAGTGCTGCCTTTCATGCACAGGATAGTGAGCTATTTGGTATTCACTAAATAGCTCTACACTTAGTGTAGACCTGCAAAACAAAGGTAAATGGCACAGCATGCTAATAATAGCACAAGTAGCCAAAATACATGCTAATTAACCAATCTGACATGGTGGAGCTGCTCAGGAAGCTATAATGCAATCATGTACAGTCAGTGTAGCCGTTTGCCCTGGAATCAAAAACTCTTTGGCTTACACTTAGAAAAGAAAAAGGATGTTAGCAGTGACCATCATTAACTTGTATTTGCAACAGGGTTTGATTCAAGGTGCTGCTGTCAGACCTCAGCCAAGAAGAATGAGGGTGTGTAGACCCCAGCTTCATAACACAAAAATTCTAGAGCGATGTGGACAAGGAAACACTGGAAACAATATGCAACATCTGCCGTCCTTGCCTGAGTCCCCATGGAAATCTTGGAGAACCCATCCAAGAGGAAATCAGGGTATGCATAGCATTATGTATATTAGCTACAGGTACATATCAGAGATCAATAGGGATATATACATCAGTTTCTAAATACAATACTACAACATGCAAGGAACCCTAACTTTTTCCCACGAACTCCACATGAGAGATCAAGAACCATGTAAGAATCGTATGTAATAGCAGACTTTTACAGTTTTGGGGGCCATAGATTGCACACACACACACAAATAAAAGTCCCACCTAGTGAACAGTAAAGGAGGTGCATCAACAGAAAAGGATACAACTCTGTTAACTGCTAAGTTGTCTGTAATGCCTAAGGGATCATCTACAATGTCTGTGCAGGTTAACACAGGCAGTTTTCATGACTCACATGTATGGCAGACCTGTGAGTTGTACACAAGGTTTGCTAGGGGGTGACATCACAAGATCATCTAGTTAGGGGTGCAGGTTATGACCTAGAACCATGGCTCATAACACCCATGAGAAGCCCACATATGCCCACCAAGCCAGGATACAATGACGCCCAAGCTCAAATTAGAAATGTCATAGAACACGTACTCGGCTTACTCATATCAAGGTTCCAGTGTCTAGACATCTCAGGAGTACCCTGCAGTATGACCCAGACATTTTTGCCAAAATACTTAGAGTCTGTTCCATGTTAAACAATATTGTTCCAAGGAGACAGCTTCAACAAGGACAGCTAGGGGTAGGACCAAAATTTCCAGTACCACAGGCAGGGCCAGCAGCTCCAGCAGATACAGATGGAGATTCTGAGGAAGAATCATCAGCTGCTGATGTTGTCAGGAGACATGCACGTGCAGAGTATGCCATGGCTCTGGATAACAAACAAAAGGAAAGCACGCACACTGAATAAGTAAAAGAAAGAATAGCAGCCTTAATTTATTTGTTTATTCATTATGTATTTATTTATTTACATTTGTTTACCGGGAAATTCCAATTGGACACAGGTCCTTTTTCAGTGGAGGCCTGGGGAGAAAAGCTGTACAGAACAATAAATGAGCAGCAGAGTACATGAACAACTGAACATGCATAAAATAGCAAATAATACATACTGCAGCAAACATTAGCTATACATACAATATCAAACATAGTAATGAGCAGATATACCAATGTCTAGCTAGAGGCTAGGAATAAAGGTAGGATGTATATACAGATAGTACTAAGCTCAAATGGATACTGTTCTAAACTCATAAACCTAAATCTTATATACAAATATTGCACTAAACTCAAACAGATATAAAGCAGATGCTCCACACGAAGGTGGAACAAGATAGAAGGGCTAATGGGATGGAAGGGGAAGATAGAGGAGTAAGAGAGGAGACTGAGTGAGTAGTATACGTGGTAGTGAGATGAATCTAGGTGTAAGTCAGTTGGATATGTAATTGGAGTTGAGATAAAGTGAGGTAGTTAAGCATGTTGTAACAGGTCTGAGAGATTGAGTGAGGAGGGAAGGGGAGGGTAAAGGGTGAGCCAGAGCCTACAGAGGAAGTAATGTAATGATCAGATGGTGTGAGGCTGGGTGGCTAGGGGAGGGGAGAGAAAGGGGAGGTAAAAAGGAGGGTTACTAGTTGGGATTGGTGCATGGACATAACCAGAGACATTTTAATTGAGTTTTTAGTGCAGTCTTGAAGTGATTGCAAGAAGGTAGTGTGGTTATAGAGGGGGGGAGATAGTTCCATAATCTGGATATGAGGCAGGAGAATAGTGCTTCTCCCACTGAGTTCTTGCGTTTGGTCACTAGAAGTAGATTTTTGCTGCTAGAGCATAGTGGTCTAGTGAAGCAGTAGGGCTGGAGAACATTTTGAAGGGATAGGACTTTAAGAGGATGGTTTACTAACTTGTGGGCAAGAGAGAGTTGATTCAGGTGAAGAAGTTGAGAGAGTTCAAGCCAGTAAAGTTCTCTAAGTGAGGTACAGTGGTAGCTGCAATAAGATGCACCAGTGACAAACGTTGCAATTTTAACATAGCAAGCTTACAGCTTGTTTAGAGCTGTTTGTCTAAGGTCAGTAAGTACCAGAGAGGTGTAGAGTAAAGTGGAGATTAGGTGGGAATTGCCAGCAGAAATTCTGGCTATCTTGGTGAGGAATTGTTTGTTTCTGTGCAATAGACCTAGTTTTTTTGTGAACCTTTTTCATGGTAAGAGTAATGTGAGTATCAAATCTGAGATACTTTTCAATCTCAACACCAAGTAGTTTGGTGTGTTCTGTTGGGGGGATGGTGGTATTGTCTTTGGCTAGAATATTTAAGTGGGGGATAACTGGTTTAGATTTAGTGTGTTAGAAGATAAGGAGTTTAGTCTTGCTTGGTTGAGTAATAACTGGGCATTAGATAGCCTGTTTTAGACAGATGAAAAGGCTTCCTGTGTGATCTTGTGAAGTTCAGGTGTAGTTGGGGCTGAGCAGATGAGGGTGGAGTCATCTGCATACTGTATAAGAGAAGCCTGCTTGGTGGCTGTGAATAGATCATTGGTGAGGAGTGAGAATAGTAGGGCACCGAGGATGGAGCCTTAGGGAACACCAAGTGTTACTGGAAGTTGAGGTCATTATGCCAGACAACTGATTGTTGGCAGCCAGTTAGATAGCTGTGAAACCAATCAGTAGCTGATTGGGAAAATGATAGGTTAGTGAGAACAGAGATTAGTAGTTTGTGTGATACCATGTCAAAAGCCTTGGATAGATCCAGAAATATAGCAGAGTAGAACAGGTTATTATTTTTATGATGAAGGATAGCATTAGTGAAAGAGAGCAAGGCAATAGAAGTGCTGTGGTATGGCATGAAGCCATGCAGGGTGCTAGATAGGAGGTTATTAGCTAAGAGGTAGTCTAAGACTTGAGAATGGATGCATTTCTCAAGTTTCTTAGAAAGTGTAGAATGGATGCCTATGGGGGTGATACTTAACACATACAAATATTAAAAATGATGCCTGACAAAATGCACAACCTTTACTTAACCAAGTAATGGTTGTATTTCTTTAGCTTCAGACAAAGGAAATCCCCAAGGACAGTTTTTACATCTGTATTATTGCCAAGGTAAGTCCAGAAGCTATTTAAAAGAAACAATACAGTTGTGTAAATGATTACTATGCTATGTAAATTCTAATATGTCCCAAAGTTGATACATGGCCCAGGTGTACAGTAATGTCAGTAATACCTTATGAATGATGGTTGATATACAAAGCTGTGGATTTTGCCCACTAATGTGCATTAAGTCCTTCATTTGGCCATTATATACAAACCAGTGAGCTGGTCAAGGTTAGCATCATCCATTTGCACAACTATAAGAGTAAGCAAGACTTAAACATGTAACTTAGCTGCATGAGTACCATTAACATGAAAACAGTAAGGGTCAACAGTTACAGAAGCAATCATACAGAACTGATTACAGCTACCAATTAATTTATTCTGAAATACAGATTCATTAACGGAAGGCTGTGGAAAGCAAGTATTAGCTGTCCAGTCTGTGTATTCAACATATATGCAACCCAAAGTCACACAGAAATGTACAAAGGGCAGGGCACAGTCATCATCACTTGCACATGGTGGAAGTGGTGGGATCAGGAGGACAAATCTGACACCAAAGAAGTTAGTGTGTACAAGTAAAATAAAAATGTACTCCTTAAGTATCCAATTCACATGGCCAGTTACAAGATATGTTAAGCAGTCAACAATACTGCTTAGATAAGTAGAATTTATGTGTTTGTGAGGTGGTATGGGCAAGTTTTTGCTGAATGTGTGTGTGTGTGTGTGTGTGTGTGTGTGTGTGTGTGTGTGTGTGTGTGTGTGTGTGTGTGTGTGTGTGTGTGTGTCTGCATGAACAATCAAGCATTGTGCTAGCACTGGCACCTGGCACCATGCAGAGGTATGTCCCATGCAAGGTACAGCAGTCAGTTCAGTGTCATCACCTCTGACCACAAGAACTATCGCTGCCAGGAGTTGTCCTGCAAGTTCCATAGCTCTGGCTAGAATTTCAGGTGATACCTGACTGTGACTGATGTCTGCTACATGAGCTGTCATCATTACTGCATTCAGAGCCAGAAACCATTTGGCTTACCATGTCTTGGTGCAGACACCACAATCTCTGATGGAGCAGTGGAAGTAGTACCATTATGGGAATGGGATGTTTTATGGCCACTTTGGGTACACTGGATGATGTAGTGGCTCTATGGCCATGTGGATAATGACCCTCCCCCAGTAGCCATTCTATTATTAACACTGTCTGCTCCAGTGTGTCATTCATCCTGTCCAAGGAGACTAACACATGGTTCACATGGTACTCCATGTCAAAATGCACAGTCTTTAGTACTCACACAATCCATTCTGAGGCCCTTGTGGAACATGTCTATGCCTCCATGCTGGCCCTACACATATGTTGTATGGCACCTACTGACACACCAACATCAGGAGCAGGTTGATCTGACTACCTCTAACAATCCTCCTGTGTGGCACCTCACCCTCACAATGGCTATGGAGAGAATCAACAGGTCTGCAACTGCAGTAACCAGACAATCCTGATCAACCATGCCACCCTCAACCTCTACTATGTCTGAGGTCTCTGTGTCATGGGTATGTGTAGGCTTACTGACTGTGTCCACAATAAGGGCAGGAGATGTTGGAAGCACAACCTATGTCAGACTGATGCTTTGCACCACCAGCCTGTTCCTTTTCATCACCACTGTCATCATCAGAGGCTCTCAATACTCTGATATCAGGCAGCAGGAGATCCACACTGCCACTGTTAGGATGAAAATAAGTAAGGGGAAAAAAAGAAAAACATAAAAACAGCAATCAAACCTATGTTATGTATGTGTCTTAGAATTTATAACATGCTAATGCAATCAAATCAGATAACTTTTAATTTACACATAAACTTCCATGTTGGATATTAATAAGAATAAAAAAGGTGTGCTTACCATGTTTAGGCAGTTCTGCAATGGCAGAGCCAGATGTCCCTACATAATAAAATGACAGATGAAAACAGGACTGATAGGCATTACAAGCAAATGACAAAAGAAACAAAAGAAAATTGCCTTTACAGCTGCAGAATAAGACACTTCTGATAGAAATTATTACTGTACACTGGATCCTCCTCCTTCGCCCTCTCTGACTGTGTCTTTTCTATCCCCCATGTCTCTCTTTCTCTCCCTCTCTCTTTCTCACTCTCACTCTCTCTCTCTCTCTCTCTATATATATATATATATATATATATATATATATATGTATCTGTGTGTGTGTGTATATATATACATATATGTCTATATCTATATATCTGTGTGTGTGTCTGTGTGTGTGTGTATGTCTGTGTGTGTGTGTGTGTGTGTGTGTGTGTGTGTGTGTGTGTGTGTGTGTGTGTGTGTGTGTGTGTGTGTGTGTGTGTGTGTGTGTGTGTGTGCGTGTGCGTGTGCGTGTGTGTGTGTGTATATATATATATATATATATACATGTCCATGTTATCCATATGACATACAGTCACGTATGAAATGACTGTTATTTATTTACATGGCTTACCTGGCATTTCTGCAGCTGACACACTTGGGTTGCCTTTCACATGAGCCCCAGCATCAAGGATTCTGTGTGAACCCTGTGCTGAGCTATCAGAATCTTTGTCACTGAACAGGAACTGCTATGTTTTGGTTGGTGGTGGCTCAGTAGGAGGGCCACCCCTTTAGCCATACAATCATTAACAACCGCATCTGCATGACATCTGGCTGCTATAATTATGTCACACACCCTATGTCTATTTTTGGAATATGTATGTTCATTGCTTCCACTGCATTCACATCATTTGCCACCTGTTCCCAGATGTATTTACAGGAAGACTTCTCACCCCTGCCTCTCTCTAAGAGGAATGACCTATGGCAACATAGGGCTTGAATGATCACATCATTCTCTGTGTCCCTGTATGATGGTTTAAGTGGTACTTTTGTCTTTAGTATCACAGCCCTGTATGACAGGAAATATAACAGGAAAGAAGAAATTCATAAGTACAACCCCCCAAAAGATGGTTAAACACAAAAAGTAAAAATGCATCCATCCATCATAAACAAAATACATGAAAAAGTATGATTTCATATCAGTACAATGCAATATAGGTTCTCTCCTACCCCCAACAACAAAACAAAGAAGGAACTTGATACAAACTGCATAGCAGGATTAACATTTCTGTCACTCTGTAGTACATTACAGATTAAAAAATAATTTGATGCACACCTGTCAATGAAAATGGTTAACACTTTTTGGTCTCATATACAGTTTTGTAGAGGTTAGTCAGGTACACATCCGTGCCTTAACAAAATTGCCTCTGCTACTAATTTTAGAACCTAATACCTTGGAAATAATTACTACAACAGTTTTCTAATCAAAGTGGTCAGTTTTCCAGAGAGAAAATGCCCACTAAACTGCCATCATTATGTAGAAAAGTACTGCATGGTCAAGAAATAACTGTGGCATACATGTCCATGCCAAAAGCTATTGAGAATACTGCAAACAGTACAAAAGTTCTTGTATTGTGAAATGCAAACCGTAAATAAGATTCAAATACATAAACATGTTCATAACAGCATCCTGCTTTTTGCAGCAAGTCAGTTGTGGAAGTAAAAAACAGTTTGCAAAGCAAATAGCACTAAATAGCAGTATCGAGCTCTCTGGATTCAAACAGTCTCCCCTGCTATATTGCAAGTTAATTAAATACACATTTACCTTGATACAGTAGAGATTTAGTCCTCTTAGCTTTATGAATATGCAATTGAGGTGTGAACCCATTGCTATTCATGAATTCCACAATATTCACTAAGTGTAAGGAATGATAGCATGGTGTAAGGACCTACACAATTGCATGTACATGCCCTAACTCTGCAAGGAAGAGCACTGAGAAGTGCTTCCTGCTAATGCATGCAAGTGCAAATGATTAGTCTGACTGTAGTATCAATCATGGGGTGTCAGGGAGAAAGGACTTGCAAGACCTTTGTGACTACCTTTGACTGACTTAGGAGAGCAACACTGATATGAACTGTTTCTGAGAAAGGTTTCCACCTCTTAATACAATTGTGTCCACAATTCTAAGGAAATACATTGCTCATTGAAACATATATCTACTGCAAAAAAAGCACATTACAGTCTCATTAGGGAAGCATAGATATGGGAATGATGTTTACAAAATAAAGAAAAGCAAAGAGTTGCAGTGTTCGCAATTTTTTGTATATTATGTGAGGAAATATTTATCTTCCCTGTTGTCAGTATCACAGACATGGACATGGACATGGTCAGGAATTGTTGTTGTTGCACCTGATATGTCAATTGATACTATGTCACATATTGAGCATAACAAACTTCTTTGTTATCTTCAGCATATGCATTGTTTGCAGCTCATACTGATAAGAATCTGAAATGTGTCTTGTGAATGCCTTAGTGCTCTGGGCTTCAAAACCATGGATGACATTGTTTGTGTGAACATAATGATGTTTAATTAGAATATGTTCATGTTGAAATACAACAGAGTTGAGGAAATATCAAAGTATACATTTCAACTACTTGTTTTATAATATTCCCCATCTCAATGTGTTTATTTATTTATTTATTTATTTATTGTCTTCACCATTTGCACACCACTCTGCATTCCCCAGTCTGGACTGGCAGTGGTCTGCATCACTGAACCACATTTAATTTCCTAAGGAAAAATGTGAAAAATATAATTCAGGCTTGCTTCTGTAGCACAAACAAGACTGGCAGTGGAGCACAGCTGTCAGCACTTTTGATACTACTTAGTGAAGAAAAATGCATCAGCACTCTGGATAGTAATCATTGAATAAAATTAATCTGTCAGGTGGAGTTCCATCTGCACAAGGTGTGATCATTAAGATCTCAGACAGCTGTTACAGGGTCCAAATCTAGTTAGCAGATACTTTTATAGAGGAGGTCAGAATGTCAATTGTTAGCACATTTTTCTGAGGAATTTCACAGTAAATGCAAATCTTTATCATAGCTCTGTTTATTTCAAGAAATGTGTCATTCATGCTTGCTACAGAATCTCAATATAATGTGTGTAGCTTATGTAAAACATGACACTGATGATATTTAATGAAGAACACACACACACACACACACACACACACACGCACACACACACACACACACACACACACACACACACACACACACACACACACACACACACACACACACACACACACACACATATATATCATATAGGTATGATACACAATATTTTTGTTATACTAACTCTTATCAAATATAACTGTGTTTATGACATGTATGTTGCCCAAACCGCCATGTCTTACTCAAGTTATGCAACTGCATGCCTCTGAGTTGTACTTACAAAAAATGCCTTTCACATAGAGATACCCTCCCATGACAATGTATGTCACAGAGATGCAGGCATCTGTTGCTTATCTATACAATCAGTCTTAAATTACTACACCTGTAATTAGCATGTTAGTAGTATTTCCTGTAGAAGTGACAGTTAATTTGCAAATTATAACATGTTATCCTTTATTTTCTCTTGGGTTTGATTTGCAGGAGGTACTACTCAGTCTTACCAGTGTCTAACTACCAACATGCCAGTATGTCACAAGTCATAATATTTTTCCTCAAACAAATCATGATTATGTCCAACACCATAAAACATTGGAGCATATCTCAAGATTTTGAGCCTCACATATGGCCAAATCTCAATGCCATTCTATCTCCTTCTTGATGTACTCATTGCCAATGTGGTTAGCAAGCTATTGCAGTTCTTCCAATTGTGCAAATGTTATTGGCAAGCCTGTCCATTTTTCCACACAAGTTGTTATATGTGATATCTGAATTGGGCACCAATTCAGACCCATATTCCTGGCTTGACTGCTTCAGACATGGCTGGTTAAGTTAGAAATGGTGTGCCATTTAGATCACAAAAATGGGGTGTTGAGGAGTCCAGGATTTTTGTAGTTCTACTTATGAAACACTAAATCTGGAGGCTAATGCTGGAGGAATATACTGGGTTTCAGTAAGGATGTCTCCAGTGCCATTGCCATCCCAAGCACTAGGGAATGATATCATCACTACTACAGTTTAATGAAAAAGTGCAACAGGGACCTCCTTAGCCAATGGGAGAATGCATTTAGGACTGCAAACACTGCATAGTTGTGGACATATACTGCCCCATAAATTGTTTGTGATATGGCATTAATTATCCAAACAGCCAATGCAGTTATTCATTATGATTCCATATATATATATATATATATATATATATATATATATATATATATATATATATACATATATATATATATATATACTTTTTTCTACTGTATAGCTGCAACAGAAATTGCAGAATACCGTGAGGATATCATCATCACTGTATATCATCTTAAGGAGGCATACCTTAACCTTAATATCAAGCTTACATGCCTGATCTAATAGCTCTTTGTTATTGAATGAAGCAATGAGTACATTAGATTAATTGTGCTTGGGTTCAGTCAATACCTAGAAACAGACATTTGATTTTTTTACAGTGTAATATCTATATGATATTCTAACTTCAATACTGCAGGGCATTAACAATTCAATATTTGCAACTGCAGCTATTACCTTATAAAGCAGACATGGCACAGTGAAAAAAAACATGATTCCATTTCTCACATCATACCTCATATTTGAGGAAAGCCTACATGATTGTTAATGAGTACCAGGGCATATGTTCTGTCTAGAATCCAAACAACATAGTATTGCTAATGGTTCCCCATTATGAATAACCTCATAAGTGATGTACGTTTTTTTACCCTTAGATTGCAAAATGGGAGAAACAAATTTATTAGCTGATGAGTGCTTCTTTTGAGATAATTATTTATTTATTTATGTATGTATGTATTTTTGTTTATTATTGTTTGACTGCACTGTATTCAATGTTTCCTGGTCCTCAAACAATTTTATGCTTATTGGTATTAACACAGTTTGGGTTTTGCTTATTTGCACTATGTAAGGCGAGCGCAGTGTCACTTTTCTTTTGGTTCTATACAATATTCCTTAGGTTAGGGTACCATGTTAACTGTCTCCAACTCTCTCGATTCAGTGCCACACTCCTGCCTTCTTCAACTCTTATTCCTGACTGTCACAGATCTTGTTTCACACAATCTGTCCACCTCTTTGCTGAACATTCTTGCTTCCTCTTACCTTCTTCATGTCTGTCCCAAATCTTCCTCATTAGATTGTCTTCTGCTTTTCTGCACATGTGTCCAAACCACCATAATCTGTTCTCTTTGATCTTTTCTACAATTGGAGCTACTTTGGCTTCTGCTCTTATGTACTGATTTCTTCATCTGTCGACAGTGTTCATCCTACCATCCTTCTCAGGCACTTTATTTCCATCACCTCTAGCTTCTTCAACTGTTCTGCCTTTACTGCCCAGGTTTCTATACCATACAGTAGTACTGGTCGCATCACTGTCTTGTACACCTTACATTTCAGCTTCTTTGGCTGCAGCCTGTCTAATTCTAACTTTGACCTCTTCATTCAGACTTCCCTTCTCCTCAACCACCCCTCCCAGATACTTGAAGCTGTTTACCTGTTCCACTATCTTCCCTTCTATCTCTATTCTCAACTTCTTCTGATTTCCCCAATTTGATGCCATTACCACCATCTTATCTCTGCTTAGTTTCATCCCATGTGCCTTCAGTTTTGCATTCCATTCTCCTATATTTTGATGAAGGTCTTGATCAGAGTCTGCCTGTAATGCCACATCATCTGCATACAACAACTTTGTTGACCTGTCCCTCTGACCTGTTTGCTAATGTAGTATGAATAGCAGTAGTCTCAGAGCTAAACCATGGTGTCCACCCACTCCCACTGGGAAACCCTCTGTGAGGATGACAGTATAGACAGTCTACACATTGCATTATCAAGGTATGTTGTAGTATTTGAAAATCATACTGTTGTTACATTGTCCTATCCATACATATGCATTTGTTGCATGACCTGCTATGCATAGGACTATCTCTTACAAACACTGATCTTTGCAAATATTTCAGTATCCTTTTTGACAAAGTTATAGTGCATATTCCCCTGTGGTGCTTGTGATCGGTATATTGCTCTCTATATTGTGTAAGCTAGTTAGGTAAAAGGTTCAATACCCATCATGGCAAACTTGTGTATGGGTGTGACCATGTGTATCATTGGTTGCTGAGTCCACTTTCCCTCAGAATAATAAATTTAACTGTTCTCACAGCTCCCTTATTCTGAATTTTACAATAACATCCTGTCTGAAACATACTGATGGGCATCCTGCCAAAAGTGCAATCTCTACCTTCAAAGCCCATCTTCTCCTGTGGTGCATGTGGCTAGTACATTGCTCTCTAGAGTGTGTAAGCTATTTAGATAGGATGTTCAATATCCACCACACTAGACTTGTGTGTGTGCGTGTGTGTGTGTGTGTGTGTGTGTGTGTGTGTGTGTGTGTGTGTGTGTGTGTGTGTGTGTGTGTGTGTGTGTGTGTGTGTGTGTGTGTGTGTGATTATATCTGTCAATGAGTGATGAATCAACTTCCCCAGAAGATAGTACATGTAACTGTTCTCACATCTTCCTTATCCTTAATTTTACAGTGACATCCTTTTGAAACGCACTGATAGGCTCATCCTGACTAAAGTGCAGTCTTTATCTCCAGAGCCAGGCTTCTCCATTAGTGCATGTGACTAGTACATTAATACCTAGATTGTCTAAACTACATAGATAGGATGTACAATACCCAGTATGGAAGACTTGTGTGTGCATGTGCGTATGTGTAAGACTTTGTGTATTCCTTGGTAGTGCATCCATTTCCCCTAAGAATAATACAATTAAATGTTCTCACAGCTCCCTTATTCCACATTTTACAGTAAATTCCTCTATGAAATGCACTGATGATGCCATCCTGACAAAAGTGCAATATCTACCATCAGAGTCAGACTTTTCCTTCAGTGCTTGTGAGTATTATAGTGCTCTCTAGATTGTATAAACTTGATAGTTAGGAGGTTTGGTACCTGTCATGGAAAACTGATGTGTTTGTGTGTGTGTGTGTGTGTGTGTGTGTGTGTGTGTGTGTGTGTGTGTGTGTGTGTGTGTGTGTGTGTGTAATGTTGCTTGTTGCTGTCTCCATTTCCCCGGCAGAAATTGTATTTAAATGTATACACAGTTCCTTTATAACAACCTTTTCAGTAACAACCAGTCTGAAACACACTGATGTGGTCATCCTGACAAAAGTGCAATCTCTTCCATGAGATTTAGACTTCCCCTGTGATGTTCATGCATATTACACAACTTTACATAAGTAGAAGGCTCAATACTCAATATGGTAAAAATGTATGTATGTGTGTGTGTGTGTGTGTGTGTGTGTGTGTGTGTGTGTGTGTGTGTGTGTGTGTGTGTGTGTGTGTGTGTCTGTGTGTGTATGTGTGTGTGTGTGTGGTTGTTTAGAGTTAGGTGAGCATATGTACAGTCAATCTATACTCTGAATACAATTTCCACTCCAAAGGTGACTATATCATCCTCTAGGGCCACCCTTCACATCCACAACTTCATTGCTACACAATGGTGTGGCTATGCATATTGTTTGCAATGTAATGTAATGACTAGTATTTTCTATGCATTACGTAAATGAAACTCCTATTTAGGCAGTACTATGTCCTCACATTGTTACTTCAGTGCTTAAAGCAACAGTGTCACGGGTTGAAAGATAGCTATTTAATATTTTTAGAGGGGAAATGATGCAAACATTTGCTAAATGTGTGTGTGTGTGTGTGTGTGTGTGTGTGTGTGTGTGTGTGTGTGTGTGTGTGTGTGTGTGTGTGTGTGTGTGTGTGTGTGTGTGTATGGGGGGGGGGTCTTTTCCATCCTTCACATTTCAGGTTTTTGCATAGCATCACTGAGAGCACAGAACTGCACAATTATGTTGTCTGCCTACACCAGAGATTCAACACACTAATGAGGTCTGCTTTGTAAGTGAGCTGAAGCTATTTTAATGTCAGATATCTACTGATATATGTACACGTGCAATACTATTCTCAATAATTTGTAAATAGCTAGATGAGATGTTCGACTACAACAGTGTTTAACTTCTGGAAGTGTGACTGCCGATGCAGTCATGATTTTTTTTTACACATATGTGTCATGGCAACTTTATAAGCCTTGCTTGGCTGTAAAAATAATTTTACCAGATAAATCTCCTTGGCAATAGACTGCTGATATCATCCCTTCAAAGGAGCTATCACAGTTGTATTCGGTATTCTCCTGTGGAGCAGGTTGCTCATAATGTGCAGTAGTGATGTTGTAGGTTGATAAGTAGGTGGTCTGATTCCATCATTGCTTCAATAGTGTGATAGTTATTACTGTCATATAACATTGACCACTTCACCACCACCTTTTTTTATCCATCTAATTATGGGTTAGAAATAAAGTCACCCTCTGTGACACTATCATTTCATGGTATCAGCAGGGAGAATAACATTTTGTCCACACAGTGGTTACAAACTGCTAACATACCTGCAGCATGTCACATTTGGAGTTTGCATTCCCCTGTGTTGTGTGACTTTGATATTGTGCTTTGTACATGGTGTAACTACATATGTAATATTTAATAGTGTGCTTTGTACATGGTGTAACTACATATGCAGAATTTAATAGTGTGCTTTGTACATGGTGTAACTACATATGTAAGATTTAATAGTGTGTTTTGTACATGGTCTACCTACATATGTAGGATATAATAGTGTGCTTTATACATGGTGTAACTACATATGTAGGATTTAATAGTGTACTTTGTACATGGCATAAATATATATGTAGGATTTAATAGTGTGCTTTGTACATGGTGTAACTACATATGCAGTATTTAATAGTATACTTTGTACATGGTGCAACTACATATGTACGATTTAATAGTGTTCTTTGTTCATGGTGTAACTACATATGTAGGATTTAATAGTGTGTTTTGTACATGGTGTAACTACATATGCAGGATTTAATAGTGTGCTTTGTACATGGTGTAACTGCATATGTAGGATTTAATAGTGTGCTTTGCACATGGTGTAACTACTTATGTACGATTTAATAGTGTGCTTTGCACATGGTGTAACTACATATGTAGGATATAATAGTGTGCTTTGTACATGGTGTAACTATATATGCAGGATTTAATAGTGTGCTTTGTACATGGTGTAACTACATATGTAGGATTTAATAGTGTACTTTGTACATGGCATAAATATATATGTAGGATTTAATAGTGTGCTTTGTACATGGTGTAACTACATATGCAGGATTTAATAGTATACTTTGTACATGGTGCAACTACATATGCAGGATTTAATAGTGTTCTTTGTACATGGTGTGACTACATATGTAGGATTTAATAGTGTATTTTGTACATGGTGTAACTATATATGTAAGATGCTTTACTCCAGCTGTGGGTGTTTCTTTCATCCTCATAGTTTGTATACTTTTCTGTGAAGACATACATGATGTGTAGCTGTACATTGTTATTGTGCACTTTGGACACTTTTTATCATAAACATTCAGCTTATAAACAGTAGTGATGTAATCCATTTAACTGTGTAATGTCTAAGTTGTACCCTGACATGGTCATATGGTGCTTGTGTTTAAGGCACAGTAGTTCAGCTTGTGATCTAGGATAGTTACTTGAAATCCATCAATTAATCCTCAGAGTAGATTATGCCAGTGTTACTGTGAATGTACATGTTACTAACAGTGTTGTCATTCACACTGGCTTTGTACCCATATAGGTGTTGGTCCCCCTTACTGAGAACAGTGACACTTTGTCACAACACAGTGCTTTTATTCAGAGAAATGATAGCATTGTCTTTTATGTTCTTTACATTACATGTGTTGGAAGTGTGTTCCTCTGGCATGGGGAAATGAAACATCACACTGAATGTTGATGACGTAATAGAGCAATCACAGGCACACACATCCTTTGCAGTAAGTGCATAATGTCATACCTTCACATAACCACATACGTCACACTTTAGTGACATTTCTACATTGGTTTATTTATCCTGGGAAATATCCATGTATTTTCTGTTGTTAAATGCTCATGTATTCATCATCCACATTCAGTGCTGTTAGCATTGCTGGGACTTATATACTATAATACCATGTACCATGGTGATAATGTGTCTACTGACATTGTGACAGACCTCCATGATCCCTTCCGTCCCAGATATTGTTTATCACACATACAGGTTTAGCATAGGTGGTTTATCATACTAATTGTACAACTTCCACAGTGGTGCTTGTGGTTCATCCAGATGTCATTAGTTGCATCAGTTGCTGTTCAGTTTCTGACGGGGTCAACATTATATGTATGTAATGCAGTTACAAATAAAATTGTATCGAGTTACCATTTTTGTGTTGGACAATGACATATCATCACAGCTTGTGATTGAATGGCACTGAAATGTTTATTCAGGGCATGTCATTCTTTGGGTCTTCCTGTCGCATGTGCAGTGAATATTATAGAAATAACCCACGCCTGGGTGTGGGTAATGCTGGATTTACCCACGGTTGGTGTGGTTTGGTCCTGAGGGTGAAGCCCGAAGGACCAAACAAAGCCAACCATGGGTAAATCCAGCATTACCCACACCCAGAAGTGGGTTATTGCTATTATACAATGACATTATTTAAGAAAAAAAATAATTACTTTTCTTAAATAATGGCATTGTATAATGCCTCCTTGCTGCCCTTCTGCAGCTGTCTGGTATTCTGCGGCAGTTCTGATGTACTGCGCATGCGTATGCCAATGCAGTACATCAGAGCTGTGGGCAAAAGCAACAGAGAAAGCAAGATCTCTGTTGCTTTTTACTGTTTCACTATGTTAAATGGGTTTAACATAGCGAGACAGCTTTAAAAATGCAACGGAGAATCTCCGTTGCTTATTTTAAAGCTGTCTCGCTATGTTAAACCCATTTAACATAGCAAGACAGTTTTGAAAAAAGCAACGGAGAAAGCAAGATCTCTGTTGCTTTTACAAACTGTTCGCTATGTTAAATGGGTTTAACATAGCGAGACAGGTTTAAAATAAGCAGAGGATATCTCCGCTGCGTATTATAAAGCTGTCTCGCTATCTTAAACCCATTTAACTAGCGAACAAAAAGCAACAGAAAGCAAGATCTCCGTTGCTTTTTACACACTGTCTCGCTATGTTAAAGGAGTTTAACATAGCGAGACAGCTTTAAAAAAAGCAACGGAGATCTCCGTTGCTTTTTTAAAACCTGTGTCGCTATGTTAAACTCCTTTAACATAGCGAGACAGTGTTTTAAAAAAGACTTATACTAATGGAAAAGTCCGGGCGACCGGACCTTTTTCCATTAGTATAAGTCTATTTACAATGTGCACGCTGGCCAATCAGCGTGCACGTTTTGGAATATTAATGGGGGGTCATGGTATAATGGCATTTATAGCATAGCTACACTTATGTACTGGTATTCAAGTCCTGGAACAGTGTGTGTCCAACATGATGGAGATAGCTTCCTTGTCAAAGACAATCAGTCATATTGTAATACTCAGTGTTGTGTCAAGGGTAACATTTGTAGCTCATTTTTGGCATTCTTACTAACTCTGATTGTTTATATTATATTTATTCTTCCTGCGTTGACACACACATTCAATTCAGTTATGCATTCTACTACCTTGGTTCTCTCCTGTATTATAAATTCTCTTATTTTTTTTATACTGCCATGACTTTAAAATGATTTTGTGTGACATAACCTCTCTTCAATGCATTGATATATAAGACAGATCTTTATTCCTTCTATGTTAATATGCCTAAATACTTACTGTTGTTGTAACACTTTTTTTTACTGGAGCTTTTCTCCTCGGGTCTCTGCTGACAAAAAAGTGTCTGCCCAATTAATAAATGGCAAATAAATAATAAATAAAATAAATAAACTATGTTTGGGTTTTTGAAAGGGTAGTGTATTGTTGCTATAGTGTTAGTGGCTAGTGCGGTAATTGTATTTCCTGCATGATGTTCACTAAATTTGTACTTGTGTTTGGTTGCTATTAATAGAATGTACAGACCAGCATGCTATTTATACAGGAGGCCTTATTAGTTACCTCATAATGTGTAGAAGCAATGTAGTTGGTATTGTAAACATTTGATTAAGTGAAAGTCGGGTAAATGAACTTAACACGGTTTTGATATTTCGAAGCTGTGGTCTTGGTTTTTTGAAAGTCAATTATTTAGTATTTTGGTCTTGTAAAGTAGACCCATCAGTACACCTTATATGGTATGAAAGTGCTGTCCAACCTTTGTGGTGTTTTCTACTTATGTGGCCAATATGAGTATATCTGTACTACCCCTGATTTTTATGCATTTCTCTGATATCTTTTCAGGAATGTGTTCTGACATGACATGCTGCAGATGCTTCTTTGGTCATTCCTTGCTCGTATGCATTGCCTATTCACAAGATAATTATGCCCTGTATTGCATATTGCCTTCTAGACATGTGTTTAATATAGCCAATGTTTCCATTACAATATATAGCCTACTGGCAGATGTATGATTCCATAAATGCGTCTACCTGGATAGAGTGCAGAGTGACCATCAGTAGACATGATTGGTCCTCTGTTGCAAAGCTTTCTGTTGTATTGCTAATGTTGGTTTGCTGTTCTTTTACTGTTTCCTGTAATTTCATGTGACCATGCCATTATTAATATGTCAAGACATGTTTGCAAGTAAGCAATGGCAACACTGGACTCCTGACATGTCATCCACTCAGTCTTGATATTGCATGTTGGTTGTTATTAGATGTCTGTGTAACATTTACATAAACATACAACACTTGCCTATCCTTAACATGCTTGTAGGCGATGAACCCCTTTCCTATCGGTGCCATAGTCATTTCTTTCCATAGATGTGTTCATTTCTGAGTTACCTGACATTACAGCTATAATGTACTTTTGTTCTTCATCAGTGCTGTCAGCTTTCAAACATAGATTCCCTATATATACATCCTCATATGCTATGAATGCATTATAAGCACTCAACCCAAAGAAACATGCTTGCATTTGTGTTGGGGTGAAGAAAAGCATGTGTATTCGATTCATGCTGCTGCTGCTGTTCATCTCGCTAATAAGTTTACTTTGTGTAGGTGTCACACGGTGCTTGTATGATTGTTAATGAAACCCAGGAATCATTTTTCTGTTTCACAGAAACCTCAGATAAAGTAGCTTTATCCTGCCAACATTAAAAGAAGGCCAGTTATGCTGATCCAGTCATTTACTTCATATTGGCCTTTTGCATTACATTATGTTTTTTTCTGTAAAGTTTTAAGTTAAACTAAAATAGCATTACGGCAACCTTTTTCATCTGAAGCACATTTTATAATGTCTGAAACACAAAACATTGTGACCTTTTTCTTTCCAGAAAAAAAGAATGCCAGGAGGTAGCAGCAAACATGGACACTAGTTTTTGAGTGCTTTCATTCAATTTATTAGCAAGAACTTCATCAGAAAACTTTAACACACCCACACAGCAACTTTTAAAGACTAATACATAAAGTTACATGATAAATTACACCAATAACATTCAAAAATGCATTGCAAAAATGTATCTCAATAAAAATATATCTAAAAAAATCATGAGTTATACTTTTCGTAAATATATATATATATATATATATATATATATATATATATATATGTAAACAATCATTTAAATAAAAAATCTATTTTAGTATATATATATATATATATATATATATATATATATATATATATATCTCTAAAAAAATATATATATATATATATATATATATATATATATATATATATGTAAAAAATTATTGTAACTATTTCATTTGCAGAAAGCACTTAATATTAATGCTTTCATTTAAACCTGGTGCATGATCAGCAACCAGATCATATTGCCAAAAGGATTCCTTGCATTCCAATAAAGTTTTAAAATTACAAGAAAATTCATCACTGATTACTTTATCTAAGACAAAAAAGGAAAACTTGTTAAACTCCACACAGAGCGTTGCATGCTTGGCTAGGGCATTAGTTAAATGTTTTTTTTTTTTTGATTGCTAAGCAATGCTCATATCTTTCGGCTTTTCCTGGTTAGGGGTTGCCACAGCCGAACTCCGGTCCGCTAACGATTGGCAGTAGATTTTTACATGCTGGCTTGCCGGGCCTAACGCAAAACCTTCAACGAAGGAACGCCCATTCACGCATGTTGCCACACAGACGATGCTCTAACTGAGAATCGAATGGGCAACGTCTAACTGTGAGGTGACAACGCTACCGCAGCACCACCATTATTCTTCTTTTAAGACATCAAATAGTCTTCCCAATGAAGAAACTGGGACAAGAATTACACATTGCAAGATATACCATGTTGTCACTATTGCAAGAATAGTTGCCTCTAGCCCAAACTGTCTTGTTACAGAGTCTAAACACCACTGATAAAGAGTTACAAATGTATCTACATTATCAACATTTCTTACAGGAAAATGTACCTAAGGTGTATGATGAAGCAACTGTGGATTTCGCTGCAGGTGTTAACTCTAACATGGATTTGATGCTAGATACTTTCTTACAGGTAAACTTCGGTCTCAGCCCTATAACTTTTGTGAGATCACAATTACCCAATACGATAGTCCAACTGTCTGTGATAATGTCCCTAATAACTCACATTTCATTCAGAATGGGTAAGGGAAAGGCAAAACTAAAAGTTGTTGTGTCTTTATTCTTTGCATTATAAACCTCAACTAGATTACCATTTGTCTTTAAAATAGGACTAACTTAATGACTTCATTCTCTATATTTTTGAGGCACAGAGTGTCATACCCTCTGTGTTCAAAGAATCCTCTGAGTCTAGCCATCTCTTGGAAAAATATATCATTGCCTGATGTAAGACAACTCAGTCTAATTAGTTGTCATTTAATGACTCCTTTTTCCATATAGACTGTCCCTATGTAAATATTGGTTGACAAAAAAAAGTTTTTCTGTAAATGCTTCTACAAAAAGTGTTATTCTGTGAGTCAAAAGCCAAATGTATATCTAAATAGTTAAGACTTTCCCCAAACCCACTGACACTGAATTTAAGGAAATCTGTCATATTATTTAAATCACTAACCAAAGAGATAAATTCCTTATAATCTGTTGCCCGTAACAAAAATAAATCATCAATGTAACAGTAATATGTGTAAGTTTTGTGTGCCTCAGGGTGATTGACCAAATATTTGATTTCCCAAATGGCCATGACTGTATTGGCAAAGGCTGGGGCCACCTTCTCATCCATGGCCACTCCTGAAGTCTGTTTGAATAACTGATTGTTAAATCTAAAAAAATATTGTCCTCTACAAGTTCCATAAGGCAACAGATGGTATTAATCTTATTGTTGTCAAAATTTGTATAGCTACACAAGTATTCCCTCAGGTAATCAAGCTCTACTTCTTGATCGATACACGTTTACAAAGAAAGTACATCTAAAGAAGCAAAGTAAAAATGTCCTTGTGATGGCATTCTTTTTTGTGGTTACCTTTTGGATTCATTATATACCTTTTCTTTGCAGATTACAACTTCCTTTGAAACATTGCAACTTATCATTAGTTATAACTCACAAGACCATTCAGTTTTTTCTTTTCATTTTTAATATTGCGTCAGTCTTTCAACATAAATTTGTTATATATAAATGTTAACAGTATAAGTGACTTGATCATTTGCTAACACCCTTTATTGCTAATCTAGACTACAACAGCATCCGGAAATGTATAAGAACAGTATAAATAGTCAGTGAGTTTGATCTTGATGGCCGGCAGGAAATAAATGTACCCAGAAAAACCTTTGCAAAAACTGAAAGTGCATGCATTACTCACACTAATATTATCACAGATGCATAGTTGTATAAGTCTGGTAAACAAGCACTAGGCCCGTTGGCCATTAGGGATCAATGATGCCTTAGATCCCATGTCAGAACTTGCATGTGCCCATTTAGTAAACCAATTCTGTTCTGAAGGTACGAATTGATTATATAGGTTTAGCTGAGAGGATAAGTTTATTAAGTTTATTCTGTAGCCAAGTGAGTCTTTGAGTTATAAAGTTGTCATATTTCACAAAATATTTGCTATTATTTTTATTAAGACAAGAGTATTCATTTGTATGCAGGTTACCTGCAGGGTACTCTAAGGTTTTTAATGTAATTAATACTGTGTCATGAGCAAGGACAAAAAATAGTGAAGTATTATAAGGCATCTGTCCAGTAAAATATAATTTCCACACTGTCACTATGATTGTCCAGTTATATCAGTGTTGTAGTTTGCTTGTTTATTCTGGAATGTATACAGTACACAATAGCTCAACAAGAAAATGTATTTAAGATCAGCACAGAACTTTGCTGACAGCTTTAATAGATGTGACAGATTTACTTTCTTCTTTAATAGCTTAATTTAAGCATAACACTTCAGTCATTTTATACATTTATTTCTTTATTTGACATTTGTTAACAGGGTGGGTCCAGCTGAGGCAGAGGCCCATTTTTAGAGGAGACCTGAGGAGAAAAGCTCCAACCAATATACAGTCATGACAAAACATATAACATAATGGTAAAAGTACAGACAATACAACACATTAATCAATAACCAGTTGAACAAATTAATTACAAAAGTATACACTCTATAAGACATACAGTCAGTAGATAAACTAGAGAGAAAATCATTGGGACAGTTTCCATTTTGTTAGCGCAAGGGGATAAGAACAATGCCCGTGATTCATGAAGCTCGGTGCAAGGCCAGCGTTAGGCTTGCGCCGACCATGCAGCGTGTAGATGGTGCAGTAGTGCCATATGCATATTATTGAAGGCACGCTGCCGCCATGTGCATAGGAAATGAGCGTGAGTGCATAGGGCGTGTTGAGTGCCGCACTGAGGCATGGAAATGTCGGCTGTTGACATGCAACCTAAAATGCTTGAATATAACAATCTGCCTGTAATAGTAATCACACCTGTCAGTGTCCGCGGATACTGAAATGCATG
This sequence comes from Protopterus annectens, assembly GCF_019279795.1. Classification (NCBI taxonomy): domain Eukaryota; kingdom Metazoa; phylum Chordata; order Ceratodontiformes; family Protopteridae; genus Protopterus; species Protopterus annectens. The sequence goes on from NC_056731.1 coordinate 137,036,335, forward strand.
CAAAGCATGCAAGACAGTTCTTGCGAACACAAAATTAAGAAGCAAACACAAATGCACGGTAGCGAATATCGAGTCTCCATCCCTCGAACAAATGACATTTAAAACCGTGTGCCCATATTCTAATGCAGTGTAGATAGTTATACCAAGTGGAAGTGAAACGCATCATGTTAGCGCGCCGCCAATATCTACGTCTAGCCAAATGTTCAGAGTTACCACCTGTCCCACATTGTGAGGGATAGTACACAGCTGGGCAGTTGTGTCCATACCAAAACCATTATAAATGTAAAATATCCTGCGACTGTATGACATAATTATATCCCACATCGCATGTAATAGTCATACAATAGTTATTTCAATATGTGACATACCAGACGTTACAAGAAATAGAATAAGCAAGAAAACAAAACAGAAGGAGCATATAAACTGCTACAACAGTAAGCTAACATGTAGGCATAAAACAAAAGTATTATCCGTAGTACTGACCGTGGGTATGTGTTGTCCTGTAAAATCTGATTTGTATCCGGAATATATCCCATCCTGGTCATATGAAAAGGTGGCAACCCTACCAATGGTCAGAGCATTAAGCCAAAATCGGCCCATATGCGGTCCAAGCCGTTCTTGTCAGGATGTGTCAAAGTTGAACGGGTATTACCCAGGTGTACCTACCATGTCATGAAAGTTAAGTATGTGCGTGTACCTATGTGTGTGATGTACAGCATATGGAAGGTGAAAAATGCCAGGGTAATCCTCACAACCATACAGGTACCTGACATATGTAGTGTATGCAATGTGTTCCTTTGACTGTGTCATGGGCCATCAACCAAAGAAGGGATGGATGGAGTGTCAGGAATATGTGTGTGTGGGGGATGGGTAATGGTATAATCCACAAAGGTGAGACTGTGTTGGATGCACAATAGGTGAACTGGAGGTGTATGAGGGAGCAGCAAGTGAATCAGAAAGAAACACAAAGAACAAGCATACACATCCGCAATACAACCTGACATGCCATACTGTAGAACACAATCACACAAACATATGAATATTAAAAATGTAGAACACAATCACACAAACATATGAATATTAAAAATGTGTGATACACATGTACAGAAACGTCACCGGCACATACCCACAGAATGTTCTGGATGGAACTGGCCCATCCAAATGCAACACACCTGGATGCATAATTGAATACCCATCATCCCCTTGACAGCACACAACCCACCCCCATACCTGAACGTCCACCAAATCCAGCCATACTTGGGCTACTAGCTTGGCGCAGCCATATATACACATAGTGACCACTACTCATATGTAGTAGGCAGTGTCACCCTAGGCAGTGTCAGGATTGCAAACTGTATATCCCTTGCATGTAAAACCCTAACACATTTTTGTAAATCCAAAAGAATGGATGGTATTTGGCTTGTTCAATTTTTGATATCCCTCATGGGATAAGTATCCTGTGTAAACATCAGACTTGGCATCACGATGCGATGTCCAGTCCTGTAGACATCTGGACACAAGTTGTATGTGCAGTAGTGGTGCACGAGTCTGTTCAGCCTCTAGACGGTCATGCAGAACCTACTACCCAGGATCAAACACCTGCCCGTGACGAACGTCTCCCCACATGAATTATCGAGAGAATATATTGTACACATTCACATAGTGCCACTTGGAAATAGGGCGATTAAGGCACTGATGTAAACAGGGTACCTCCTGACCCACTGTGTGAGGGACAGTCACTGTTTGGGTAGGTGTGTCCTGACCAAGAATGATACAATGGCAAATGTCCTGTGATTGTAGGAAATAACTATGTACCATACTTCATGTAACAGTTGCCTAAAGCAGTTATTTCTGGATGTAAAATACGTAAATCATACAAGAAACAGAATAAGCAACTAAAGTCCTAAAGGAATAGGCTCTCAGCTAGGAAAATACTGAATGTTCTAAACCCTGCACTGACCATGGGTATGTGTTGGCCTAAACAATCTGGTGTGTCCAGAATATATCCCATCCTGTACATATGAAAATGTGGCAACCCTACCAATGGTCAGAGCATTCGCACAATAACTGGCCAGCCTATTAATCACTCACAAAACCAGTGACCTTTGGAGGAAAGGTGTTGAATGAGAATGACTAATGACAATAATTAAGAGTAATAGATGCTTTTAACTGCAGAAAATAAGTATTAATACATATGTCTCTGAATCTGGCAACATGTTTCAAGTTAATAGTACTAATATTGTAGACGTGTCCATGATTGTCCCTGATTTGTCATTGCCTTGTCCCTGTCACTGTTGAAATTAGTCCCTGAGTATCACAGAGGTCCATACACATATGTACACCAACCAGCTGTCACATTTGTTGACAGTACTATTGCATACCTGTAGTGAATTCATAAGTGATGTCCAGAATAATATTCATCATATATATGAATGAATTAAATAGTCAAATGTGAAGGGAAACACCAGTGGAAACACCCCCCCCACCCTGTATTATGTAGTGAATCACCCCCCACCCTATATTATGTAGTGCCAACCTAATAATGTGGTCAGAGGTGCTGAACCCCTGCGTCTGTAAACACAGGTAGAATGTTAAAATTGGGACCAACTCTGTCCATGTGCTACATCTGACATTTAAACAGGTACAGGGCAGTTCTGGTCACCAGTCGGACAAGCCTAAACCCGGAGCAGCACATGAACACCCTGACAATCAAACACAAGTATGTGCCAGGACTATAAGCTTTGGAGTTCTGAATATCCTTGGAATGAGTAAACATGCAGCACGGGTTCAGAGCAGTAGGGAATAGGGAATGTCGCATGTGTAGTACTGCGGTTTTCCCAGCAGGAGAATGGATGCCTGCTGTGTAAGTGAAGCGGTGAGGCGTATGTTAGGGTAGCTATGAACCATGGGTATAAATATAAATGAGGCAGAACACCAATAGTGTAGTGGTTAGAGCATCCGCCTAATGTAAGGCATTCCCGGTTCAAGTACGACTATAGCACATATCATTTTCTTGTGTAATGAATGCCTCTGTGCTGTAAAGCCAACATTTAAACATGTAAAGGTGAATGTGTGTTTCGCATGGGGCTGTTAACGCACAAAGAAGTGGCAGTAAACATATGTAACTCACAATAAGGAGATCCAAGTGCGCCTGCGCGGGTGTAAGCAGCTCCCAGCATAGCAAATGTATGTTGTTTTGTACAGATATAACTATATATATATGTGTGTATAGATAAATATCCACAGACATAAAATAAAGAAATATGATTATGTCACTGGACAGGCCGCAGTAAACATATGTAACTCACAATAAGGAGATCCAAGTGCGCCTGCGCGGGTGTAAGCAGCTCCCAGCATAGCAAATGTATGTTGTTTTGTACAGATATAACTATATATATAAGTGTGTATAGATAAATATCCACAGACATAAAATAAAGAAATATGAAATTATATATATATATATATATATATATATATATATATATATATATATATATATTACTACTGAACGCAGAAAGAAGAAAGCATATACAAGGGTTGTGAAGGGAATCTAGAGCAACTAAGATATTATATAGTGTCAGATAAAGCTGCATAAGAGTGAGTAGAGCACCGCTATTCACACCAGAGGCAGGGTTATACCAGTGGCCATAATATCATTGAACTGCTATGTCAACATTACACACAAACAGAATGTAGTTCATGTTGTGACCACCTACACTTGTAACCCACAAATGGCCGTAATCTGTAACACCAGAAAAGGCACATACGTGCAAATATAAATGGTGGGATACCCTGTGAATACATGAGGCGGTACAAAATGTGTGTAGGGTCCCAAACGCTCTGGAGAGGGCAATGTGTAAAGGTGCGTCATGGCTGCGATATCAGGTGGCTAATGGCTGTTACGTGTGGAAACTCAACACGGGTGGGCTGGAGAAACTATGGCTATGCGATTATAGACACGGGAGTGCCAGGGTTGGTTGCACCGGTTGCAATGGAGTGGCTCGCATCTCACTTATCAGCGGTACTCCATAGATGAACAAAGTGCGACATCTGTCCGCTGTATAATGTGCTGTATACTGATTACAAGTTAACCGGGGTGAAGTGTCGGTGTCATAATGACTAAGGCAATAGTATGCTGTTGAAGCAGAGATAAAACCCAATATGCATGTGTAAGTGTGTATGTCCCGGAAATGTATTGGTTAACAGACACACAGATGTGTACATATATATATATATATATATATATATATATATATACACACACACACATATACAAATATATATAGATATATAGATATATACAACAGTTATTGATATATACACAAATACACATAAAAAAATATATATGTCATTGTAGATATACACATGTACATAACTAGGTTACTTTACAGCAATTACGGGTAACATATGTTCAGACCGGGCATATGTTACTGGGAGGTCCAATAACCAAACATTTACCTCCCACACTGCCCAGCTAGACTGGTCAGACATACAGACAGGCAATAAAGATAAATACACTGCTGCTTTCCAAACCACCGGCAGGAAAGTTCCAGTGGGAGAGATCTGCAAGGTCTACACTTTAAACATGGATAACGGGGTCCCTTGCGGGACACCAAAAATTCACTTTACGTGTGAACCCTTGGTTATCAATGCGAGCAGGATGTAGGTGTACATGGAACAGTAGGTTGTGCAAGTGTAATAACACATGGGTTGACAAAACATACGACATGTGTCCCGAGACGGGGAGAGTGGTAATGTGTAGGGGTGTGCTTATACCCCAGCTGCGCTCACAGTAAGTATTTGTTATGAGTGCTGTAGAGGGGTGTCAGGTAGGTGAATCATGGGTATGCAATAATGGGCCTAAGTGTGCAGGTGCTGGTTGGCAGAGATGTAGTAGGTCCTCCCAGTGGAAGTAATTAATATTCCTATGTGGGCATAACAGATGCCTATACCTCCTGAACCTGAAGTGCACATCTACTGGATAGTCTGTAAACCATTGGGGGAACACATAGGGATGATATCAGTGCCGTGTACCCAATTAGCATGGACGTCCATATTTATGAATCAGAATGTAACATAGTCCAACTAAACACTTCCAGAACTAGTGATATTAGGTGGACAGGTGGCAGAACACAGGTTAATGACTGATGACAACATGTATGAGTCATAAACAGCATGTACCTCGACAAATGTGAATTAATACATATGCCCTGTGACTGTCAATGTGTCAGGTTAATAGAACCAATCATCTAAATGTGTCCCTCAGGGCGTTATGCAGTTTCCCTCAAACAGTGTTCATTCTACCCCATTGGTATGTGAGGTCTGCTAGTGACGGAAAGCGCATATTCCGCTGACCACCTTAGGTAGATGATAGCATAATAGATTTGGATTACCACCTGTTCACCTTTGTGAGGGACACACCACTCTGGGCAGTTATGTCCTGCAAAATGAATGTTACGGCACATGGCCTGTGATTTCGGGAAAGGAGGTCATATATTGTGTGTAGTGGTGTCATAAAGTGATTTTGTTCTATCAGAAACAGCTACATGTTATAGGAAACAGTATTAGCAACTATAATGCTACAAGAATAACCTTAACATATGCAAACCTGTGAAGTAGTCAGTTTACTACTGGCTGTGGGTATGTGTTGCCTTGCCAAATGTGACAGCTCTACATATAGGTCCTATAGGGCTGCCACCATTCCGAATGGCCAAAGTGGGACCTGCTCTGTAGAAATGTCAGACGTACAAGGGCAGAACATGCCTACAACCATGAATAGTACAGAAATATACATATTAGCACAAATCAAAGCTTAGTCTAGCAGCAGTCAAGTTGCTTATGCTACTTCACATAACATATTGACATGTCATGTATGCAATAACCGTTACATGCAACTATTACAGACATGTAGAATATAATAATGTTCTCTAATCAGGACAGTTGCAATGACTAGAGTATTCTCGCATGACACATATGCCTAAAGAGGGACTGTCCCATGCAGAGTGGGAAAGATGTTACTCCTAGAGACTCACGTCGTCCAATCTAAAAGGTGGAAAACCTACAAAAGGTATGCGGTAGCATGACCCAGCAGAGAGATGCGTTTCCCAAAAAACACTAACATGTCAGCATTGCAGAGTATCGGTTCCCATGTATCAGCCAGATGGGAGCAGATTGTATGAGGAACACTCATATAATATGATTATGTCACTGGACAGGCCGCCGAGTCCTTACATTCGAATGCCTGCCGTCGCCTAATGGTTAGACATACCCGATACTGTAATCATGTAGTCCGATGTAATAGGCATCACAAGGGATAGCGCCCACCCAGCATGAGTGACAAATGTAAGCACAAATGTCGGTGCACGTGTAAGTGAGTGAGCGAGCGGGTGTAAGCGTTTTTGTCTACCAGTATGCCAGTATTGCACTGTTAATGAAATGTGGAGTCTAAACAAGTATAAGGAGCTGTAACCAGAGATCAGCAGTGCTTAACACCGTGCAAACCCACACACAACTGCTCCCACCTGCCGGAATGTGCCTAACCATCTCCGTATCCAAAGGCATCGTTCTGGCCGCAAACAAAGAACCGTCCTTTGCACATGTTGGTAGCAATGTCCTGCGCACACAGCTCATGTGAATTAGTAATACACCGTGCCATATGTACAGACAATAGACAGTACCACACACATACCATACAGCACAGTCATCCAACAGTATAGCAATGTACTGGCAGATATGTCCGGACCACTGGTGTTTGCAGACCTGGCCGTCCTGTGTTTCAGTGTGTGAGCATGCCCAGTATGATTGTTACGCATGTTGTTGACTGACTGTACCGTCATACCTTCATGTGTTTGAGCATGCAAAGTATGGTCAACTGGATCACATGTGTCACGTGTCACATGTCCAGATAGTCAGTACTGTGGTGCCGACCCCTGCGTTGTATACTGACAGGTGGCATGCTGTGTCTGCTGGGTAGCTAACGGTCATGTGGCATTAACTGTTGCTACATTTCTGCACAGCGTGGGGGGACATCCAACTGTATCTACAGTCCTACACAGCACCTGAGGTGGCACACATGGCTCTCACATGTGTACGTTGGAAGGGGGGCACAGCTGACAGTTGTACACATTTGCTACTACTGTAATGGTATGCAAAATACTCCATTTCAGTGTGTGGACCTACATAAATTGCTGGTTGGAGGCATACCAGTGTACGTCAGATCCTAGCTTTAATTACCAGCATAGTGGTTTCAGATGTCCTAGCCTTCACAACCTACAACCAACTGCCTGGCCTGCTGTAGTCTGTGTGTGTGTGTCTGTGGGGGTTGGGGTCATTCACTGGGAATATCCAGAGGCCATTGTATAGCATTTGTCTGTATTGGTCTACACCTGTCCAGCTGTATGAGACTTGTGTAGGCTGTATGGACACACATGATGTTCAGCCCATAACCTGCAGTGGGTTAGGACACCCAGTGTACTACTGGCTACTAATGTGACCCCGGTATGTGCTACAGATGTCATGGTGCCACTATGGAAGTGTACTGTCTGCTGCCCTAACAGTCAGCCACAAAATTCCCTTGTATGATCACATCCATACCATAGCAATGGGTAAATACACATTCTAATACAACTGCCAATTGGTAGGTCGATTGACTTATCTTGGGGGTGCTCCAGACCTGAGGATGGTAATGGAGGGCTGCCTATGTTGGATACAAACAGTGCACTTCCTATACATGGCTGAGCACAGGTAGTGTCATGTTTGGCATCCATTGTACTGTCTGTGCGAGTCAGAGAGGGTGAAATCACTGGGTGCCTACTGTGTCAGTGCATATGCCATGTGTTGCCTCTTTGCCAAGGGCAGGGCATACTGTGCATGGCCCTTTCGCCTACTGAGCCCAGCTCAGGTAGTTCCTCCTCCAAGTCACACTATGCCTGTACAGGCCTTAGCATTGGTGGGGGGCTGTGTGGCCCTGCCCCATGCTGTTCCTTCTGCAATTGTTACCGCAGGATCAGATTGTGTAGCATAGCACATACCATAACAATTTGGGTGCATGTATCTGGTGAATACTGCAGGGCTCCCCCGGATGTGTCCAGACACCAGAACCATGACCTGAGTATATTGCTGGTCAACAAATCACGTGTGTTGAGGACATGTACGTGCTCACTGGCATGTGGTGAAATGGCGTCTGTGAACTGGTGCAATACTCTGGATGCAGATGCCTGTGAGATCCCCATGATATCCCCAGTTGTGCTTTGGGAGGTACCTGTGGCTAGTATAACTAGGCCAACACATACCTTGGTATCCACTGGGATAGGTTTCCCTCGGCCTGTTCGATTTGTCAGGTGTGGCCACCCCATAGTGCTCCACTATCTCCAGCTCATGTAGCCCATGGTAAGTTACCCTGGGTCTGTAAAGTCTTATGTCACCTCACTAAGGGTTGTTCAGCAGCATTCACATCCTCACCACCCTCAGCCTTCTGCACATGTTGGTCTATGTTGCCTGCTGCAGCCCTTCTCATTTGGTTGGACTGTGTTGAGAAATGTCCCCGCATGTATACACCGGTGCTGTAGAGTGTGGAAGAAACCTGTGTGTATGGTGCTTGCTCACTTTACCGTAGTGTTCTGGGGTGGGCTGGCCATGTAATCTGCTGATTGTGCTGATTATCACCTGTTTGTGCAGCCTGTTCACCTTGACTACTCCACTACTGCTGTTGTCCCTCCCAATTTCACCAGGCAGGTATAGACATAGCCCTAGCTTAGGCATGCTAAGGCAGGAGCAATCCCGAGGCACAGGTCTCCAATGTACATACAGTATGCCTGACCCCCCTCCCATGCTTTCACCTATATTCGAGCCCTGCACCCGGCTATACACTTGTACTAATAGCCTGCATTTAAATTGGAACCTGTGCACTGAGAGAGAGCCTTACAAGACTATCTGCAAATATATAGAGCTGAGTATATTTTTCTGTATTATTCTGTATTATGGAGCTAAATTGTTGCTTAGATATCTGTTGTCTTACTGTTCTGTAAATATACAGAGATCAGTATATATTTTTCTGGTTTTATAATTTGCACTGTGATTCCTCACATCTCTGTTGAAACTGTCTTCCCCACTCCCCCTCCCTTTTCTTGGTTGTAGTTTAAATTTGGTGGCTTTTGCAGTGCCCACCCCACTGCAGATTTGATCTAGGACACTCCCCCAGTCCCATCTCTTTACTGCATTCTACCTAATAAACCCTTTCTGCACTTGATTTTAATCCTTTTTAATTTAATTACATTTTTTCAAACTGTGTGTGGACTAATATTGCTACATACTCAAGTGTGCCAGCTTGCACTGCATGTGAATTGTTTTTACTACTGTTTTTGCTACTTTTCTGAAAAAAAAAAAAAAAAATTGTAAGCCTGTTTCCTACCTTTCCTGTAATTAGTGTTCCATATACAAATTTGCTCTATCTAGGACTGTTTGTAAGCTTCTGAGCCCCCCAAGCCTTTCTGTGTTGGAGGAAAGCCTTCTAGCTTATCAGTGGGAGTGGTAAGCATTAGGTAACCTGTCTACCACATAAGGAGTGGTTCTGGCCCAGAATTTGTAGTTGTTGGCCGTTTGGGTGGTCTTCCATCTCTCTCAACTTTCTGATTTGAAGGCCTGCATTTGCACTTGTTTCTGTCCTGTAACTCCTGGACCCATCTCATATGCTAACTCAAAAAAAAAAAATAATTATCTGCTTTTACTGTATTTGTGTTTCTTCCTACTTTATTTTGCTTTTGCGTCATCTTAATAGTACTCAATTGTATTTATTACTGCTTGGTGTAACTCATTCTAAGCCTTTTAGTTTAAGCACTTGGGCTTCAAACCAGTTGTTTTACATTAAGAAGGTTTGTGGTCTGCACTGTAGTGGCAGAACAGGTAGCTTACATCCTTCTAAGTTGGGAACTGCTGATTGAGGGCTCAGTGGCTGTTATTCTAAAAGTGTATTAGTTCTGGTTTAAGCACTTGGGCTTCAGGCCAATTATTTTACATTAAGAAGGTTCGTGGTCTGTACTCTTGTGGGAGGAGAGGCTGGACTCTGCCCTTCTGAGCTGGGAATTTCTGGTTAAAGGCTTTTAGTGCCTGCATATTTGAACTGCTTCTGACTGAAATTGGTACACCTTGTTTGCTGTAGCATAGACTAGATCCAGGCCTGCTGAATCTAGCTTTGTTTGTAAAACTTGAGCACTAATCCAGGCATTCTTTAAAGTATTCAATTGTATTTATTACTGCTTAGTAGTAACTTGATTAAAGTGTAGCTATCATTCTAAGACTTTTGGATTAAGCACTTGGGCTTCAGACCAGTTGTTTTACATTAGGAAGGTTTGTGGCCTGCACTGTGGTGGCAGGACAGGTAGCTTACACCCTTCTAAGTTGGGAACTGCTGATTGAGGGCTCAGTGTCTGTTATTCTAAAAGTGTATTAGTTCTGGTTTAAGCACTTGGGCTTCAGGCCAGTTATTTTACATTAAGAAGGTTCGTGGTCTGCACTCTTGTGGGAGGAGAGGCTGGACTCTGCCATTCTGAGCTGGGAATTTCTGGTTAAAGGCTTATAGTGCCTGCATATTTGAACTGTTTCTTACTGAAATTGGTACACCTTGTTTGCTGTAGCATAGACTAGATCCAGGCCTGCTGAATCTAGCTTTGTTTGTATGCTTGTTGTTTGTTTGCTTGTTATTTCCCTGAAACGCTAATTCCACCTAAAATGCGGCTTCTCCCTAGTGATATCTGCATTGCTTACTGTACTTATTTCCTTGTTTCTCTTGAAAGAAAGTTACTGTTCATCGTTTTTGCATTTAAGTTACCTGTATCACATTGCATTTAAGTTACCTGGCACTTGCTCACTAAAGCAATTATATAAGTCAGCACTAAAAAATTAAAAGCACTACACCCTCACAAACTCCCCTTGAGTACTTTGTTCCCCATTGGCCCTTTCTTTCAGTTATAAAGGAATTCCCAATACTATTCTAGCATGTCCAAAATTCAGTTGTCAATCTCCTCTCCAGTTCAGCTGGTGAATCTGGGAATCTTGAGGCAATGTTACAACTGCCTCATGTACACAGACAACCCTCTCCTTCTCCCAACAAATTCCAACACATGTGAGAGATGCAACCATATAGCCAAACTGGAGGCTAAGCTCTCTCAAATCAGTACTGGCGTAACCAGTCAGGAGGAGAAGGAAACCACACTCACTACAATTCCAGTCTCACATAGACCTACCACGACAGCAAACCAAACACATAAACACACAAAAACATACTCGGAGGCTCTAAATAAAAATCTGCCTAAGCAGCAGAGACCTCCAAAGCAGACACCCAAGCAACCGCTACCCCAAAACAAAACACGTGCAACACATAGCTCACAAAGCCAGTGTGCCGAACAGTCACAGCCCTTAAGGCTAAACAACACACCTGATACACTTGTAATAGGTGAATCTATCGTCAGGCACACTGACGTCCCGCTCACCAGGCTGAACAAGGAGAAGGTCATGGTGAGCTGCCTGTCGGGTGCTAGGATCCGCCACATAACACAAGCACTCAGGTCACTCCAAGGCAAGTACAAATATGACTCCGTCATTGTCCATGCTGGTGTGAATGACCTGAGACGTACCTCCCTGGACTACATGAAAGAGACATAGAGGAGCTCTCTGAGCATGTAGCCCAGGCCGGTATGACCCTGACCTTGAGTAGCATCTTACCCTCACCAAGAATGATGCCACAATATGAAGACAAGATGATCAATTTCAACAATTGGCTTAAGTATTGGGGTCATTCAAAGGGGATCCAATGCATGTCAGCCTGGGATGACATGCTCGACAAGCCACAATGCTTCCCTAGGGATGGCTTGCACCTGTCACCCCTGGACTTTCGGATATTGGCAAAGGTTCTTGCTTCCCCCCAGTGCCTTTTTTAGGCAAGGCTCAAAAGACAAACCCACCTCCATAGGTATCACAAGGGATAAGAAACTAAGAGTAATGCTACTCAATGCCATAAGTCTAAACCTCAAGATGCATGCACTCAAAACTCTCCTTAGCATGGAGAACATCAATATCTTTGCAGTAACAAAAACCTGGTGCAAGGCTCCCGAGAGTACCCCACCACTACCAGGTTATACCTCATACCATGCTTTTCGGCCACAAACCTTGGACCGAACCACAAAAGGAGGGGGAGTATCAATATTCGTCAAAGATACCCACACCTCCAGGTTGGTGGCACAGCACGAAGCATCAGAGACTATCCATGTGCAACTAACAGTGGGTCAAACTACCTTCCAGTTTATAGCTTGCTACAGGCAACCCTCCCAAACCCAGGAACCCCACTCGGCCTTCCTGAGAACACTGGAAAATATGAAGGTCTCTCCAAACACCATTATATTGGATGACTTCAACTACCCAAACATAGACTGGGAGCATTACTCTAGCTCCAACACCCTAGCCCAAAGGTTCATAGAATTTATAAACTCAAATGCTATGGAACAACTTGTTACCACTCCCACAAGAGGGGAAAACATACTGGACCTGATCATCACCAACATGGGGACTCTATGCTCCAGACCAGAAGTGAATCCCTCACTGGTAAGATCAGACCATAAACTAATCTCACTGGATATTCACATCCCGACCCCACCCCTGCCCAGAAAACCACAGTGAAAAACTTCTCTAAAGCAAATTTCACACTCCTCAAAACTGAGGTGGAATCCTTCAAAGCCCCCGAGCCTGTGGAAAATATGGCCCAGACCGGAGAATCCTTTATAGATGCATTCTATGAACACCTTCAGGAATGCATGGATCATGCAATCCCAAACAAAACCAAGACCCAATCCTCCAAAGGCAGACGTCCTGTCTGGTGGACCCCAGCCATAAACAAACTATACAATAGAAGGAGGAATCTACTACGATAGGGCAAAATCCCAAAAAGGGAAGGCATCTCTGATCAGTATTAGCAAAAAACTACGGGCACTCATAAAATCGTCTAAGGCCAGCTTCGAGAGAAAAATTGCACAGGACACTAAGGATAATCACAAGGCTTTCTTTAGTTATGTTAGGAACCTGGGTGGGAATTCCCAGATATGCTCAGAATTAGTCCAAAATGACAAAAAATACACCAAACCCACAGATATTGCCAACATCCTAGCTGACAGGTTCAGCGCAAACTTCTCCCCTCCTCCCCACCAAAAGGGAAAATATCTATCCCAGCAAAGTGCTGCCCCCCCCGACATCTCAGATGTTCAGGTAAGAGCCACCCTCTCCAAAGCAAAAAAACACAGCATCAGTGGGACCAGATGGTGTCCCGGGCTGCGTCCTACATGAATTCCAAGAAGAGCTAAACCCAAACATAAAACTACTGTTCAATCTCAGCCTTACTACAGGATATGTACCCAAAGAGTGGCGTACAGCAACAGTGGTCCCTCTCCACAAAGGTGGTGCCTCAACGGATCCTGGAAACTATCGCCCCATAAGCCTGACTAGCTTGGTCTGCAAAGCTATGGAAAGGATCAACATGGACCTCATAAATATAAAGATATTGGGGATCTACAGACACTGGGTCCTACCCAGTTTGGCTTTGTTAAGGGCAGATCCTGCCTCTTAAACCTGGTTGATTTCTTTGAAACAGTCACCAAGGCCATTGACGAGGGGAAGGTGGTCCACACAGCCTACCTGGACCTCGCAAAAGCCTTCGATACAATACCCCACTTGGGTATTATAGATAAGCTCACCAGCTTAAATATAAACCCCTATGTCACTAGATGGGTTGCAAACTGGCTCAAGGACAGAACTCACATGGTTAGAATTGCTGGAGCCATGTCAGACTCCAAATCAGTTACAAGTGGCATCCTACAAGGCTCAGTCCTGGGACCTCTCTTGTTCGGTATATATTTCTCAGAGGTACAGGCCAACACGGAAGGACTGTGGCTGACCAATTTTGCAGATGACTGCAAACTGGTCGCCATAAATGACTCTCCAGCTGACACAAGCATCCTCCAAAAGGGTCTCATAGAAACAGACAACTGGTGCCAGAGCCATGGCCTCAAGCTAAACGCCAGAAAGTGTATAGTCATCCCCTTTGGCAAAAACAAAGTGCCCACAAATTACCACATAGGTGGTAATCCATTAAGTACAGAAGAAGTAATTAGGGACCTGGGGACCCAAGTTGATAGCAATCTCTCATTTGACAACCACGTGGCCAAAGTGGTTAGAAAACCATTTTATATAGCCCACCTAATCATGAAGGGATTCACATCTAGATCAGGGGAGGTCATTGTGCCTCTTTACTCATTCTCATCAGGCCCATAATTGAGTACAATGCCCCTTTTGGGATATACCTTACCAGACACCTGCAGCAACTGGAAAGACCCCAAAAGTACCTCACCAAGAGGATCAAAGGGCTCAAACAGATGCCATATGCTGCCCGGTTAAAGAAACTCCAGCTCTACTCAGTGGCATACCGCCTGCTCAGAGGCGATCTGTGCCTGACGTATAAAGCCATGTCCAACCTGGAATTAATGGACATGCTGCACCTCAGAAAATCCAAATCCCATCGAGCTATGCGCTCGAGAGACTTGAACCTCAGCACTGAAATTAATAGGACATGATGGAGGGACAGATTCATAACCCAGAGGCTCCCTTCACTCTGGAATAAAATTGCAGTCCAGGTTAGGCAGAGTCCCTCATTGACTCTCTTCAAGAGAAATCTTGATGAGTGAATGGGAGATTGTAGGTTTACCCCGGGTATCACTTCTGTGTCACTGTTAGACAGAGGCACAGTATACTAACCTCAAAAAAGGGCATAGCAAAATTAATTTAAAATGGGTGGTGAAAGCCAAACACATGCTGGCTAGGCTTATAAATGCCCAAGAGCAGATAGCCTAGTATGAACCTATGAACCTATCTACACATATACACTCCTGGTATCTGCATCACACCCTGGGAATAAATGGGTTTCACTATTGTCAACCTCATTTGCATAGTATAGTCTTCTAATGCATAGTTATATGACCAATACTGACCCTCCAAATTAATAACCACTGCTTACTGTCACTCAGATCCGTACACAACTGGTTAAAGGTGCCTTACTATCACCATATTCGATGTCCCTTGGTCTTCCCAGCAACAATATAACCGGTGTCTACACGACTAGAACCCGGGACCCTGCACACCACAGATGATGTGCTTTACCAGTACACCATGGCAGATATACATACATCTTAGGTGATCACGTACAGATCATCCAGCACAAACATTCAATAGTGCTAATGTCCACATACATATATGTATATATCTATGTCTATCTATCTATCTATCGATATATATATATATATATATATATATATATATATATCTATGTATATATATATATATATATATATATATATATATATATATATATATATATATATATAGATATATATATATATATATATATATATATATATATATATATATATATATATATACATACACACACACATATACATACACACACACATATGTAGATATTGCATTTATATCACAACAGTGGACTGCATGACACCAAAGCATTAGACAAGAATGAAAAGGAAACCACTTGTGCCACCTGCATTATGTAGTGGTGTTACTATCAAGGCAAGTGTGTTTCATTGCGTCACGCAGGTCAGACTGTATTAAGGGTAAGAGTAGGGCTGCTGACATTTACTCACCAGACCTATTGGTGAATGTATGTGTTGACAACCCAGTGTCTTGGGCGATTATGAGATTTGTGGACACTATATAGGAAAGCAACAAAACAAACTCAACACATCCTGAAGCTAGCCACCCACAGATACCAACACATAGAGTATGACTGCCAAACACACACTCCTGTCATGCCTTGGAATCCAGCATCTATTTGTCTATTCTATCACACTACAGCATTATGTAGTTACAGAACGCTCTACCAAGATTACTGGATCACACGCCGATAGGGATTGTATGGAGAATGAGCTGTCTAAAAGCATTACTCTGTCCCCATGCAGCTGGAAACACACACACACACACACACACACACGGCAGGGCTGGGATTAGAACATAGACCTGACTACCTTATCACACTACAGCATTACGCAGTTACAGAATGCGCTACCAAGATTACTGGATCACAGCACTCCCAAAGGCATACTTCTAGGTGGGTGACATCATCAGCAAAGGCAAAGATGCTGATAGGGATTGTATGGAGTGTGAGCAGTCAAAAAGCATATTACTGTCCCAAGGCAGACGGAGACAAACACACAGCAGTGGTGTGAGCAGGACAACTGGCTATCTATGGAGCACTATTACAACACTACATCGATATGAGACACGCCACAGACAGTACACTTTTCAAGACAGTCAATATGACCTTCTAGGAATGCAGACATCGACAGGGATGTTGGCAGTTATGGTGTACATACCTGTGAACCAGTGTGTTAAATGTAGGAATCCATCCTGAAGTGGGGTATGGCCATCTGTTGCCTGGATGACCACTATCACTATACAGGATAACAATGGTCATGCCCATACACAGAGGTACACAACCGACACAAGGTGTCATCACTGGGCATGCTCACACACTTAGTAGCACACGTCAGTTTGGAATGCACTGTGTCCATCTACACAATGGCGTACTGGGCATGCTCACACACTTAGTAGCAAATGGCTGTCTTGTATGCCCACAGATTCTAAACACAGAAGGGCACAGTGTGTAGATAGTCATCATTGTTAGCATGAACGCTGCACTACATATGTCTGACACCGGTCTTCTACACAACTTCTGCTGCTGTCCATCACCTTAGCTGTACCAATCTAAACCTGGCACACTAATACCACCCATGGTGTTGTCCTGGCAGGAGTGGGTACTTTGCACATGTAGTACCATACATAGACGAAGAACCTGAGACCAGGTAAACACCCTGACACCTACAGGACAACTGCATTGTTTGTGTATGCTAAACAGTGCTAGATGTGTAGCGTTCGTAATCATAGCTGTCAATCTAGATCCAACAATGGGGAATACTGACATCTGTGCAGTGAGGAACACCTGGCATAAGGCTCAGTTGTGCACAATAGCACTACCGCTGTATACCTCAGATACAGACATGTGGGCCATAAGACCATTACGGACCGCTCCAGGTATTAGTTTCCCCACGTATATGAAGGCCACTCACATGTACTGACCAGTACACTCTCAAAAGCCATCACATATGTGTCAGGTGCAGATCACAGTGGTAAATGCTGCACTCTAGTATGTAGCCCTCAAACATCACCATGTCCTTGGACCAGCAACACACATCCATACATTAGTACAACACCATGTTACTCATGGCCAGTGGACTGTACCTATCTCTACAGCAACTGTGCAGACTACCCATGTACTGACAGGGTTCCATCATGTGTTATGCAATGCACTGATACCACTATTCATAACCAGGTCGGCTGTACACATAACAGGGGCCCTGGGTCTTATACAGCTGTAACAGATAACTGTTGCTGTACACCAGACAACACACTCATATTTGGATATGACATACATGTAACTGCCGTGGATATGTACATGCCCCACACACACACAACACATATGTACATAGCATAGCTATTGCTGTCTTTTGTGCAGACACATGGCTACAGCGATTACATGCATGCACATGGAAGATAGGTCCATGGCTGTTGAATGCTAACAGTACATAAGGTAGCAATGTTGACTGAGTTAACATTCCTGCTCTACTGGTTACCCATGGCAACTATCATATCATACAACAGTCCATGTGTCATGTATGTCATCACACATGTTCACCAATTGCAATGCATACAAACATGGCTACATGACAGGAATGTAGGACCTATACACATGTACATGTAGTGGTGTGCATTCAGCTACCATGCATGAGCAGTAGCTGATGTTTACAGTTCATCTGCGTCTTACTACAACATGTAGTTGCAATGCAGCCCTATCATTGACACCAGTATATGGTGAAATAATGACAGTAGGGTAAGATGTACATCAGGTATGGATGGATGTGTGTACATAAAGTGGTGGGCCACCTTTGCAGATGGATGTTTGCTGAAGACAGCTCACAGGTGTGTCACAAGCCATCCTACCATAACATGTGCAAACAGTAAGCTATGTTTCTGGTAATTGAAGGTGAAGACATACAAACTACACAGCGGTCAGGGTATCACTGACTGTAAATCACTTGACACCTGTAACTCTTAAGTCCTCCCATGTACATATAGCAGCAAAATTGCCGAAGGTAGCGTTGGCACACATTGTAATGCGGGCAATACTGCTGCATGTCTATCAGACGTATCATAAGATAGCAGGTGTTTGATTCATAGTACTGCCATGTGTGTTTGCTTGTGTGACCATATATGCCATGTATGGTGGGGAATACATCCCAATTGTTACACACCCCTGTACACTGTTGTAGAGATCTGTACATATTGCAATGTAGAAAGCAATACATAGGCAGGGGTGGTATGTGTATCACATACATGTTAGCTATCTGTATGTGCATGACATTTGTGGACTCCAGTGTGTGTGTGTATGTATGCATGTCTGTCTGGTGCATGGAGTGAGGATGTATGCTACCAGTGAGAGCAGATAGGGCCCCTAACCCCTCAAGGTGATGCAATCTACTACCCTGTTGATGCAGTCAGTCTTAGGCATTACTGACTACCTGTACATGTTCATTCTCTGTGTTGCGTCATGTGGGTGCACAGTATTGTAATGGTGATTACCACATAGGCAGGGGTCCTCACCTCAACACTATCAAGTGTGTGTTATAGTGTTGTTGACCCTGTGAGTGTGGGCGTGTTACTGTGTGTGTCTGTGTATGTCTGTGTGTGTTCCCATCCTGTAATGTGAAAGTGTATTACTGCTACACAGTGAGGCCTCATGCTATCAACTGGCTCCTACCCTTGACATCAGCTAGACCGCTGTGTAAACCCCTGCACCATGTAGCTGTACCTGTAATGTCACCCAGTATGGATGTCACATTTCTAGCCACTGTAGCCTAGTACACAGCTCACATGCTTCTGGATCAGTAGATGTGTAGAGATTTTTGGAATGTCAGCCTTTCTAACAGTGAGGTTGAGGCTACGTATAGCATGCTGGTATTGCCATCCATGCCTGTGAGTACTCCACATTTACACATGTGAAACTGCAAACACTGGTACTTAATGGCACATGCAATTAGACCTTAAGGAGGGAATCAGGGCATCATTACCAACATGCTGTTACTGTTGTTACCAAGACACATACTGTGAACATAAAACAATGCATTCTAACTGCAAACACTCTTACATAATGGCACATGCAATCAGACCTTAAGGAGGGATGCAGGGCATCATTACCAACATGCTGTTACTGTTGTTAACAAGACACATACTGTGAACATAAAACAATGTATTCTAATCCTGTACTGCATTGTATGTCTGCTGCGTGTCAACAGTACACAACAATTGTAATATACACTTATCTCACAATTCTGTTCCCCCTGTGCATCAGACCATATGAGCATGTCCCTGCACTGATGGTGTGGATGACAGGGATGCGGCACAGGCATCATCATATGCACAGGGTGATAATGTTTGCCAGGGGCCTAGGCTGCACCAGTGGATGACATCATGTGTGGGTTAGGGCCTGTGATCAAATTGGACATGTGTGGTTATTATGCATGTGGGTGCTGCGGTGCCCTACAGATGTTTCTGGTGTGTGCGTGCATGTGTGCACAAAGTTCTGCCATGTATCCGGCCTACACATGGGTTATTATTGACAGCTCCAGATTGTACAGACCAGGATTTACAGCTCACTGTGTCCAGCCACGGCCATGTGACCTCACAATTCTGTTCCCCCTGTGCATCAGACCATATGAGCATGTCCCTGCACTGATGGTGTGGATGACAGGGATGCGCACAGGTATCATCATATGCACAGGGTGATAATGTTTGCCAGGGGCCTAGGCTGCACCAGTGGATGACATCATGTGTGGGTTAGGGCCTGTGATCAAATTGGACATGTGTGGTTATTATGCATGTGGGTACTGTGGTGCCCTACAGATGTTTCTGGTGTGTGCGTGCATGTGTGCACAAAGTTCTGCCATGTATCCGGCCTACACATGGGTTATTATTGACAGCTCCAGATTGTACAGACCAGGATTTACAGCTCACTGTGTCCAGCCACGGCCATGTGACCTGTACCTGCCAGGGGTTGCACGGGCACTACCAGACAGAGGTACAGATTGGGTACTGTCTGATGACACATATCCACTGAAACCGTGTCCCTACTGGGACCATCCTGGGCCAGGTACACGTGGCCTGCTGTGTCCTGGTGTGGACAGCACAGCACCAGCTGCACTGCTGCTGCTACCGGCACTATGGGAGCGGGCATGTGAGGTAGCTCATTCGCGTAGACCTGCACCAGGTGGTGTAGCTGGCCTACGTCCATGTGGCCTACACCTCACTTCTACCAGATGTTCCAGCACAGACATCTAATGCTCATGGATTGCCATGCCACGGTCAAGGATTTCAACCATGTCACCCAATCGCCTGTCCAAAACGTCAGCAATCTGCTGTTGAGGATTTGCCAATGCTTAGATGTTTTCATTTAAAAAATGGATAGCAGCCCTCTGAAGCCTCTGCCCTTCTCTGTTCTGCCATTCAGCACATGCCTGTGCCGCCATTACAGTCTGAAGCATGTGTCTGGTGACACCAGCTGCTGCACTCTGTTGCACAGGTGCATGTCGGCCAGAGGTCCTCCTACAAGTAGCACTGGCCATATGCCTGTGTGGCACATCTGCAGTCATTTCACTGACACCATGGTGTGAAGACACACCTTCCGTAGCCACCACACATTCCTGTTCCAAGCTAACACACGGTAACTGCCCTTCCTCTATGGCCACTGGTGATGGGGTATGTGTTGGCATGAGAACTGTGTGCAGGGAAGAGGGGGATATAGGTGGGATGGCAACCAATGGCACAGATTCAGCCCCTGATAACCCTGCCTGTACCTCAAGCATATGCTCATCACTGCTAGAGTCTGTGGGGACACTAACATCAGATGGACCGCAGGAGTGCAACGCACCTACATCACCTGTGAAGACAAACAAAGACTCTACATTACAATAGAGACACACACACAGACACGCATACAGACACACAAACAGACACACACACACAGGCACACACAGACAACCATGCATGTGATATGACAGAAGGCATGTAGTATGCATGTGATACAGCAGATGGCATACAGCTCAGACATTAATAGTGTTAGTTAGAATACATCCCTGGGTTGCACACAACAGCAAGCATGTGTCATAGTAGAAGCCATGCATTTCACACAATCATGGTAGTAAGCATGCATCCCTGTGATACATCATGTGGACCAGCACAGGTTAACAGTACACATGGCTGATGTGAGGCATATGTCCTTGACATTAACATGTAGTATGACATGTAATCTGCTGATGTGTGCAGTGACATGCATACATGTTTGACATAATGGTGTCCTGACACATGTACAGTGGTGTAATGGTGTCACATTGCAGTGTTGTCTGTATGCCTTACAGATAGAATGCACTTTTAGCAGATGTGCATGACCATTGAGGGTAGTATGAGGTGTCTATATTGCTATACAGTGTGAAATACAGACAGTGCCATTGCATGGAATCATGAGGCGTCTCTATTGCTATACAGTGTGGAATACACATACAGTGCATAGCCATGACTGCATGCATACGCAATACATAAATGCTGTGGATTGTGACCCACGTCACTGAGGTGTATACACACTAAACCATGCTGTGTCATGTGTGACAGGTCACCGGAAGACATACGGATGACACCCCTGCACAACTGCTAACATTTCTTAGCTGCCTGGAAACCATGTCCACACATGGCAGACTGGTCAATACACCATGTCCCACATGACATTTATGTACCACACACACGAGGTGCATGGCTGACAGTGATGACCAACAGCAGCAAGGGAAATGTACGGTATCTCTGGCCTGATGTGGTGTCTGTGTATGAATGTGGAAGCTGTACAGGTGACTACTTTCATTCTGACAGGCTATTACACAGACCACACCTTTCAGTCATGTAACCAGGACCGGAACACCCACAGCGGAGGTGTGTCCATATTTCACAAGCATGTACACACCTCCATGCTGGTTGCTTAGCACAATGCATCAGAGGTAATCCAAGTGCAACTAACTGTGGCCAGAACTGCTATACAAATTGCAGCTTGCTATGGATTCCACACCATACCCCACGGTTAACGGCCCTCATTTCTTAGTGTACTGGAAAGTAGGGTTCAAACAGGAGCTACTGATGTAAGACTGACACTACCCCACACTTAACTGTGATACCTACTCATGTACCAACACATTAGGCCAACACTTTTGGGGATTCATAAACTCCAATCGGCTGGACCAACCTATACACGCCACCACCATGGCCAACACTATCCTAGACCTGGACATTACCAACATGTGTGACTGGTGTTCCACACCTGGGGTTATCCCCTCGTTGGTCAGTTCCAAACGTATGCTAATCACCCTTGTTATCCACATCCCGGTACCACACCCTTCACGGAAAACACAGTACAATATTTCTACAAAGCGAACTTCAGGCTTCATATGACAGCAGTAGTAAACACCATGACACCCGTGCAGATGGACAATATAGTTACAAACGCTGAAACATTCACAACTGCACTTCATTAGCACTTACACGACTGCATGGATCATGCTATCCCAAAGAGAGCCATGACGGTACCCACCAGATAACGGACGCCACTCTGGGGGTCCACTGCCATGGACATAATGTACAACAGAAGGAGGAGACTTTAACAAAGTAGGGTACACTCCCATGGGTGAGGTAGCTCCCTGGTCAGCCTCAGTAGGAATCTGGGATCCCTTA
This sequence comes from Protopterus annectens, assembly GCF_019279795.1. Taxonomy (NCBI): domain Eukaryota; kingdom Metazoa; phylum Chordata; order Ceratodontiformes; family Protopteridae; genus Protopterus; species Protopterus annectens. The sequence goes on from NC_056731.1 coordinate 137,059,267, forward strand.
TCACATCCTCCAAAGCTAGCTATGTAAACATTACTGCGACACATTCCAAGGACTACCACTAAGCATTATGTATGCATGTCACTACTTTCGATGGCAATACCCACATCTGCTCTGACATACAACGGTTAGGTAGAAACATTACAGAACCGACTGATATTGGCAACATCCTGGCAGCTAACTTTACACCCCCTCTCACACCCTAAAGGGCCCAAATCTATACAGGAACAATGCAGAGTCCCTGCGGTCACAACTACACAGTTCAAACCTGCTCTCTCTAAAGCCTGGAACACAAACTCCATGTGACCGTCCAACATCCAAGGTTGCAATTTACACAAACCTCAGAATGACATGGCTCCCCACATGGGCACCAGATTCACTAATAGCCTTGAATCAGGCATTGTGGACCCTAAATGGTACACAGCAACAGTTATCATACTCCACAAAGGTGGTGCCACAATGGACCAGAGGAACTATTGCCCTATACACCTGACTAGACTGTTCTGCAAGGCTATGGAGAACATCATCATGGAAGTCATTCACAGAGACATTGTTGGCCTCCAAACCTTTGATACCACCCAGGTTGGATTAGTTAGGGCCACACCATGGCTCCTACACCTGGTGGAGTCCTTTGAGACAGTTACCAAGGTAGTAGATGATGGTAAGGAGGTCCACACAGCCTACCTTGTCCTCTCATTGGCTTTCAACACCGTTTACCATTCTGGTATTGTCAATATACACATCCACCTGCACAGCAACCCATATGTCTCGAGATGTTATGCAAAGTTGCTTACGACAGGACACACGCAGTGAGGGGTAGCATACTGTAGTTCCTACTGTACATCAGTTACAATTGACGTACCTCAGTCCTCGGTCATAGGGCCCCTCATGTTCATTATATGCTTCCCTGAGGTATAGTCTAGCACAGAAGGACTTTCCCTGAATAGGTTTTCAGACAACTGCAAACTAGGGGCCATGACTGATCCACCAGTTAATACACACACCCTCCATAAGGGTGTCACTGTGATGGATACCTGGTGTCAGTAACATGGCCTCAAGTGGCATGCCACGAGGTGCATAGACATCCTCTTTGGATTACAACAATCACCCAGTGACTATCACATAGGTGGTAGTCCCCTACATACATAAGACATTATAAGGGATTTTAGTACACACTTAGATAGCACCCACTCCTTTGATAACCATATTGCCAAGGTGGCGTGGATATCCTTCTACATGGCCACCCTAATCTGTAATGGGTTTGTAGCTGGAACAAAGGCTGCCATTGTACCTCTATACTCCTGACTTATGAAACACATTCAAGGGTACAACACCCCATTTGGGGTGTACCTTATGGGAACAGCAACAGCTTTAAATACCACAACATTAACACACCGACAGGATTACTCACCTCCGAAGGATGACGTATGCAGCACAACTACAGAAACCCCAACTGTACTCATTTGCATACTGCATACTCAGAGGTGACCTCTGCTGAACATACAAGGTCCATGTCCACAACAATATTGATGGATATGCTCCACATAAGCAACATAAGCAAAAGCCACTGAGAGCAACATGCTCTGGGATATGTACCCAAACGCAACGATGAGTATCACGTGCTGGAGGGATACATTCCTGAAACGGACACTCACCATGCTTTGGAACATGATTCCTATGTACAACAGGCAGGGACCCTCACTAGCACTCTTCATTAGATACCTCGATGGGTGGATGGGGAACAGACATGTACGCCAGGGATCACTGAAGTGGCTGTACTGTACCCAGGTGCAGGAAACAAATGGCTCTGCTGTTCACAGGCACAGGACACTAACCTAGGGAGGTGCCGCCAGTGAAAACACTGTATTTGGGCTTATAAATGGACTTGGCTAGACAGCATAGTACCTAACTATGAACCTAGGAAGCTATTACATGTCTTTTGTGCATGGATAATTGAATAGCGCTTCCATTTCAATTAGCTATCATGCTGTTACACTGTCTGGTGACTACAAGCCATATGTATCCTGTTATTGTGTATTGTACATTCCAATAGACATACCTTATGTTTGCATAATATAACAGTAATGCTATGTAAAATATTTGACATATCTACCTACAATACTGTACATTTCACATTTTTGAAACCATATTCCATAATGCAAAGCATAATTGCACAGCAGGACCACCTTAGGCATGTTATTCTCATTATACGCCCATACATATGCCTACTGTTACAGTATATCAACATATACTATCCCCTGTTATGGCACATACTTGTTGGACAAACCCTACCACCAACAGCAGCTGGAGTGGAATTGTTATGTTTAAAGCCCTTATGTAGCATCCCTTGTGGTGTATGAGATTTTTACCTTGTGGCCCACAGCAGTACACACAATTTCTACAAGCGTTACTATGCTCAACAAGACATCACTACATAATACCTTTTCCCACTGTATGCATTGCATACACTTTCATTAATACAGAACAGGCACTACATACACTAACATACTGAGTGTTCTACATACCTTCTTAGTGGTCCGAGTTTACGATAATATCTGTGTTACTCCTTTCCTCTTTAAACGGTTCTATGGTATGAGCATACAGTTTGAATGTATGGCAAGCCATCGTTTTAGACGTAGATACCTGTAACATGTGGTATCCTGCCACCAGTTGGTGTACCAGAGTAAATTACTACATGCACATCAGCTGTGCAGCTACTCCATTGGCCAATTACACAGCAACAGTGGGGTATAATTGAATACTCCACTTGGGCATTGTCCTTTTTCCCTACCTTCGAGGGAGATGGTCTGGATGTGTTTTATTGTGGTGAATTGCAACTGCTATATGGAGAGACACAGATATTTTGAATTCATGCCCCCCGTGGATTGTGTGTGACGGCTAGAGTATATAGATCTACATGTGAGTGTAGCTGTTATCTCAACCGTCTGATACGAGACTATTACAAACAAAACCTGTAACATCGGCGTCTGTTCCATTGTACAACAGCAATGATTTCACATGGCACCATTACAAGTGCGTCTCTCACAAGGTATGTTAACACTTCTGCAGATGTCATTGAGTGAGTGGATGTTTGTGATGCTATTACAGTCTGTATTGCAATTTCTTCAGGTGTGGGGGAGATTTACCTGGGTGTACATAGCAGATAAAGGTTTGTAAGGACTGCATTTATACATATTCCATATGTGTGTGTGGGGGCTCCTTCCCTAATTGAAAACCTGTCATTTAGTAGACTAATACTATGGTTATTGCAGGCTTATTCATTAAGCCATTGTTAATTGGTTCCTATATAGCATGCAGGTGATGTTGATCCTTCAATCCCTCCAAAATACATTGATATGTAATGTAATGTTGCTACATGAAAACTGTTTTGTGTATTTCTGTCACAGATATTTGCACTCATTGCAGTTGTGTTGGTGACAGAACCTCTTTGGCTTGGGTTGCCACCTTTTCAAATGGCCATAGTGGGACATTTACAGGACACACATCAGGGTTTAGAGGCTGACACATACCCTCTGTCAGTACAAAGGATAGGACTTACTTTTGTCCTAAATAAAACCTTATTCTCGTAGCACTTTAGTTGCTTATTATGTTTCTTGTACAATTTACGTATTTTAGATACAAGAATAACTATTTAATGCAACTATTACATAATATATGGGACATCATTATGTCCTACAATCTTGGCACATTTGCCCTTTTTAATATTTGTTGTCAGGACACAACTGCCCAAAGAGGGACTGTCCCTCTCAAAGTGGGACAGGTGGTAACCGTATGCCTAAGGCTGGCTATGACCACAACTACTGTAATAATCTACTTCCGAGTTAGCACGAACAGACACATGATGCTAACACACACACACACACACACACACACACACACACACACACACACACACACACACAAACAAACACACACACACATGCACACACACACACACATTACAGTCCCATGGAAACACACACCACACTCTCAACACGCACTTATACACACTACAGCAATCGGAACCACACTTAAACACAGTACCTACCTGGACCACAGCACCAGCAGCAATAACCAAATGTCCCTTAAGTCGTGATAATATTACTCACGGTTATAGTCTTCCAGCACTGTGGTCTTTTGGTCTTTAAGCCTCGTGATTACACGTGTCGGTATGTAAAGCATTCGGTAGTTGGCAGTATCCTATTTATCTGTACCTCCATGGTTGTGTACAAGTCGTTAACCTGTCTATATATTTGCAGATATATGTATATCTGTATATATCGACATACATCTCTCTATCACCCTTCCTATCCCTATTTTATATATATATATATATATATATATATATATATATATATATATATATATATATATATATATATATATATATATATATATATATATATATATATATATATATATATATAAACAGAGAGAGAGAGAGAGAGAGAGAGAGTGAATACACCTTTCGTTGGGTACATGGCAGTGTATACTGTTTCCTGAACTCCGCCCTTTTGTGTTTTAACCTGTCAGAATACACACCTGCCGTTGGTATATCTCGGGTAGCTTAGTGGTAGGTGATTGTGTACATGGTTGCGAGTTCTACTCCTGGCAGTGGTCGTTTTACCTCTCAGAGTAGGCACTATAAGTACAAGGGTGAATAATGCTGGTTTCACCTGTTCTGGACATCTTTGACTGTGATCTGCGTGGAATTCGGCAAAGCTTAGACCTGTTTTGCGCATATCCGTGTAGTCATGTTTAAACGATGCTTACCGTCACTTGCCACCGCATAAACCCGCTAACATGTGCTTAAATGTGCTCTAATGACCTGCATCCAACATCCATTATTCGTGCCATCAGGATTACATAATGGACCTTGGAGGACGTGGAACTGGGAACATGCACGACACAGTCAGTGGCTTTACCACTTGGTCATCTGGGATTTGTACAAGTGTTATGGTGTTTTGTATGTGGACTGTACTATGGCTGTTCCTCCATACTGCAATCAAATGTGTAACTCATTTAGTTTACATATGGATGATACCTATTAATGGTATGTCCAAGTGATGTTTAATGGATGTGCTCCAGCATTGGGAATCTATGTCACAGTGAGCCACACACTGTAATGTGCTACACCTTGACACAACCATAACTGGAGAATGCTGGGGTGACAGATACCTGTCATGGGTACTCCCCATGCTTTGGCACTACATCCCTGATTACATTATATGGAGGCCCTCAATAACACACCGGGGAATCCATGCAGAGTAGGTGGGGAACAGTGGTTACACACATGGATCCCGCAATTGTCTCTGCTCCACAGAGGGACAGTTGGTTAATCGATGGGGTGGCAATAGCAGACACATTTTGCCTAGGTTGATGAATGGCCTCTGACAATTGGGCATGTACCTACCGATGTACCTTGGAACCTATACATACAGTGTCAACAAATGCTGTTAGCTTTGTTTACTGTTCAGGTGTTGACTTTCCTTGCTCCAAAAGCTGTTGTGTGTGCAATAGTTGAGGGCTGCCTATGTAGGATTCACACAGTAGGCCACCTATACATTACAATTTGCAGGTGGTCGTGTGTGTGTGCCATCCATTTTACTGTGTGTACAGGTGGAGAAGTGTGTCAGTCCATAGGGGCCTACACTGTCAGTGTATGTGCTATACGTTCCCTCTTTGCCAGGATGTGGGCATATTGGGCACACCTCCGTCTGCCTACTGGAGCTGGCACAGGGTGTTCGTGGTCTGAATCCCTCTGTGCCTGTGATGGCCTTGGCAATTGCGGTGGGCTGTGAGGGCCTTCACCATTATGTCCCTGCAGCAGCTGTTTCCACAGGATCATATTATGTAGCATGGCACATACTATAAAGATGTGGGCACATGTGCCTGGAGCATACTGCAAGGCTCCACCAGATATGTCCAAGCAACAGAACTGTGATTTCAGCATCCCAAACACATGCTCTATGATGATTCTGGTTTGTGCGTGTACCTCATTATGGCATTCTTGCATCGGTGTGTGTGCATTTCTGATGGGAGTCATCATCCACGGCTCCAGTACATAGTCAGCATCCCCCACAAGGTGGCCATATGGGATGTCCCCCCTGACAAATACCTGATACAGCTGTGAGGCATGCCAGATGTGGGAGTCATGGTAGCTTCCAGGGCTGCCAGCACACACATCTGTGATAATGCCCTGGGCATTGCACATGACCTAGCAGTTGATGGAGTCGTATCCCTTGTGGTTTATGTTGTGCCTGCCATGCTCACCGGGTGGTGACTTGATATGTATGTGCGTGCAGTCGATTGCACCCAGTACCTCCGGGTAGTGTGCCACATGGTCGAAGAGACACATATTGCTGGCCAACTCCTCCTGAGTTCGGGGGAAGTATATATGCTCACTGGCATGTGGTAACATGGCATCCAGGAACTGGTGGAGTACCCTGGATACTGATGCCTGTGAGATCTCCATGATATCTCCAGTTGGCCTTTGAAAGGTACCTGTGGCTAGTATTCTCAAGCTTACACGTACGTTTGTGTCCACTGGGATGGGTTCCCCTCTGTTGTTTCTGGATCTCAGGCATGGCTGGCGCAGCTCAACTATTTGCTGTATGATGTCCCTGTCCACCCTGTAATGCTCTACTATCTCCAGATCATGTAGCCCCTGGTAGGTTACCCTTGGTCTGAACACTCTTCTCCTCCTCCGGGGCCTGAGGTGGTTGTCAGCATCATCCTCCACAACACCTTCAGTCTCCAACACATGCTGATGAATCACAGCTATAGCAGCTCCCAACAAGTACATTGTAAAAGTTCCCCATCGGTTTACACCGATGGTGCAGTGTTTGGGAATGCACAAGTGTGTGTGAGGTGCCTTCACACTTTATACTATTGTGCTTTGAACACTGATGATGTCATAGGGTGTGTATGTACATTTGGATCTGCAGGGTATCTTAGGTGTTTTACCACAGGTACTGCTATTGTGCTACCTTTGGTGTTGAATTACATTTAGCTGCCGTGGATTACCTCTTGCCCTTGCCTTAACATTTCTTAACAATTCCCCTCCCATTGTCTGGCATGCATCCAGCAGCCTGCTTTCTTGTTTTGTACTTTCCCGAACCAGGATTGTCTTGAGAAATGTGTTCTATAGCTGATCTACTGCAGGTTTGCTTTGCTCTGTGGTTACAGTTCTCTTTTCTTTGCAATCAGTCACCTCCCTATCCTGTTCTGCAGGTTGCTGCAAGTAGCCTTGTTAGCTGCCGTCAATGACCCACTGTGAGTTAATAGGTGTTAATTGTTCAGTTGTACTTCAATTACCCTACTGTGGTATTTCCTTATTGTCTTCCCCTAAACTTCCTTTTTGGGCTGTGGTGCGCAGCGCGTGCATCCACTAACCGGGTTTCCGGCACGTTTTCATCCATGTACACATGCACTTTTGGGCACCATGTGTGCTCTCAGCTAAGCAAAGCTATACCTACATCCATGCCCCTGTCCTGTGGCTTTGCTTAGCAACGGGCAGCCCAGATTTGCATTGTTCCAATGTGCTTACAGCTGCAGTGGCACACCCCACTGCTGATGTCATGTATTCCTCCAGACCACTCCTCGATGTTGTAGTGCTGCACAGTATGGTACATCCTTAGGCCAGCGGGACGTTTGCGATTCACTATTACTTGCCTCATTTGCATGGCATTGACTACTAATTCATAGTTACTGTGCCGAACACTGTTACAGGCCCTTAGCAACCCTTGCAGCTTGGTTGTGGTGTAGCATGCATACCATTGAATATTATGGTGAAATCATGATTTGTGTTACATTGATATTTTATGACATTTGTATATATTGTCCTTGTGTTCCCATTTGCGCACACATGCCCTGTGGTTGTACTTTGCGTTACTGTGGCCATGACATTATTGTTTCATAGTTTTATAGTATAATACTAGGCTATCTGCCCTAGGACATTTATAAGCCTAGCCAAAGTGTATGTGGCTTTCGCCACCCCATGTAATGATACAAAAGTGAACAATTTAAATTCAATTTAGTTTACTGTACCTCTATCTAGCAATGACACAGAGATGTCCCCCGGGGTAAATCTACGATCACCTATCCATTCATCCAGATTTCTCTTGAAGAGAGTCAGTGAGGGGCTCTGCCTAACATGGACAGTTATTTTTTATGTGTTGTGCATCTTTTCTTATGCCATTGGCTGTATATTTAGCCATTGGCATATGTTAACTTTGTAATGCAGGAGTCTGGTCAGCTTTCATGGCTCCAATGTTCTGTTTGGCAAAATGTAAAGTGTTTTTGTTTGGTTTACATTTCTGTAGGCTTACGCTATGCCTACGCCACTTCATGAATCGCTATGTACCTTCATTTGCATGCTTCAGTACTGCGCATGGGGTGATTTGCATACCTACGCCAAGAGCTGCACAGATCTGGCATACGCTGGTAGTGCACATGAAATTGGATCGTACCTGAATCGCTCGGTGGCCATATTTGGCGTTATACCACCTATGCTACGCCTGCGCCTGGTGCAAGCTTCATGAATCCCGGGCAATGAGTTTACCTGTTACAGGAAAAAAAAAGTAAAAAAGTAGGAAAAGTTCAATAAGTGTAGAAGAGGAGTGTGACTAATAGAGATGACGCAGAGGTGAAATGGTTGTCAAGTGGGGGCAAGTCATGGACAGGACTAAGTCATTTGTAAATAGTGTTTTAATTCTCTTTAGAACTGCTGTTTATGGGACATGTTTCTTAAGTTGAGGGGGAGAATGTTCCAGACATGATCTATTGAGTACTTGTACAGGGACTTCCCAATGTTGCTTTTAGGTTTGTAAATGTCAAGAAGGTGTTTGTCAGTTGCTCTAAGGTGTCGGAGGGGGGTACAGTAAGATACTAGTTTGGAGAGATGGGCAGAGAAGGGATTACAGAGAACAGAGTGTGTGATATGTAATTGAGGAAGTAGAAGTTGATGGGAGAATTCAGGCCATTGAATTTTCTTAAGAGCAAGTCAGTGATGAGAACTGGGTGGAAAGTTAGTGGAAAATCAGACTATTTTATTGTAAGTTTGGTCCAGTTTGATCAAGAGAGTAGACTGAATATTTGTTTATTTATAAATATAAAGTTAAGACTTTGGAAGGAAATTGGGGTCATGTAACTAAAATACGGCAGCGAACACAAAAAAAGACAAAAGTATTGATTTGCACCCAGTTCTTGCCTGAGTCTAGCAAACCTAAAATGAATGAAAAAAAAAATAGTGAAGCAAGTAAAAAAAAGGGAAATGCAAAGGAAATTTTAAAGTGTATTTTAAATTCCCAGGGGTGGCCATGGAGGTGCAGCGGTTAGTATTGCCACCTCACAGCAAGAGTTTTTCCAATTCGATCCTTGGCTGGGGTGCCTTTTGTGCGGAGTCTGCATGGCCTCCCTGTGGTCACGTGGGTTTCCTCTGGGTACTACAGTTTCCTCCCACATCCCAAAGACATGCTGTAGGTGGACACTCTAAATTGGCCCTAGGTGTGTGCGTGCATGTGTGTGCCTTCTATGGAAGGTTGGGCTGGCAACTAGACACCGTAAAACTCCAATGCCAATCATGAGCGGACAGGTGATCCACTGTGGCAACCCCTAACCGGGAAAAGCCGAAAGAAGAAGAAGATTTTAAATTCCCAGAGTTGTTTAAAAATATCCAATTACCCTGATTTGGGCATTGTACAGCTGTACATACTTTTTTTTTTCTCTGTTGGATGTATTTTTCTTCTTATGATGTTCTGTTTGTAATGTTGTTTATTTTTGGAAGTTAAATAAAATAAAAAGAATTTGAAAAAAAAATAAATAAATAAAAATATCATTAAACTATATTAGTAACTTATCACTTTTACGATACCTTACATAAAACTGCCTTCTTTCAGTGAAATACTGCTAAATAAAGTGTAATATGCTTGCCTGATATGTTTGTTTGCTTTCTCTAAAATTGTAGCACACTGATATATTTTTTAGCATCCAGTTTTTCTCTGCACAGATGGTTTACCTGTTTGTAGTTTATGCATGACTACTTTTATTCTTAACAATGGCAGAATGGAATCTTTTGTAATTCAAAAACGTTTTGCTATTCTGAAGCATCATCTGGTTAGTATAAATTCTAACCAGGAACTCCAACGAGAGAAGGCTATAGCATTACAGAAATTTTCCAATTTAATGCAATGGTATAAATAAATGCATGTATGCACAAATCCATGTATATATATGCACATAAATCCCTGTCTATTCTTCATTTTGAGGACTGCTTCCCCATGTCCTGTCCCTCAGAAGACTTAAAAGTATGTTCAGAGTTCAGACGTGCTTTTCATCACAAATTAGAAATGTCTGTAAACTAATTGCCAGAGCCAAATTAATTTCTTCTACTAAATGTACTCTGTAATCTTTAGCTCTAAATGAAGTTTTAAAAAATATGGTGCATTTATATTATGAGTGACTGCAACTTATCTACAAGCTGTCACCGCAAAAGAAGACTTCTGCCTTTCAAAATCATGCATTATATTATTGCAAGAAAATACTTTTGACATGTCTGTTTGCATCCTGTTTTGTCAGTCAGCCATTTAACCAGTTACTCAGCAAGTCAGTGAATTACATTGCCTTACAGTGACAAGTATGTAGTGCCCACTTAATGGTACAGACAGCCTGTCTAAGACATTTTAGTACTGGAATGGCTGCTCAATTGCCATAATATGTTCCAGATAATATGTGCCTTGACAACATATCTGCTAAACTTGCTTTTTGTCATAGACTTGAAACCAAGTAAATGGGGACTAACACAAGTACACTATTATCTCATGTCACATAACCTTAAATGGAAATTTAGGACTGATGCCCACCCTATGGAGCTGTTCTCAAAAGGTGTGATGAGTGGCCACAACATGCTCCTGAAACTCTTGCAAAACAATATAATATATCTGATTGTGACAAGATGGTTGTATAAAAAAATCTTGTCATCACATGAACTTTTCATGAGCTTAAGCTAAATTTGTTCAGCTGTGTCAGAATTACCTTCATGGACTGGATTACAAAATGTAGCACAAGGTTCTAAAGATAGGCATAATCAGAAAAAAATATACAAGGGATTAAGATTTCTGTTTTTAGACTTGCCTCACAGCATACATAAGTATACAACACTCTTGAATTTCTTGTTCTTTTAGTGACAAGGAATGTGCTTCCTATGGTGTTAAATGAATCCTGCATTGTTCACTTAGAGTTCGTTGTGAATATCCCATGGGAGGCATTTTATATTTATTGTGCCAAAGCACTCTGACCGAATATTGTCAAAATATATTGCCTAGCAGATTTAGAAATAAAACGTTCTTTATAGCTAACAGTGTGAACTTATTATTTCTAGACTGAGAGATCCCTCTCTGAGGTATGGAGCAAGACTGGTAACCATGGTGATGAATGGCATATAGCGGAAGTGTCACTCAGACGGCTACGTAATTTTGAAGTGATCTTTGAAGGAATTCGGACACAGGACTTTGGTGGTGGAGCTGCTGTGGATGACATTCATTTCAAAAACTGTGCTCCAGGTGAGAACTAAAACACAGTTTTGAGAGGTCATCATCATGGATTTATAAGAATTATTCAAATGAAATATAATAAAGAAGGGTAGCTTGCAGTGTTTAGTTCATGTAGAACAATGTGATTTAGTCTGTAGTGGGTATGCCATATCTTTGTCAGGACAGCATACACTATAATAGAAAATGAACCAGACAAGTGGTGTTTCTGTTTGCACTATCCATCTGGATATATCATTCCCAATACGGAATTAAATAATTATAAATATGTTGTTTCTCATTGCACGTATTGCTAAATATCAGAGTGTATAATTTTCTTTTGAATAATACCAAAAGCAGTGTTTTATGTAATCTTGGCATGGTATGCTAGTTTTTGGGGACTTCTATTACAAATATAAACACACACACACACACACACACACACACACACACACACACACACACACACACACACACACACACACACACACACACACATATATATATATATATATATATATATATATATATATATATATATATATATATGTATATGTATGGGTCTACTTCACATAACTGAAATCTCATTTTACTGACTTTCATTTGACTGAGGTCAAAATACCTATTTTTCAAAATACTGAAAACTCACTTGACTGAAACTCATTATAATCATTATAGGGTTGGGAGGGTGCCCTAAAGGGTTGGGAGGGTGGCCTAATGGTTAAGGTGTTTGCCTTGCAAACACAAGGTGCAGGGTTTGAGCCTCACAAGGGATAATTGGCTAGGCTTAAAATGGCTTGCAAGGGCAGTTAGCTTAGTACTAATCTATGAACCTATACTGAAAGCTTACACTGCATAAAATACTAATTTGTAAACAATAGACATGCAGTTACAACACCAATGACTAACTCTTTCCAAAACTTAAAAACTACTTATGTACCCTCTTAACAGAAACTGGACAATATAAAACCAAACTAGGTGATGGGTAATGCTCCTCACACCCCCAATGTGTGGGCTGTCCCCCCCTAACTGTATATACTAACTCCAGGTTAGCACTATAGTGGGGAAAAGGGCATATACCTTTCACTTACCTTACAGTAGTCTGCACGCTGCCACTACTGCTGGGAATGCACAGAACATCTGCCATATTACTTTAGATACTTCCCATAAAAATGTAAACAGACATACCCACATTTAGAAACACTACAACACTTCTTTCTACATGACTGTCGGTATTCTGACAATCAACACTATAAGTTATAGTAATTCTTTTTATCACAAGCAAGCCACAGGAGAAGGGAAACTCGCATCATGTCTATGGCTTACAATTCAGTATAATCAGATTCAGTCAAATGAGTTTTCAGTATTTTGAAAATTCAGTATTATGGTCTCGGTCAAATGAAATTCAGTCAAATGAGATTTCAGTCATGTGAAGTAGACCCACACATATATATATATATATATATATATATATATATATATATATATATATATATATTAATATAATTAGGGTCATATTTCTAGTCATTACATGAATGAATAAAGGTTTTCTGCTCATTTCTACAGAAAAAGCATGATTCACGGAATGAAATGCATAAATGGGCTACTTATACTAACTCATGATGCCCATGAACAAGCATAAGCAAATAAAGTCATACTGAGATGCAAATGAGAAGAGATACAAAACAACCTATGCTAATGAGACCTTCTCCTGTCTAACTGTAGTTCACAGTCAAACTTCCACACGTATCCCCCCATCCACAGATTTGTCACAAATGGTGCAGTTCTGACTTTTTGATCTACTTTGCAATCCTTTATTATGCTATCACTTACTACTAGCCTGGCTATTTCCCAGGGTGAGTGGCTTGTCTTGGATAGGACATTACTGTTTGTACCCAGCAGTGCTGGCTGATGAAGAAGGTAGAGATATAAGCAGAGAATAACTTTCTATAATTTTCTCAGTTGGGAAGTATTTGATTGTTCAGAGTGGGCAGGGATATTGAAAGGGCTTTAGTGAGTAAGTATGGCTTCTGGAGAGACATTAGGATGTGTGGACTTCTTATGCCTGTGGATGTAAAGGTATGTGTAGCCCTCACTGTACTTTTATAAAAGAACTTCAAGAGACAGACTATGGACACACTGGGTATTGCACAGTCTTCTAACTCGAGGATACTTCAGCAGTTCCTAAACATACTCTTGGCACATGTGGCTAGTACAACTCCTTCACTGTGTCACCTCAGGACTGAGCTCAGACTATGCATGCTTTCTAAGGGGTGTCATGTTTCTCTTAGGTATTTGGTGAGACAGATTGCACCCATTGTTACAATTAGTACTCCATGTGCTCCTCGGGTGCAGCAGTACCGCACAGTAAGGGCTACCATTCCATTAGTCACTAGGTAGTGTGTGATGCATGGGTGTGCAGCACTAATGCTTCTGCCCAGAATCTTTGAAGTGCACATGATTCCATATACCACACTAGCTCACTCTACCATCTCTTCATGCATTGTCATCTTCTTGGTAAATTGAATAATATTATTTCCTTTTTTATTTTATTTGAGTAGTTATGCAATATAAAATGTATTACTGAGTACTAAACCACATTTTCTTTGTTTTGTCTACCCCTTTATCTCTTCTTTTTGGTGATGATAGACATCCACTGGAACCATGGATCATGACACCAGTGAGAATTCCAAGTGGAGCCGCTGTAGGCAGTTACAACCTATCCCTGTCCCAAACCTGTATTGTCATTGAGAGGGTCTTTAACCTCTTGAAGAGGTACTAGGTACCTGATTGAGTCTGGGGTTGCTCTTCAGTATGACCTAGCTACTGCATGTAGCATGTTTACTGCATGTTGCATTCTGCACATGATCACGCATGCTGTCACTGCAACTCCCAGTTCCAGTCCTACTATGTCTAATGGTGACTGTCCATACTAAGGCACCCTGTGCTCCATGCTTGCGCATTGTATACAATTGTGCAGGTAAAGAGGTGACATCTAGTCCAAAACTATGGACTCTAACATTCAAGTAGGTGTTTCCTTTCTTGCAAAAATATATGTAGAGTACAAGTGATGCATGCAGTGATATCTGAAAGCAATGCCTTGTGATGCATTGTCTACTGTCACTGTTCATCTGACATTCCAATCTCATCTTTAAATTATAATTTTTTTTATTTCAGAACAGGTACTGATACTTTTGTTTGTAAAAGTCATGCCTGCGTGTTCACTGATTTCTGTTCAGTGATGTTATAAGGTGTCATATAAGGAATAATCACATTTTAACTGTATTACACAATACATTTTGCTGAGGTATTGTTCCTAAGTATGCATGTACTGAATGTCCTTGAAGGGTACAATTAATAAAAAGTGTTATTTCAGTATTTAAAATTAGGTTCTACCTTGCATTTGAATGAAAATATATCATTTTTTTGTATTATACAATATTTCTTCACTTTGTACTATATTATCTATTAAGTTTCTGCACATCAGATTATTTAAGTTTGTCATGCACAGTAATTTGTGGCCTCAGAGACAAAAACATCATCATTTGTGCAGTGGTGAGAGTGAAGTGGTAGCAGTGTTTGTTCTCATGGCAAGACACTCATTTTCTTCATTAATTTCCTTATCAGTGTTTCCCTGAATACTTGTATATTGCTACTTTTGAACTATAGATAATTACAAGCTGTAATAATGGTAATGCATAGAGCATTAATAGTGTGAATCAGTGCAATCTTATGCTATGGCATACAGCTTTCTTTCCACAGGTCCATGAGGTTTTAAGCACTACCATTGGGTATGAAGTGCAAATAGTTGAAAAGTGCCATTAGTCCACCCCCCCCCTTTTTTATAATTTATTTGAAAACTTCTCAACCTTCAAGTTAAACATGAATGAGTACGTGAAGGTCAAAGTGTAAGAAACAGACATGTCACACTTGAGTCACAGTACATCAAGGTTAAATTACCACACACATTTCATAAAGATAGGCTTGGTGATGATGCAGGTAATTTTGAAGAGGGGCTGTCATGAGAGCTGGATGGAGATTTGGTCTGATGATGTGACCTACTTGATGTGAGTGATCCTGCAGACATTGACCTGACAGTGCTGCAGGACTGCTATCAGGATCTCTAATGTGAGATCCTCCTAGGTGTAGATGAATGCTGATGTGGCCTGTTTGAAATTCTGTTGTACTAATTCCCCCTGGCTAATTATAGTACTTTCTAGAGAAGCACTTGTAGTATCATGTGATCTGCCCTCACATGTCTGGACATTACTCCCTTCCACTTCCTATTCCAAGACTGACTCCTACTTGAATCTGGTGACTCCTAGGTAGTGCTCGACTGGAGGTAGTCATGAATAATTGGTGTGTCTCCATTGTGATTATGGTATTATCTCTACTCCCTGCTATTTCCATGTAGTGCTGAAAATCTTCAGTTATACGCTGAATTTCTGTGTCAGTGCTGCAAGCCCTAACAATGTCACAGCACATTTGCTGCTGGGCAACCAGTGCTTTACTTGTTTCCTGGGACAGCTGGGAGAAGTTCCTGTGTGTGAAGTCCCTTTGTTAAGGTCTCACTGTGGATACTGTTACATCTGAATTTCTGTCATCATCTTGAAAGTGTCGGTTTGGGTTTGGAGATACTGGTGTAGAGGTACATGGGTTTTTTTCCTGCATAAGCACGTGTGTAATGTCAGCCTGGGCTTGACTTCTTTAGATACTGTCAGCACCTGCAGAGTTTCTAACATATTATAGGGTATGAGATCCTGCAATTAAATGCAGGGACTACATGCCACTCTCCTCAGACTACCTCATAAGTATAACTATGTTATCATCATCATCTTCAACATCATCATCATCATCTTCAACATCCATTCTGCTGATGATGCCCTCCAGATTTATTGGTATAGAGTAACTGCTTGTTTCTACTGCAGACCTTTGAAAAATGAATTGAAAGAATTCCAATAAAGCTGAGTAAGGAAGTATGATGGGCAGTTACCACACACACTGCCTTCATTGTCATTATATGCAGAAGTGGAGGGTTCACCTGTTAATATTAATTGTCTTGTGTTTAATGTAATTATTCCATGTCAGCATTCAGTTCTCTAGAAACATATACTACTGTTTTGAAACCATCTTTTCTGAATAGTCATGTGTTGCTACTGCAGATGTCAGTAATGGCCAGTGTCCACACCACCTCTGATTATTCTAGTCCAATCACCATTTGTGTCATAGTCATGCCAATGAATGGAGTGGAGGTATTCCTCATCTGGTGTTAATGGGACATATGTTGGAAGTCCCCCCAGTACTGGTACAGTCAATTGCATTCTGCCTCTCTTTGGCTGTAGAGTATCCTGTGATATATTTTGCCCACTTCTGGCACTGTGTTAATATGCAGCTGTGTCCACTGACTGCATTTATATACATAACCACTTGATTCCAGCCCTTTGCTGTCTCAGCTTGTTTGGACTTCCAGTTTCCAAAAAGAAATTTGTCATATGTCCTAAGGGCTTCCAGGAGGATGTGGTTTTCCTAATGGCTAAAATTACCCTTTCTTTGTCTTTTTACGTGATTTTGCATCATTACTACACCTAAAACAATATGCTACAGTCATACACAAAACATTATTTAATCATCAGGCAGACTGCACAACAATAAAAGTATGCCTGACATCATCAAAAAATAAGAAGTTAGGTAACAAAACCCCATAATTATATAGACATCCATAGTCTCAATCCAGCCAAGTAAGGTTGTGTTCAACTAATATTTGTATCATTATGAATACATTTACAATAGTAAAACATTAGTTTATTAACAGATTCATTCGTCCCTACCACTTCTTTGCATAATACTGTCATTTTTCAATCAGCAGTGACATGCAGAAATCTCCCGTAAAGACAAGTGTGCTGTGCCAACAAAACATTCTTGACACTTAGTACTTCACAATAAAAATCACTGCATTTCTACCATGTGTGCACAATCACTAAATAAACTTATCTTTCCAAATGATCACTATGCATTTCCACTGCTACTATAATAAATCTCCCTTTACAGATGACAGTTTTGTAGTATTCACTTGTCATTCTAATCTGCCCATCATATCATTAAAATTAAATTTCTTAAAGTAAACACAGTAATCTAATATCATTCTTTACTGTTTCATAATAATTTGCAATATTTCACTGATTTATTGCTTACTTTAAAAAGTTTGCTGTTTCCTAAGCTATTTGCCACTAACTCAAGTAATAGCAACTTAATATGGTAGAGTTAAGTTTATTTTTGTACATTCAGGGACATTAATGCATTTTTCATGCAAATGTTGTTTTTTACACTTATCTGTATGAATCAGAGTAATACACAAATGTGTAAGGCAACTTGTCAGTGTAACCAGGCCTCAAGTAATTGTAAACGAGGCCTCCAGTTCTTATTAGCCCACTGAGGACAGCAGCAGCGTCTGCAGTAGTGAACAGCAGTTCTGAGAATGCTGTAGGAATGTGCAGTTAACCTTAGTTATTCTCTGACAATGTTTAGAAAAGACAAAAAGGAGTCACACGCATGTGAGTTTGCCCAGCCATGAACCATAATCCCTGCCCATCCAACATCATGTGGTACACTTTGTCACTTCAAATTACTCAACAGTTACTAAAAAGTGTTACTGACACACATAGGAAATGTATTTCTGTAGAAATAAATAAGCAAAAGTACCCCCCAAAAAAAATTACTGATGATGTACTGTAGGAGGAATGCATAAAGAAGATATTCCTTCTCAGGTAAATTACTCCAAAATGCAGCAACAGCAAGCCACAACAACAACAGTATAAGGTGTATGTAAGATAAAACTGATGAATTAATTAATGAGTTGTATCTACCATGTAAATAAAATGTGAATGTATTCCTTTAAAGAATACATAAAAAGTTGACAAAGCAAACTTGCCAATAATAGCAGTACCAGGGATAACACCCCTGCTTGATAACTGGGATTGGATAGGGTGATGTGATACCCAAAAGGAAGTGGTTCTAAACATGTGAAAGACAGCCCTGCTCATACATTTTCATTCTGGTACTGATGGAAGCACCTATGAAGACACAAGGTCAGATTGCAAGTTAGTCTGACAAAAAGACCAAAATTATTGTCTACCTTCTAAGTGATTACTACCTGGATAAGATGCAGACCTGAGTAAAAGGACTTGACTGGAGGAAAGTAGACATATAACAAGAGCTGGGAGAGCACCTGTCATCCCTGACAAGGATAACCCACTCTGGCCCCAATTCCATCACAGGTACAGTGGCCTTAGTGTAGGACTGACCTGCTGGATGAGAGGATAGATCAGATGAAAGCAAGAAGGCCAGAGTTCTATAGTAAGTATTTATTTATTTTTATTATTATTTTTAATAATATTAAAAATAGGTTTAAAAAACAGTTTAATAAATGAAGGTAGATGTTTCAAGAAATATGCATAACTGCAAATATATATATATGTAATTATAATGAATAATAAAGAAAAAACATATCTGTATGCAAGGCTGTATCTATATACAAATATAGAATGCTTATGTGATGACATACTATTGTGCATAAATATAAATTTGTATTTATGAGTAAAGAAATGCATGCAAGTATGCATATATATGTCTGTAAAATAAACATGTACATCTGCATGTGTAAACTTACAATTATTTTTATTTCATGTATATAAATATATGTATTTGTCCATTCATTCATCCATCTATAACCTCTTTTGCGCATTTTTGCACATAGGGTCCAGGGTGTTACTTCAGTATTGACAATCATCTAGTGCCAAGATTTATACCACCAGGTGGCTAGCCCTGCAGCAGGAGTTCTTCTACACACACACACACACACACACACACACACACACACACACACACACACACACACACACACACAGAAAACTGCATGCACACTCACACCTATGGTCAGTTACAGAAACAAAACAAATATTTGTATTGCCACATAATTTCATGTACATTAGGTATTACCTTAGTAACTGAAATACATCCAGGCAGTTTTTGTAAGAAAGGATTTTATGTAGGACAGAAAATATCTATTAGTATAATACTTGTATAAGACAGTAATTTCCTCCACAATGTCAACTGCATGTACAAGATAGCTGAACTTCATAAGACACTACACCCTATGTACAGTGGAGGTTGGGGGAGGGAATTGGACATTGCTGTTTCAAGTGAATGACCAGGATGGGATAAAGTCATGTCATCAAAGGTAATTTCAGTGAATGTAAAAGGAGTGTATGCTGTTCATGGAAATTACTTTCACTGACAGTTTTGTTTGTTTTTTTTCGCCACTGTTTTGTGATCTCAGAGTTGGTATATATAACTCTGGAGGGGTGTGGGAGGTGTCCCCCCACATGAGCAGTGCAGGGGATAAAACCAAATTGTTGAGCTGCTCGCCAAAGGTAGTTTCAGTGAACAGGTGTCTTTTTTTCACTACAAAAACTACCTTTGGTGACTCCACATAGTTAAAGAGAGATGACCAGTTGTATTACTTCTGTTTGTATTTCTGAACAATCCCTTGTATGCTTACACTTATTAAGCAGAACATTATCGAAGCACACATTATTTCATTGAGTATATGTACTCCAGCCGTCTGTACTAGTAAATATGTCTTGTTTAATGAAGGATGAATTGAAAGTTAGTGAACACTTCCTTTCAATATTTGCATTTTTTTATGTGTGTACTGCTTCTGCATCTGCATAAAGAAAATTCAGTGTTAATTAAAAACTGAAACTTAAGTATGCAAACCATAATAGTTGAAAGTAGAACTGACACAGAAAGTGTATAAGATTCCAGATAACACCTGTCTGCCAATCAGTAAAGCTGTGCACAGCTATCAAAGTGAAAGAATTTGAAAGAATATATACTTATATTTCAACCTGCATTAAAAGAAATACTTGCACAGTAAGGCAAAGTGTCTTTATACTTCTGAAATGAATAACTGCTTAAAGACACATATCCCAAGTAAGCAGAACAGTAACTGTAATACCTTGTGAGTAGTACTAGTACTCGTATTAGAAATGGTGGCAGTGGAGCCTAGATGGTCATGTAAAAGCAGCAACTTTTTAGAGCTCAGCAGTAAAATTAAAATAAAGAGGAAAATATTTACTTCTAAGTAAAATTGCTTCATATATTATTTTATAATAGCGTGAGCTTGCTTGGCTCCATCCAGAATCTTCTGGAGCCTTATTGTCTGGAAGCAAAATGAGCAGCTGTAACCATTCAAACTCTGAATCTTCTTTGAAGATTGATATGCAGTGGTGACAAAAATATGTTAGTTTTCTCTGAAAATACATGCTTTTCAGGAGACTTAGAAAATCTGAAACCAGAGCTACCTAAAACAAACTGACAATATTAAAGGAATGTTTCTGCAGCACCAAGCTAAAACATCTGTCACTGAGATTGCTCTAAATGATATGGAGGGAAGATTAAAAGAGGAAGAAATTTAAACAGAATATTTATTAAAGTAAAGCACTTGGTTATTAAACAAAATAGATAACATCAAAAACAGAGAAGGTGATGCAACTTAAAATATCCAGGTTGCCAGAAAAAAAAAAAAAACAGAAGTTACTTTTTTATCTTCCTGGATTCCAAAATTATTAACCTGCAGGAAGGACTTTCCTATGTCATTGAAAGAGCACATAGAGCTATAGATAATGCCACATATTCCACTTCAACAAATAGTCCAAGAGCTATAGTAATAACATTGTTTTCATTCATTGAAAAAAACTTGATTCTTAAAACAGCTCGGGAAAAATGGTCCATTCAAATATGATCAGAATAACATAAGAATTGAAAATGATTATTCAACTAAAACTTTTCAAATGAGGAATGCTAGCCTCTTGTAAAATCACTCAAACAAAATGGGATCAAAACTCAAATAACGTTCCCTGCTAAAATACATTTCATGCATCAAACGGCATCAGGAGTTTTAACTGTTTAGAAGAAGATTCTTCCGTAATAAAGAACAATAACCTTTTACCAACTACTAAGGGTATGGATTGGATATCCCCCACTTTAAAAAGATCACCTAAGAAGAACTCTTGGTTTGACATAAAGAAGAATAAACAAAAAACAAATATAACCTTAAGCAACAGCAGAAAGAGTTTGAAGAACTCCATCTCTTAGTAACATGACTTTCTTATTCCTTAGTATTGCCATACCAAATATTCTCCATATATTCCATTCAGTTTCAAACAGTAAGAAAAGCATAAGAGAACTAAGACAATGTCCATTCTCATCATACAGCTAATTATTTTAAATTATAACATACAGGTGTTTAGTTCTATTTAATGTAAATGGTAATCAAAAGTTATATAAGGAGAATCTTTACCTACTCCATACCATTTGGCAGAGGCAATGAGAAGTATCACTAAGGTGTGGATTATGTAAAGTTCAAAGAATCAGGTGCATTATGCCAATATCAGCACAAAACCTGTAGTTAACGATTTAATATATTAATGTGTGACAAATAACTCAGAATAGCTCAGCCAATGGAGTATTGCAGTTACAGTGGTGCACTATAGAAATGTGCATAATTAATAAGAAATAGTTGTCCAATCATGTTGTACATTACCAAATTTATGGAAAGATGATCACAATACAAGAATCCTGATAGTTGCATAGAAATATAACAAAATCTGTACAATATGGTTAAGGACAACTATGGAATGTAACTGACTCTGTTATAATAACAAAAATAAATAATTAACAATGCCACCTATCCCATTGTAAGCCTCATGGTATTCCTAATATATATTTGCAGGAGTAGACACAGAAACATCTCAGACAACTACAGACATTTCCATATGTCATCTATTAACTTATAATACATGCTTCAAAGTTGCAAGGCTATCACTCTTTACTCAAACTGAGAGACAACTATGAATATCTACGCAGTACATGTACCTTTAAAATATATTGGCTTGGACTTACAGATTAAGATGGAATCCATACATTTTCTAATAAAAAATAAAAGATGAAGGGCAAATATAGCCATATTGCTATAGCTAACAGTTGCAAACAATTACTTTGGGACTTATGTGTTAATCACAATGAATGCACACTCCCAAGTAAAGTTGGAGATATAAGAGAAGATGTGGGGTATGGGTGAAAAAGAGGAACAAAGAAGAAAGATGCTGGAATAGGAAAATCTGAGGGAAAGTCAGAGGGGCATGGGTCATTTCCTTTTTTTTTTTTTTTTTGAAAGAACAGGCCCCATTTTTTCTAAGAATCAAAAGAAAAATAAATAAAAAGAAAGGTAAACTTGTAAACATTGGGAAAGAGGAGGTGAAGGTCATCAGAGCAGGTATACCCACCGAATACATAGCAAAAACACAAGACAGACAATGGGTGGGTAAAAAAAGAAAACAGTATGGACAGGTAAGTTACACTGCACAACACGGACAATGGAAAGTTGACAAACAGGGTGGAGATGCATACTAGCCATGGTGAAATTAAAAAAAAAAACATATCTATCTATGCATGTTACAAACTGTGTGGTAGTCTTAACTTGGATGTGTATGAATAATGGTAGATATGTGTTCTAGGGTAATAAAGTAAGGTCGCAATACACATTGGATAAATATACACATATCCAGTTAGTCCATCAGTAATACACATGTAAGCCAAACATCACACTTCTAACAATGGTAGATAATGCCAGAGGATAGAAGCAAACCTATGGACATGCATGTGAAAGGCAAACAACCGTGCACAATGCCAAACAGAAGTACTGCAGAAGAGCAACAAATGCTGCTACATACACAAGTAGGTATACACAACCAAAACAAATGTGTAATGGAATGTGTGTATGTTACACATATATGCCATGTCAAAGGCAAGACATAGGTGTAAACGTCTGTGTATGTCTGAAGGTGGCATCACTGGAATGTGCATGAAAGTAAGGTCAATACACATATGTACACCAATAATATGTCTAAAAATGTAACAGTACAGCATAATGAATAGTAGGTTGTGCACGTGGATAGGGAAAAAATTATACTGGGTAACAAAACTAGAAAGCAGTGCACACAAGAAAGGTCAGAGACTAAACTGGAGTATAATAACAGGGTCCGAGTGAAGCTATTAAAAAACATAAATTTAATCATGAACAAGGTTTTTGGAATTTTGTATCCATAGTCGATGAATTTTTATGATGGACTGTTAACCCATTAACTTGTTTGCTGCATTTATTATTTTTGTATGCATAAATTCTAGTACTGTGGGTTTTGTTTCAAGTAGTTACATTAAAATGATCTATGTATGTGTATATATATATATATATATATATATATATATATATATATATATATATATATATATATATATATATATATATTTACATTTATTATATATGTATTTTTATGTGAGGTTTGTTTATGCATTTGTATGAGTGCCTACTTATTATTTTGTTAAATTAACAAAGACGGTTTTCTTACCATTGACATGCTATACCTCCTATTGTTGTCAGGTTTGTATTACTGTATGAGTCCCTTTCATTGCTCATTTATTTTTTAGTCCTTTTTATTGATCAGTGGTGGTAATATGGTTTTACAAATAAATGACTTTCATATTGTTCATAGTTCTGATGATCTGCTGTTATAGCTTCGGGACAAAAGCATTATTTACTAAACTGTTTTTATTCTTTGATGTGCTGGTGCTTCTGTGTTTCTGATAAAACTTTTGCTTTTTAATAGATTCACTCAGATTCCATTATTATATCCCAGTTTGGTCTCCTGCTGTTCTTGTGTGCACTGTTTTCTGGTTTGTTATTTTGGGTGCACAATCACTAGTTTCCTAGGTTTTTGTTACCCTGGGTAACAGACAAGTATAATGAGAAGAAGCACATACTGCAAGCATTGGCCAGCAACTTGTGTGCACTTGACCTATATTGTACAATGGGCATACATTGCCTAAAACTGTGTTTCTGCAAAATCAAACCAAGGTGTCTGAGGCAGATGCTACCTGCTGTTGAACTAAAGGGCATACCACACACTCTGCAAACAGCAGTGCAAACACTGCCATAGCAGAAACACATTCACTCTGTAAATAGGCACACTATACACAACAGATGAATCATCACAGCCAAGCATACGAGAATACCAAATCATGCATCAGTAGTCAAAACATACACTTACAATATCCACCTAAAAACAAATTTGTGACAAATACACCAAGCCAACTATTTATGTTGGGGTGTACATTTAAAAGAAGTTTGGTGAACAAATTTCTCAAAGATTCATAAAACATCAACATTGATAGAATTTATCCACAATTATATCCAGAGTTACGTGTTAGGATTTCATATACCTTACTAATGCATGATGGGTATTCCTCCTGTCTAATCATTAAACATGTTAATGTGAAAAATACAGGCCTGAAAACACAGGAAAATGCATTTCACTTCCTAAAATATGTAAAAAATCAACATACCTCTCTCCCTCCACTGATCTTCAAGCCTGTGCATCTGCTTGATGTACATGGCTCTGTTCCAACTGCATTCCTCATTGTCTGAAATAAAAATATAGACTGTATAAAATATTTATTTCTCAAATAACACTGATATACATTTCTCAGCACAGTTTACAGGAATTTCTTTCAGAAGAACATTAGATAAGAACAATAGACAGTTGACATTATTGCATTTGTGTGTTAACATCTTTGAACACAGGTTGGAGGAAATGCGATTCAAACACGAAACTGCAATCCAACCCTAAGAACTACCTGCCTACCTAATGCATCTTAACTAAAAAAAAACATGTTTTACAAGCAGTGAAAAGACTTTATATTATGGCATCATCTTGATGGAGTATAGTCTACTAATAATGCTCTTGGCTTAGGATTTCAAAGTCTGAACATGAACTGCTCATATAGATTAACAGTTGGAAAAATACATTCAGGTTATCACTGTGTTTCGATACAGTAACTGTAAAGCTGAGCAGACATTCCTTGGGCAGTGAGAAAGTGTCACGTAACATAAAGCTTCTGTGAATAGAACCATGCATGTTGTTGTACATTAAGGACAAAGAAAGGTATGTGTGAGGACCATTATTCCTTGTTAAATTGCACATCAATAAGAAAATAAATACATATTCCCTGTTCTTCATTTCAACTGTTAGTCTGCCCATTCCAGTCCCTCAGCTTTTGAGGATGATGTTGTTCTACTATTGACTTCAATATTTCATAATAAAGCAGACCTCAATAACATTTTTACAAAGTATACAATATTACCCCCAAAAATTGCTAAGGCATGTAATAGGATTTAACAAGATGTACTCCTCCCACAGTTAAATAGCTAATGTTAAAGGAATATTATGGATTATGGATATAGTTATAGGAATTCAACAAATAACTGAGTTAGTCACAACTATGCTCAAAATACATGTTAATATCAATCAGTGTAATATGCTTCTATAAATAAATGCTATGACTCTATTAAAGCAAGATAACAGTTTCAGATATGTCTTCCCTTTCCTGATTTGAACACACAGCACACCTAAATATAGGTATGATGGCCTTTTTCTTTACAAGCTGAGCTATGTATTAGCACGTGCTACTCTTCTGCTCTCTAAATACTGTTGTTCAACAGATGATATTATCAGAGTGTTACTGATTATGGCCATATTCATAGAAATTTGAAGACTTTATCATTGAACCATTACCTTGCACAACATAAATAGTAATATAAAGTATTGCAATCCCATTCTTCCAAAAAATGCTATTGGTGATGTTAACCAAGGTAGCAGATACAGATCTATGTGTCCATTATGTGGTTTGGAACCCATAACATGCCAAAAATTTAGATATGCTGGCCAGTAGCTTTATAGGCTGAGTTAACATTCACTAAAGGTTTTACTGGATCAAACAGGTAATGTGGGTGTTTCCTACTAATCCTGTGTTAAACCAGTGAATATGCAAAATTCAGACAAGTTTTGGACCTTTTATAATAAAGAAATAACAGTTATGAACACATAACTAAACACATATGTGTAAGCAATGAGACAGGCATTATTAATTAAATTAAATAAATGTGTCTGTGTAATCATTTAGTAGGAATGATGTAAGAAAGTTATTTATTTATTTAACATTTGTTGACTGGAAAAGTTCTACTAGGACAGAGTCTATTTTCAGCAGATGCTGGGCAGAAATGGTTCAGACGCTTCCACAAGTGTTTATATTCCAACTTGTAATGGTTTAATAGGTGATACAGTGGGACTATAACAGAAAACTATGAAATGCACAGTCATCTTTAGCCTAGGAGCTTTAGGTGTCTGTGATGCATGAGAATTCAGGCTATGTGAAATTATGTACTTAGATGTTGTAAGACACACACACACACACACACACACACACATACATATATATATATATATATATATATATATATATATATATATATATATATAGATAGATAGATAGATATATATATATAAATATATATATATATATATATATATATATATATATATATATATATATACAAAGGACAACACGGGACTCAAACCCATAGTTAAGAGGGCAGGATTTACCAAGTCCACTTAACTTAATTACCACCATGAACTAATTATCACAGCAGCTGATACATGGTTATAAAAACATGTGTATGCTATAAATGATAGCTGTCACTGCCTATTTAAGTGCAACATTTAGGAATATTTTCTGCTTAAAACTTCAGCTTTGGCTGGTTAACATCTAGCTGTATTCATCTGGACGTATAAGAGAAATTAAGTACCTTTTATCTGCACATTTTTCAAATAATACAGCATTTAAATTGATTTATTTGTGTTACACTGAATATTAACTGACTGGAAGTTTTGACTGTTTTGAGAGTTATTGATTGCTAGATTTTATTGCTGTTAGTAATTGCAGGTGGAGGAAGTCTCATTCATTGATAGGCTGTCACTGCCTATTTAAGTGGTACATTTAGGAATATTTTCTGCTTAAAACTTCAGCTTTGGCCGGCTAGGATCTATCTGTATTCAACTGGACATTTAAGAGAATTTAAGTACCTTTTATCTGCACATTTTTCAAATAATATGACATTTAAATTGATTTATCTGTGTTACGTTGAATATTAACTGAACTGGATGTTTTGACTCTGTTTTGTCAGTTAGTGCTTGCTAGATTTTATTGCTGTTAGTAATTGCAGGTGGGGGAAGTCTCATTCATTGATAGCCTGTCACTGTCTACTTAAGTGGTACATTTAGGAATATTTTCTGCTTAAAACTTCAGCTTTGGCCGGCTAAGATCTAGCTGTATTCAACTGGATGGAATTTAAGTACCTTTTATCTGCACATTTTTCAAATAATACAGCATTTACATTGATTTATTTGTGTTACACTGAATATTAACTGAACTAGAAGTTTTGACTCTGTTTTGTCAGTTAGTGCTTGCTAGATTTTATTCATGTTAGTAATTGCAGGCGGGGGAAGTCTCATTCAGTGATAGCCTGTCACTGCCTGTTTAAGTGGTACATTTAGGAACATTTTCTGCTTAAAACTTCAGCTTTGGCCAGCTAAGATCTAGCTGTAAACAACTAGACATATAAGAGAATTTAAGTACTTTTTATCTGCACATTTTTCAAATAATATGGCATTTAAATTGAATTATTTATGTTACATTGAATATTAACTGAACTGGAAGTTTTGACTCTGTTTTGTCAGTTAGTGCTTGCTAGATTGTATTGCTGTTAGTAATTACAGGCGGGGGAAGTCTCATTCATTGATAGCCTGTCACTTTCTATTTTAGTGGTACATTTAGGAATATTTTCTGCGTAAAACTTCAGCTTTGTCCGGCTAAGATCTAGCTGTATTCAACTGGATGTATAAGAGAATTTGAGTACCCTTTAGCTGCACATTTTTCAACTAATACAGCATTTAAATTGATTTATTTGTGTTACTTTGAATATTAACTGAACAGGAAGTTTTGACTCAGTTTTGTCAGTTAGTGCTTGCTAGATTTTATTGCTGTTAGTAATTTCAGGTGGGGAAGTCTCATTCATTGATAGCCTTTCACTGCCTATTTAAGTGGTACATTTAGGAACATTTTCTGCTTAAAACTTCAGCTTTGGCCGGCTAAGATCTAGCAGTATTCAATTGGACGTGTAAGAGAATTTGAGTACCTTTTATCTGCACATTTTTCAAATAATACTGTGTTTAAATTGATTTTTTTGTGTTACTTTGAATATTAACTGAAATGGAAGTTTTGACTCTGTTTTGTCGGTTAGTGCTTGCTAGATTTTATTGCTGTTAGTAATTGCAGGTGGGGGAAGTCTCATTCATTGATAGCCTGTCACTGCCTATTTAAGTGGTACATTTAGGAATATTTTCTGCTTAAAACTTCAGCTTTGGCCGGCTAAGATCTAGCTGTATTCAACTGGACGTATAAGAGAATTTAAGTACCTTTTATCTCCACATTTTTCAAATAATACGCCATTGAAATTGATTTATTTGTGTTACATTGAATATTAACTGAACTGGAAGTTTTGACACTGCTTTGTCAGTTAGTTCTCCACCCATGCTCCCTGTTTTTGTTTTGGTGTTAATGGTGGCTTTGAAACTGCCCGCCCCTCTTGTAAGTTTGTGTTTGGATACTCCCTCTGGGCCCATCTCATTTACTCAGTCAACTGAGTGCAGTGAGATCATATTCTGATTTCAGGCACTCCTGCTGTGTACAAAGAGAGCATCTGCTAAAGAAAAAAAATATGTTAAGCTTGTTTCCTGCCTTTCCTGTAAGTGGTATGCAGCAAAATACAGCAAGCGTATACAAAAACAGAAGACTCCCAAGAAACAAGCAACTAAAATTGCGAGCCTTTATTGTGAGCGCTTTCGTAGAGGTCAATGCCCCCACATCTTCAGACAACTTGCAAGCATCAGTTCCAAACCTTATATATATTTAATTGATGTCCTTGATTATTTAATTATTTCTCTAATTGGTAATTTTCTGCTACTAAAAACCTAAAATAAAAACATATTAGTGCACTACTATATTAAATATTGGCACAACATATACATTATTTAAACAAATAACATCCTAGATAAAACTTTTATATATATATATATATATATATATATATATATATATATATATATATATATATATATAAAATAAAAATATATATTAAATAAAAATATAAACAACATTATAAATAACTAACAACTACCTATTATATATTTTTTACACCTTTTCATATTGCAATAGCTCAACCATTATCTGCATGTTATGGACCACCCAACTCATAAATTCACATATTCTGTGTTACAACAAATTCCATATGATCCAAGAGGAGGGCCTTGGCAGCTTAACTTGGAAGAACAAGAAATATTTTGGCAAATAAGAACCTCAGCATATTCCCCTCCTGGATTAAATGAATATATGTCTATTAAAAGTATCTTAAAGCTTAAAGCATTATGCAGATAATGGTTGAGCTATTGCAATATGAAAAGGTGTAAAAAAATATATAATAGGTAGTTGTTAGTTATTTATAATGTTTATATTTTTATTTAATATATATTTTTTATAATATATATATATATATATATAAGTTTAATCTGGGATGCTATTTGTTTAAATAATGTATATGTTGTGCCAATATTTAATATATTAGTGCACTAATATGTTTTTATTTTAGGTTTTTAGTAGCAGTAAATTACCAATTAGAGAAATAATTAAATAATCAAGGACGTCAATTAAATATATATAAGGTTTGGAAGTAATGCTTGCAAGTTATTTGAAGAATTGGGGGTATTGACCTCTACGAAAGCGCTCACAATAAAGGCTCGCAATTTAGTTGCTTGTTTCTTGGGAGTCTTCTGTTTTTGTATACGCTTGCTCTATTTAGCTGTACATTGTTTTTCGTTTTGGTTTTGTTTGGTTTCCTGTAAGTGGTCTAGACTGTTTGTAGGCTTTTGAGCCCCCAAGCCTTTCTGTTTTGGAAGGAAGCCTTCTAGCTTAATTTTGTTTCTTAGAACTAGCCAGTTTTATAGTTTCAGCACTCAAATCTGTTTGTTTGAACTCAGCACTTGTTCAGAACTCATTGTAAGCACTAAATAAGTTGCAAATTACTACAGCACTCAACTTTCCTCACTTGTCTAGAGGAAAGCAGTTTTTAGTACTTAATAAATAAGCACCTATCCAGGAATGTCTAAGGGTCAGCTCCTGGTGTTTTCTCCTGTCTACCTGATGAATCTGGGCATCTTGGGGCAATGCAGCAATTGCCTCATGTACACAAACAACCCTCTCCTCCTACCACCCAACACTACAACTTGTGAGAGATGCACTTATATTGCCAAACTGGAAGCAAAGCTCTCTTCACCCAAGACTGGACTAGACAGTCAAGAGGAGAAGGTAAACACTTGCACCACACCACACTCATCACATAGTCCCTCAAAACCTACACCACCAAAAAAAACACATAGAAACACAAAACACACACCTACATTCATGGAGGCTGTCAATAAAAACCTGCCTAAGCATCAGGGACCTCCAAAGCAGAAACGCAAGCAAACTGCACCCCATAACACAACCCAAATGACACATAGCCCACAAACTCAGTGTGCCACTCAACCACAGCCCATAAGGCATAACAAAGTACCCAACACTTTAGTCATAGGTGACTCTATAGTCAGGCACACTGATGTTCCACTCACCAGGCTAAACAAGGAGAAAGTTACTCTCAGCTGCCTGGCAGGTGCCAGGATCCGCCACATAATGCACACACTCAGGTCACTCCACAACAAGTACAAATATGAAGCTGTCATTGTCCATGTTGGTGTGAATGACCTGAGACATACCTCCCTGGACTACATGAAAAGAGACATGGAGGAGCTCTCCAATCTTGCAGCTAATCCAGGTATGACCCTGGCCCTGAGTAGCATCCTGCCATCAGCCAGAGTGATGCCACAGTACAAGGACAAAATGATTGACTTCAACAATTTGCTAAGCTTCAGGTGTCATTCTAAGGGGATCCAGTATTTGTCTGCCTGGGATGACATGATCGACAGACCACGATGCTTTGCCAGAGATGGCTTGCACCTGTCTACCTTGGGATTATGGATACTGGCTAAGGCTCTTGCCACCCCTATAGTGCCTTTTTAGGCAAGGTTCAAATGACAAATTCACCACTGTAACAGGTACAAGCAAGCAAAATCTGTGGGTAATGCTCCTCAATGTCAGAAGTCTAAACCTCAAAATGCACTCACTCGAGGCACTTCTTAAAATGCAGAACATCGACATCTGTGCAGTGACAGAGACCTGGTTCAAAGCTCAAGAGAGCAACCTTCCATTACCAGACTATAATTCATACCACACCTTTCGGCCACCTAACCCGGAAGGAAGCACTAAAGGAGGAGGCGTGTCCATATTCATTAAGGATATCCACAACTCCAGGGTAGTTGAACAGCATAATGCATCCAAGATTATCCAAGTGCAACTAACTCTGGGCAAGACCGCAATCCAAATTGTAGCTTCCTACAGACCCCCCACCATGCCCCAGGATTTCCCACTCCTCATTTCTTGATACACTGGAAAGTATTAGGGTAGAGCCTAACATCCTAATAATGGGCAATTTCAACTACCCCACCATTAACTGGGAAAACTACTCATGTACCAAATCTTTTGCTCAACGTTTTCTGGAATTCATAAATTCCAATGCCTTGGATCAACTTATTCACACTCCCACCAGGGGCAGCAGTAACCTAGACCTGGTCATTACCAACATGGGCAACCAGTGTTTCACACCAGAGGTCAATTCCTCATTGGTCAGATCCGACCACAAGCTAATCACCCTAGACATTCACATCCCGCCCCCACCCCCACCCCAATTAGGGAAACCACCATAAAAAACTACTCCAAAGCCAACTTCACACTTCTTAAGACAGAAGTGGCAAACTTCATGACACCCATGCAGACGGACAATAGAGGTACGACTGCTGAATCCTACAAAAATGCACTTTATAAGCACTTACACGAGTGCATGGATCATGCTATCCCTAATAGAACTAAGATGCTATCCTCCAAAAAAAGGAAGCCGATCTGGTGGTCCTCTGCCATAAACAAACTCTACAACAGAAAAAAAAAACTGTTCCAAAAAACAGTAAAATCCCATGACTGAAGGAATGCCCTGGGTCAACCGCAGTAAGAAGCTGAGCTCCCTCATAAAATCCTCCAAAGCTAGTTACGAAAACAAAATTGCCACTGACTCTAAAGACAACCGCAAAGCATTCTATAGCTATGTCAAGAATCTCAATGGCAACACTCAGATCTGCTCTGAGTTACAGCACAATGGCACTAAATATACAGAACCAACTGATATTGAAAACATCCTGGCAGATAGGTTCAGTGCTAACTTTACCCCTCTCTCACCCACTACAGGGCCCATCTCTATACCGGAAGAATGCAAAGTTCCTGTAATCATGGCTGCACAGGTAAAAAACACACTCTCCAAAGCCAAGAACACAGCATACATGGGACCTGACAATATCCCAGGCTGCATTCTAAACAAACTACAGAATTAACTGCCACCCTACATATGTACCATGTTCAGTCATAGCCTCACCTCAGGCTTTGTGCCCATTGAATGGCACACCATGATGGTTATCCCACTCCACAAAGGGGAGCCATGATGGACCCCAGGAACTACTGCCCCATTAGCCTGACGAGCCTGGTCTGCAAGGCCATGGAACATATCATCATGGAACTCATAAACAAAGACATTGGTAATCTCCAAACTCTGGACCCTACCCAGTTCAGATTTGTAAAAGGCAGATCATAACTCCTAAACCTGATTGACTTCTTTGAAGCAGTCACCAAAGCCATAGATGAGGGTAAGGTGGTTCACACAGCTTATCTAGATCTCGCCAAGGCTTTCGACACCATCCCCCACTCTGGAATTATAGATTAGCTCACTAAACTAGGTATAAATCCCTATGTCACAAGATGGGTTGCCAACTGGTTCATGGACAGAACCCACACTGTGAAAGTAGCAGACTCCAAATCCGACTTCAGACCAGTGACAAATGGAGTACCACAGGGTTCAGTCCTGGGTCCTCTCCTGTTTGGTATCTACTTCTCTGAAGTACAGGCTAACACAGAAGGTCTTTGGCTAACAAAGTTTGCAGATGACAGCAAACTATGAGCCATAATCGAAACTCCTAATGATGTGGACATACTACAAAAGGGCCTCACTGAGACAGATGCCTGGTGTCAAAGCCATGGCCTGAAGCTCAATGCCAAAAAGTGTATCGTCATCCCCTTTGGTAAAGACTCTGTACCCATGAACTACCACATAGCCGGTAGTTTACTTAACGCCAAAAATGTGATAAGACCTTGGGACACAGGTGGACAGTAGTCTCTACTTTGATAATCACATCACCACAGTGGTCAGGAAATCCTTCTACATGGCTCACCTCATCACAGAAGGTTTCTCATCCAGAAAAATGAGGTCATTGTTCCCCTCTACTCATCACTCATTAGACCCATTATAGAGTACAACACTCCTTTTGGTATGCACCTCACATGACATCTACAATAACTGGAAAGGCCACAGAAATACCTCACAAAGAGGATTACTGGCCTCAAACAGATGCCCTACGCAGTCCGTCTCAAAAAACTCCAGCTTTACTCCATCGCATATCGCCTACTCAGAGGCGATCTCTGCCTAACATGCAAAGCTATGTCAAACCCAGAGCTGTTGGACATGCTCCACTTAAAGAAATCCCAATCCCTCTGAGCTACACACTCTAGGGACATAAACCTTGTCACCACAGTAAACAGAACATGCTGGAGGGATAGATTCCTGTCCCAGAGACTTCCCATACTCTGGAACAGACTACCTATCTATGTCAAACAGAGCTCCTCATTAGCACTCTTCAAGAAAAATCTTGATGACTGGATGGGAGATAAGAAATTCACCCTGGGGATCACTTCTGTGGCTCTGCTCGACAGAGCATAGGAAAATAATTTTCTTGGGTTGCGAAAGCCAGGGTACATTTTTGGCTAGGCTTATATAGGCCCTAGGGCCAATAGCCTAGTACCCTCCTATGAACATATGAACCTATGATAGAGAGATATATATATGTAAAAACTGTAGTAATTCTCAGGTATATGTAGAATATTGATATTTACTCTAGAGATCTACAGGCTGCCTCCACACTTCAGTGACCTTCCTTCAAAGCTCCTCCACATCCCTCTGATGCACTCCACTGTGGTAGATCCCTGTCCTCCATTGATGCTCTTTCATGATCCAGTTCCACACATCGATCATAGCAAAGTTCAGAGGTTTGGTTGTCATCCTCTGCTCCAATCTGGC
Source organism: Protopterus annectens (assembly GCF_019279795.1). Classification (NCBI taxonomy): domain Eukaryota; kingdom Metazoa; phylum Chordata; order Ceratodontiformes; family Protopteridae; genus Protopterus; species Protopterus annectens. Next base: position 137,094,127 of record NC_056731.1, read on the forward strand.
ATACACGGTCAACATCTGGGTTGTCTCCTCATCAGTTCAGCTGTGTGCATGGGCCTCACTGAAGTAGCCATCATGATCATCAAGTAGAATAAATCTGAAAAACACAGAAACACAGAAATGCTCACTGAGGTACCACTCACTTCACAGTTAGCAGCCGTCTGATCATTAAATGCATCAAAATCAATATTCAAAAGTAGTGCTGATGTCAGGTTATAAATTCACTGGAAGATAAAGGGCATGTGCCACACATGGTACCATTTATCAATACATATTGGGTGTTTACATGGTACATCTGGATGTTTCAGCTCATAACAACAATTTATTCAGATGTGCATGAATGGGATTCCAAAAACTTGAATTTGAATTAACCTCATGAATTATGTATGACATAAATATTACTTAAACTGGGTTACACACAAGGTGCACTTTGATTCTGTGATTTGTAGTGATATGTGCATTGGCAATTGATAGAATTTCTGTTGTGGTGATTAGTACATCTGTAAAAGTTACTAATTTCAAAAGGTAAATGTTTAAATTAATATTTACTCAAAATGGTAATTTTAACAGAGGTTGTCATAAGTTACTGCAGTGATAGTGTGTTGAACTTTATGCATACAAGTGCTGTCTTTCTAAATAGTGTATTTCAGTCCCATATGCAGTTGTATAAACAAACTTCCACTACAGATGTTAACAGTATATGAAGGATGATTTATGGATCATCCACAATTCCTACTAGTAATTCCTTGCACCCTATGGTGTAAGTATGGAATGGTACAGATTCTGGCACTGTCTGTAATTAGTATGTGATGTTGATATTATAGATATTTCTCACTTAATGTCTGTTAACAAAACTGTTATAAACAAGTGCTGCTGCTATTATGGTATCCCCGGGATTCATGAGGCTCGGCGCAAGGCCAGCGTTAGGCTTGCACCGACCGTGCGGCGTGTAGATGGTGCAGTAGCGCCATATGCATATTAATGAAGGTGTGCTGCCGCCACATCCACGTGCATAGGAAATGTGCACGAGTGCATGGGGCATGTCGAAGTGCTGCACGGAAGCGTGGACATGTCGGCTGTTTACATGCAACCTAAAATGCTGAATATTACAGCCTGCCTCCAGTAGTAATCAAACCTGTCAGTGTCCGAGGATACTGAAACATATGCAAAGCATGCAAGACAGTTCTTGCGAATACAAAAATAAGAAGCAAACACAAATGCACGTAGCCGAATATTGAGTCCCCATCCCTCGAACAAATGACATTTAAAACCCCGTGCCCGTATTCTAATGCAGTGTTGATAGTTATACCAAGTGGAAGCTAAGTCTAGCCCAATGGTCAGGATTACCACCTGTCCCACATTGTGATGGACAGTAACCATCTGGACAGTTGTGTCCATACCAAAACCATTACAAATGTAAAAATATCCTGTGACCGTATGACGTAATTATGTCCCACATCTCATGTAATAGTCACATACAATGGTTATCTCCATATGTAATATACCTACATGTTACAAGAAATAGAATAAGCAAGTAAACGAAACAGAAGAAGCATCCTGCTACAACAATAAGCTTATATTTAGGCATAAAACAAAAGTACTATCCGTTGTACTGACCATAGGTATGTGTTGGCCTGTAAAATCTGATGTGTGTCCAGAATATATCTCATCCTGGCCATATGAAAAGGTGGCAACCCTACCAATGGTCAGAGCATTCAGCCAAAATCTGCCCATTTGCGGTCCAAGCCATCCTTGTCAGGGTGGGTCAAAGATGAATGGCTATTACCTGGGGTCTACCTACCATGTCATGAAAGATAAGCATTTGTGTGTACCTATGTGTGTGATGGAAGGTGAAAAATGCAAGGGTAGTCCTCGCAACCATACAGGTACCAAAGATGTGTAGTGTATGCAATGTGTTCCCTTGATCGTGCCATGGGCCATCAACCAAAGAAGGGATGGATGGAGTGTATGGAATATGGGTGTGGGGGTGGGTAATGTAATAATCTGCAAAGGCGAGACTGTGTTGGATGCAGAATAGGTGAACTGGAGGGGTATGAGGGAGCAGTGGGTAAATCAGAAAGAAACACAAAGAACAAACATGCACATCCACATACAACCTGACAGGCCATACTGTAGAACACAATTACACAAACATATGAATATTAAAATGTGCGATACACATGTACAGAAATGTCACCGGCACATACCCACATAATGGTCTGGACGGAACTGAGCCATCCAATTACAACACATCTGGATGCATAATTGAATACCCATCACCCCCTCTACAGTACACAACTCGCCCCATTCCTGAACATCCACCAAATCCAGCCATACTTGGGCTGCTAGCTTGGCACAGCCATATCTGCACATAGTGACCACTGCTCATATCTAGTAGGCAGTGTCACCCTAGGCAGTGTCAGGATTGGAAACTATGTATCCCTTGCATGTAAAACCCTATCATGTTTTCGTAAATCCAAAAAAATCAAAAGTTATTGTCTTGCTCAATTTTTCGATATCCCTCATGGGGTAAGTATCCTGTGTAAACATCAGACTTGGTATCACGACATGATGTCCAGTCCTGTAGACATCTGGACACAAGTTGTATGTGAAGTAGTGGTTCACGAGACTGCTCAGCCTCCAGCCAGTCATGCAGAACCTACTACCCGGGATTAAACAACTGACCGTGATGCACAGCTCCCCACATGAATTATCGAGAAAATATACTTTACACATTCGCATAGTGGCAGTTGGATATAGGGTGATTAAGGTGCTGATGTAAGCAGGGTACCTCCTGTCCTACTTTGTGGGGGACAGTCCCTGTTTGGGTAGGTGTGTCCTGACCAAGAATGATACAATGGCAAATGTCCTGTGATTGTAAGAAATAACTATGTACCATATTTCATATAACAGTTGCCTAAAACAGTTATTTCTGTATGTAAAATATGTAAATCTTACAAGAAACAGAATAAGCAACTAAACTGATACAAGAATAAGCTCTCATCTAGGAAAATAATTAAAGTTCTAAACCCTGTACTGACCGTGAGCATGTGTTGGCCTGAAAGATCTGGTGTGTCCCGAATATATCCTATCCTGGCCATATGAAAATGTGGCAACCCTACCAATGGTCAGAGCATTCGCACAATAACTGGTCAGCCTCTTAATCACCCCTGAAACCAGCAACCTTCGGAGGAAAGGTGTTGAATGACACTTGAATGAATAATGACAATAATTAAGAGTAATAGACGCTTTTAACTTCAGAAAATAAGTATTAATACATATGCTCTGAATCTGTCAACACATTTCAAGTTAATAGTACTAATATTGTAAAAGTGTCTGTGATTGTCCCTGCCTTGTCCTTGTCACTGTTGAAATTAGTCCCTGAGTGGTTGAGAGGTCTGTACACATATGTACACCAACCAACTGTCACATTTGTTGCCAGTACTGTTGAATACCTGTAGTGAAGTCATATATCCTAACTGCCATCCATGCGGAATGTACTACGGATGGTTTAGTGGTCAAACCGGTGACTAATGTGTGTCTGTTTCTGGGTCCAAGCCATGTAAGGGCTGGTAATTTTATGTGATGGCCAGAATAATATCCTTCGGATATAGGGAGGTAAAGGCAGTGGGGATGCGCGGCGGACATTCAACTGTATGGAAAATGTAAATAGGTATGTAGGTGTATATGTATGTGTATGTGCAGGCAGATACATATATATATATATATATATATATATATATATATATATATATATATATATATATATATATATATCCTTTTACCTGGTAGTTTCATCCTTAGCATCTTTTTCCCAATATATTTCGCATCCCTTCTCAGCACATGTCCAAACCAATGTAATCTTGCTTCTCTGGCTTTGTCTCCAAACCTTCCAACCTGGGAAGACCCTCTAATATGCTTATTCCTAATCCTGTCCACCCTCATTACACACAGTGCAAATCTTAACACCTTTAACTCTGACACATCCAGCTCAAACTCCTGCCTTTTTGTCAATGCCACTGTCTCCAACCCATATAACATAGCTGGTCTCACTACCCGCTTGTAGACCTTCCCTTTCACTCTTACAGGTAGTCGTCTGTCACAAATCACTCCTGACACTCTTCTCCACCCACTCCATCCTGCCTGTACTCTCTTCTTCACCTCTCTTCCACACTCACCGTTACTGTGAACTACTGACCCCAAGTATTTAAACTCATCCACCTTTGCCACCTCTACTCCTTGCATCCTCACCATTCCTCTATCCTCCCTCTCATTCACACACATATATTCTGTCTTAGTCCTGCTGACCTTCATTCCTCTTCTCTCTAGAGCATATCTCCATATCTCCAGGGTCTTCTCCATCTGTTCCCTACTCTCACTACATATTACAATGTCATCTGCAAACATCATAGTCCATGGTGACTCCAGTCTGATCTCGTCTGTCAACCTGTCCATCACCATTGCAAATAAGAAAGGGCTCAGAGCTGATGTAACCCTACCTCCACCTTAAACGCATCTGTCACTCCCATCGCAGACCTCACCGCTGTCACACTACCCTTGTACATATCCTGTACCACTCTTACATACTTCTCTGACACTCCTGACTTCCTCATACAATACCACAACTCCTTCCTAGGCACCCTGTCATATGCTTTCTCCAAGTCTACAAAAACACAATGCAACTCCTTCTGACATTCTCTGTACTTCTCCATCAACACGCTCAGAGCAAACATCGCATCTGCAGTGCTCTTTCCCAGCATGAAACCATACTGCTGTTCACTAATCATCACATCCCTTCTTAACCTAGCTTCCACTACTCTTCCCCATAACTTCATGCTGTGACTGATCAATTTAATCCCTCTGTAGTTACTACAGCTCTGCACATCACCCTACATACAACATATATAGATATATACACATATATACACAAAAAAATATATATATATATATATATATATATATATATATATATATATATATATATATATATATATATATATATATATATAGATAGATATATATATATATATGTATAATATATATATATATATATATATATATATATATATATATATATATATATATGTTACTGTAGATATACACATGTACATAACTAGGTTACATTACAGCAATTATGGGTAACATATGTTCAGACCGGGCATATGTCAGTGGGAGGTCCAATAAACAAACGTTTACCTCCCACACCTCCCAAGCTAGGCCGGTGAGACATACAGACACACAATAAAGGTAAATACACCGCTGCTTTCCAGACCACCGGCAGGAAAGTACCAGTGGGAGAGATCTGCAAGGTCTACACTTTAAACATGGATCACGGGGTCCCTTGCAGGACACCAAAAATTGCCTTGTAGTCGAACCTGTGATCATTGACGCAACCAGGATGTAGCTGTACATGGAACAGTAGGTTGTGCAAGTCTGACAACATATGGGTTGACAAAATGTACGACATGTGCCCGAGACGGGGTGAGTGGGCAGTGTGTAGGGATATGTTCATACCCCAGCTGCGCTCACAGTAAGGATGAGTCATGAGTGCTGTAGACGGGTGTCAGGTATGGGAATCATGGGTATGCAATAATGGGTGTAAGTGTGCAGGTGTTGGTTGGCAGAGATGTACTAGGTCCGCCCCGTGGAAGTAATTAATATTCCTATGTGGGCATAGCAGATGCCCATACCTCCCAAACCATAAGAGCACATCTACTGGATAGTCCGTAAACCATTGGGGGAACACATAGGGACTATATCAGTGCCTGTACCCGATTATCATGGATGTCCATGATTACGAATCAGAATCTAACACAGTCCTAAGTAAACCCTTCCAGAACTAGTGATATTAGGTCGACAGGTGGTGGAATACATGTAATGACTGACAACATATACATATATAAATATATATATATATATATATATATATATATATATATATATATATATATATATATGTATACACACACACACACACACACACACACAAATATATATATATATATATATATATATAATATTATATATATATATATATATATATATATGTTACTGTACATATACACATGTATATACCTAGTTTATGGTACAGCAATTACAGGTAACATATGTTCAGACCGGGCATATGTTAGTGGGAGGTCCAATCAACTAACGTCTACCTCCCACACTACCCCAGCTAGGCCGGTGAGACATACAGACACGCAATAAAGGTAAATACACCGCTGCTTTCCAGACCACCGGCAGGAAACTACCAGTGGGAGAGATCTGATAGGTCTACACTTTAAACATGGATCACTTGGTCTCTTGTGGGGCACCAAAAATTTCCCTTATAGGCAACCCAATAATGATTGATGCAACCAGGATGTAGCCGTACACGGAACAATAGGTTGTGCAAGTCTAATAACACATGGTTTGACAAAACGTACGACATGTGTCCCGAAACAGGAAGAGTGTGCAGTGTGTAGGGGTGTGTTCATACCCCAGCTGCGCTCACAGTAAGTATGAGTCATGAGTGCTGTAGAGGGTTGTCAGGTAGGGGAATCATGGGCATGCAATAATGGGCCTAAGTGTGCAGGTGTTGGTTGGCAGAGATGTATTAAGCCCGCCCCATGGAAGTAATTAATATTCCTATGTGGGCACAGCAGACGCTCATACCTCTCAAACCTGAAGAGCATATCTACTGGATAGTCTGTAAACCATTGGGGGAACACATAGGGACTATATCAGTGCCCTGTACCCAATTATCATGGACATCCGTGATTACGAATTAGAATCTAACACAGTCCTAACTAAACCCTTCCAGAACTAGTGATATTAGGTGGACAGGTGGCGGAATACACGTAATGAGTAATGACAACATGTATGAGTCATAAATAGCATGTACCTCGACAAATGTGAATGAATACATATGCCCTGTGACTGTCAATGTGTCAGGTTAATAGAAAAACAATCATCTAAATGTGTCCCTGGGGGTGTTATGCAGTGTCCCTGATACAGTGTTCATTCTCCCCCATTAATATGTGTGGTCTGCTAGTGACGGAAAGTGCATATTCTGCTGACTATCTTAGGTAGATGATAGTATAATAGGTTGGGGTTACCACCTGTTAGCCTTTGTAAAGGACACTCCCCTCTGGGCAGCTGTGTCCTGCAAAATGAATGTTATTATGGCACATGGCCTGTGATTTCGGGCAAACAATCCATATATTGTCTGTAGTGGTTGCATAAAATGATTATGTTGTATCTGAAACACCTAGATGTTATAGGAAACAGTATTAGCAACTATAATGTTACAAGAATAACCTTTACTTATGCAAACCGGTGAAGGAGTCAATTTTCTACTGGCTGTGGGTATGTGTTGCCTTACCAAATCTGACATCTCTACATATAGGTCCTATAGGGCTGCCACCTTTCCAAATGGCCAAAGTGGGACTGTAGAAATGTCAGACGTACAAGGTCATAACATACCTACATCTGTGCATAGTACAGAAATATATGCATTAGCACAAATCAAAGCTTAGTCTAGCAGCAGTCAAGTTGCTTATGCTACTTCACATAACATATAGAAGTGTCATATATACAATAACTGTTATATGCAACTATTAGAGAAACGTAGAATATAATATTGTCCTGTAATCAGGACATTTGCTATGCCTAGATTATTTTTGCATGACACATACGCCTAAGGAGGGACTGTCCCATGCAAAGTGTGACAGGTATTAATCCTAAAGTCTCACTTTGGCCAATTTAAAAGGTGGAAAACCTACAATAGGTATGTGGTAGCATGACCTGACAGACAAATGTGGTTCCCAAAACACATTTACTTGTCTGCATTGCAGAGTATCGGTTCCCATGTATCAGCCAGATGGGAGCAGATTGTATGAGGAACATGCATATAATATGATAAACTCACTGGACAGGATGCCGATTCCGTACAGTCGAACGCCATGCCGTCGCCTAATGGTCAGCCATATCCGATACTGTAATCATGTAGTCCAATGTAATAGGCATCACAAGGAAATGAGCCCACCCAGCGTGAGTGACAAATGCAAGCACCAATGTCAGTGCATGTGCAAGTGAGGGAGCGAGCGGGTGTAAGCGTGTTTGGCTACCAGTATGTGAGTATTGCACTGTTAAAGAAATGTGGAGTCTAAACAAGTATAAGAAGCTGTAACCAGAGGTCAGCAGTGCTTAACACCGTGCAAACCCATGCACAACCGATCCCAACTGCTGCAATGTGCCTTACTCACTCCATATCCAATGGCTTTGTTCTGACCGCAAAGAAAGAAGAACTGTCCTTCGCAAGTGTTGGTAGCAACACCCTGCGCACACAGCTAATGTGAATTACCAATACACCATGGCAAATATAGACAATAGACAGTACCACATACATAACATACAGCACAGTCATCCAACAGTATAGCAATGTACTGGGAGATATGTCCTGACCTCTGGTGTTTGCAGACCTGGCCGTCTTGTGTTTAAGTGTGTGAGCATGCCCAGTATGACCGTTACACATGTTATCGACTGACATTACCATAATAACTTCATGTGTTTGAGCATGCCCAGTATGGTCAACTGGATTGCATGTATTACATCTCCAGGTAGTCAGTACTGTGGTGCCGACCTCTGCGCTGTATACTGACAGGTGGCATGCTGTGTCTGCAGGGGTATCCATCGGTCATGTGGCATTGACTGTTGCTAAGTTTTTGCACAGCGTGGGGGGACATCCAACTATGTCCACATTCCTACACAGCACCAGGGGGGAGCACATGACTGTTACGTGTGTACATTGGAACAGGGCACAACTGACAGTTGTGCACTTTTACTACTACTGTACTGGTATGTCAGGTACTCCATTTCAGTGTGTGGACCTACCTAATTTGCTGGCTAGAGGCATACCAGTGTACTCCAGATCTTAGGTTTAATTACCATCATATTAGTTTCAGACGTCCTAGCCTTTACAACCTACATCCAACTGCCTGGCCTGCTGTAGTCTGTCTGTGTGTGTCTGTGGGGTGGGTTCATCCATTGGGCATATTCAGAGGCCATTGTGCAGCATTTGTCTCTGTTGGTCTACACCTGTCCAGCTGGCTGAGACTTGTGTGGGCTGTATGGACACACATGATGTTCAGCTCATTACCCGCAGTGGGTTAGGACACTCTCTGTACTACTGGCTACTGTTGTGACCCCGGTATGTGCTACAGATTTCATGGTGCCACTATGAATGTGTACTGTCCGCTGCCCTAACATTCAGCCACCAAATCCCCTTGCATGCTCACATCCATACCATAGCTACAGGTAAAAACACATTCTAATACAACTGCCAATTGGTAGGTTGATTGACTTACCTTGAGGGTGTGCCAGACCTGAAGATGTTGCTGGAGGGCAGCCTATGTCAGATGCATACAGTGCACTTCCTATACATGGCTGAGCACAGGTAGTGTCATATTTGCCATCCCTTTTACTGTCTGTGCGAGTCAGAGAGGATGACATTCCCTGGGTACCTACTGTGTCAGTGCATATGTTCTGTGTTGCCTCTTTGCCAAGGCCAGGTCATATTGGGCACGCCTCCTTCCGCCTACTGGGTCTGGCTCAGGTAGTTCCTCCTCTGAGTCACTCTGTGCCTGTGTAGGCCTTGCATTGGTGGGGGACTGTGTGGCCCTGCCCTATGCTGTTCCTGCTACAGCTGTTTCTGCAGGATCATATTGTGTAGCATAGCACATACCATAACAATTTGGGTGCATGTAGCTGGTGAATCCTGCAAGGCTCCATCGGATGTGTCCAGACACCGGAAATGTGACCAGAGCATCCCAAACACACACTCAATTATATATCTTGCCTGTGCATGTGCCTCATTATGGCGTAGTTGTTCAGGTGTGTGTGCATTTCTGATGGGTGTCATCACCCACGGCTACAGTGGGTACTCAGCATCCCCCACTAGGTGACCATAGGGGATGTCCATATTGGCAAAGGTGTAGTACAGCTGCATCAGATGCCATATATCGGAATCGTCATAGCTTCCAGGGCAGCCAGCACACGCATTCAGTATAATGCCCTGGGCATTGCATACAACCTGGCAGTTGATGTAGGGGATGCCCCTGTGGTTAATGTAGGCCCTATCCCACTCACTGGGTGATGCAAACGTGTGTACAAGCTATAGCACCCACTACCCCAGGGTAGTCTGCCATTTGGTGGAAGAGACGCATATTGCTGGTCAACCCCTCACATGTGTTGAGGAAATGTACGTGCTCATTGGCATGTGGTGACATGGCATCCTGGAACTGGTGAAATACTCTGGATGCAGATGCCTGTGAGATCCCCATGATATCCCCAGTTGAGTTTGGGAGGTACCTGTGGCTACCTTGGTATCCACTGGGATGTGTTTCCCTCGGCCTGTTCGATGTGTCAGTGTGGCCGGCACAGCTCAACAATCTGCTGTAGGAGGTCTCTGTCCACCCCATACCGCTCCACTATCTCCAGATCATGTAGCCCCTGGTAGGTTACCCTGGGTCTGTACAGTCTTCTCTGTCTCTTCACTGAGGGTTGTTCAGCAGCATTCACATCCTTACCCCCCTCAGCCTCCTGCACATGTTGGTCTATGTTGCCTGCTGCAGCCCTTAATATTTCATTGAACTGTTTTGTAAAATGTCCCCGTATGTATACACCGGTGGTGTAGAGTGTGGAAAAAACCCATGTGTATGGTGCTTGCTTACTTTATCATAGTGTTCTGGGCCAGGCTGGGTCTGTAATCTGCTGAGTGTGCTAATTATCACCTGTTTGCGCAGCTTGTTCACCTTGACTACTCTTCTACTGCTGTTGTACCTCACAATTGTACTAGGCAGATATAGACACACCCCTAGCTTAGGCATGCTAAGGCAGGAGCAATCCCAAGACACAGGGCTCCAATGTATGTACAGTATGCCTGACACCCCCCCCCCCATGCTTTCACCTATATTCGAGTCCTGCACCCAGCTATCTATACACATACACTCTTGGGATCTGCATCACACCCTGGGGATAAATGGGATTCACTATTTTCAACCTCGTTTGCATAGTATTGTCTTCTAAAGCATATTTACATGACCAATACTGAGCCTCCAAAATAATAACCACTGCTTACTGTCGCGCAGATCTGCACACAACTGGTTAAAAGTGCCTTACTATCACCGTATTCGATGTCCCTTGTTCTTCCCAGCAACAAAATAACTGGTCTCTACACGCCTTGAATCCGGGACTTTGCACACCACAGACAATGTGATTTACACTAAACCATGGCAGATATACATATATCTGAGGTGATCACGTACAGATCTTCCAGCACAGGCATTCAGCAGTATAGGACATGTATTCCATCATGTAGATTTATCTGTGCTAATGTCCACGCAGATATATATATATATATATATATATATATATATATATATATATATATATATATATATATATATATATATGTGTGTGTGTGTGTAGATATATATATATATATATATATATATATATATATATATATATATATATATATATATATAAATATATATACACATATACATATACACACACATACGTAGATATAGAATATATATCAAAACAGTGGACCACGTGACACCAACACAATAGACAAGAATGAAAAGGAAACCACATGTGCCTCCTGCATTATGTACTGGTGTTACTATCAAGGCAAGTGTGTTTCATCACACGGGTCAAACTGTATTAAGGGTAAGATTACGGCTGCTGACATTTACTCACCAGACCTATTGGCGAATGTATGCGTATGTCTTGCCAACCCAGTCTCTTGGGCGATTGTGACATTTATGGACACTATATAGGAAAACAACAAAACACACTCAACACATCCTGGAGCTAGCCACTCACAGATACCAACACATAGGATATGATTGCTAAACACACACACCTGTCATGCCTTGGAATAGAACACCTACCTTTCTCTTCTATCACACTACAGCATTACGTAGTTACAGAACACAGTACAGAGATTGCTGAGACACAGCACTCCCAGAGGCATACTTCTAGGTGGGTGACATTATCAGCAATGGAAAAGATGCCAATAGGGATTGTATGGAGTGTGAGCAGTCTAAAAGCATTAGTCTGTCCCCAGGCAGATGGAAACGCACACACAGTTTGCATGGCTGGGATTAGAACATAGACCTAATTACCTTATCACATTATAGCATTACACAGTTATAGAACGCGCTACTGCAATTACTGGGACACGGTACTCCCAGAGGCATACTTCTAGGTGGATGACATCATCAGCAATGGAAAAGACACTGATAAGGATTGTATGGAGTGTGAGCAGTCTAAAAGCATTAGTCTGTCCCCAGGCAGATGGAAACGCACACACAGTTGGCATGGCTGGGATTAGAACATAGACCTAACTACCATATCACATTACAGTATTACACAGTTATAGAATGTGCTACTGCGATTACTGGGAGACAGTACTCCCAGAGGCATACTTCTAGGTGGGTGACATCATCAGCAATGGAAAAGACTCTAAAAGCATATTACTGTCCCCAGGCAGATGGAGACAAACCACACCAGTGGTGTGATCAGGACAACTGCCTATCTACGAACCACTATTACAATACTACATAGATACGAGCCACGCCAGAGACACTACACCTTTCAAGACTGTCAATATGACCTTCTAGGAATGTGGACATCGACATGGATGCTGGCAGTTACGATGTACATACCTGTGAACCAGTATGTTCAGTGTAGGAATCCATCCTGAAGTGGGGTATGGCCATCTGTTGCCTGGACAACCACAATCGCTATACAGGGTTACAATGGCCATGCCCATACACATAGAGGCACATAACTGACACAAGGTGTCACTGGGCATGCTCATACACTTAGTAGCACATGGCCGTTTGGAATGAACTATGTGTCCATCTACATAACATCATTCTGGTCATGCTCACACACTTAGTAGAAAAGGGCTGTTTTGTATGCACTCTGACTCTAAACATGGAAGGGCACAGTGGTGTCGATAGTTGTCATTGTTAGCATGAATGCTGCACTACATATATCTGACACCGGTCTTCTACACAACGTCTGCTGCTGTCCGTCACCTTAAATGTAACAATCTAAACCTGGTAGACTAATACCACCCGTGGTGATGTCCTGCCAGGAGTGGCTACTTCACCCATATAGTGCCATTCATAGACGAATGTCCTGAGACCAGGTTAACACCCTGACACCTAGAGGACAACTGCATTGTATGTGTATGCTAAACAGTGCTAGATGTGTTGCGCTCGTAATCACAGCTGCCAATGTAGATCCAACAATGGGGAATACTGACATCTGTGCAGTGAGGAACACCTGGCTGAAGGCTCAGTTGTGCACAATAGCACTACCACCGTATACCTCGGATACAGACACGTGAACCATAACACCATTATGGACCACTGCAGGTGGTGGTGTCCCCACATACATGAAGGCCACTCACATGTACAGACCAGTACACCCTCAAAAGCCATCACAGATGTGTCAGGTGAAGATCACAGTGTCAACAGCCACATTCTAGGATGTAGCCCTCAGACATCACCATGTCCTTGGACCAGCAACACACATCCATACATGTGGTAGAACATATATTAGTACAACACCATGTGACCTATGACCAGTGGACTGTACCTAGCTCTACAGCAACTGTGCAGACTACCCATGTACTGACATAGTTGCATCATGTGTTATGCAGTGCAGTGATGCCACTGTTCGTATCCAGGTCAGCTGTACACATAACAGGGGCCCTGGGTCATATACAGCTGTAACAGATGACTGTTGCTGTACACCAGTAAACACCCTCATGTTTGGATATGACATACATGTACCTGCCGTGGATATGTACATGCCCCACACACACAGCACATATATGCATAGCATAGCTGTTGCTGTCCTTCGTGCAGACAGGTGGCTACAGCAATTACACACATGCACATGGAAGGTAGGTCCATGGCTGCTGAATGCTAACAATACATAAGGTGTGATAGCAATGTTGACTGAGTTAACATTCCCTCTGTACTGCTTACCCATGACAACTATCATATCATACAACAGCCCATGTGTCATGTATGTCATCACACATGTCCACCAATTGCAATGCCTACAAACATGGCTAAATGACAGGAATGTAGGACCTACACACATGTACATGTAGTGGTGTGCATTTAGCTAACATGCATGTGCAGTAGCTGATGTTTGCAGGTGATCTGTGTCTTACTACAACATGCAGTTGTAATGCAGCCCCATCATTGCCAACTGTATATGGTGAAATACTGACAGTACGTTAAGATGTACATCAGGTATGGATGGATGTGTGGACATAAAGTGGTGGGCCATCTTTGCAGATGGATGTTTGCTGAAGATAGTTCACAGGTGTGTCACAAGCCGTCTTACCATAACACGTGCAAACACTAAGCTATGTGTGTGTTAATTGAAGGGGAAGACATACAACCTACACAGCGGTCAGGGTGTCACTGACTGTAAATCACTTGACACCTGTAACACGTAAGACCTCCCATGTGCATATATCAGCACAATTGCCAAAGGTACCGTCGGTACACATTGTAATGCAGGCAATACTGCTGCATGTCTGTCATACATATCATAAGATAGCAGGTGTTTGATTCACAGTACTGCCATGTGTGTTTGCTTGTGTGTCCATATATGCCATGTATGGTGGGGAATACATCCCAATTGTTTCTCACACCCCTGTACACTGTTGTAGAGATCTGTACATACTGCAGTGTAGAAAGCAAGACATAGGCAGTGGTGGGGTGTGTATCACACACATGTGAGCTATCTGTATGTGCATAACATAGGTGCATTCAATTGTGGACTCCACAGTGTGTGTGTGTGTGTGTGTGTGTGTGTGTGTGTGTGTGTGTGTGTGTGTGTGTGTGTGTGTATGTATGTATGTATGGCTGTCTGGTCCATGGAGTGAGGATGTATGTTACCATAGTGAGCAGATAGGACACCTAACCCCTCCAGGTGATGCAATCTACTACCCTGTTGATGCCATTGATCTTAGGCATTACTGACTACCTGTACATGTTCATTCTCTGTGTCATGTCATGTGGGTGCACAGTACTGTAATGGTGATTACCACATAGGCAGGGGTCCTCAACTCAACACTATCAAGTATGTGTATGTGTTACAGTGTCATTGACCCCATGAGTGTGGGCATGTTACTGTGTCTGAATACATGTGTGCGAATACCTGTGTGTGTGTGTGTGTGTGTGTGTGTGTGTGTGTGTGTGTGAGTGTGTAGTTGTGTGTTCTCATCCTGTAATGTGAATATTATTGCTACACAGTGAGGCCTCAAGCTATCAACTGGCCTCTACCCTTGTCATCAGCTAGACCGCTATGTAAACTCCCCTCCCCATGTAACTGTACCTGTGATATCACCCGGTATGGATATAACGTCTCTAGCCACTGTAGCTTTCACTGCTCCCATGCTCCTGGATCAGTAGATGTGTAGACATCTTTGGAATGTCAGCCTTTCTAACAGTGAGGTTGAAGCTACGTATAGCATGCTGGTATTGCCATACATGCCTGTGATTAGTCCACATTTACACATGGGAAACTGCAAACACTGGTACTCAACGGCACATGCAATTAGACCTGAAGGAGGGAAGCAGGGCATGATTACCAACATGCTGCTACTGTTGTTACCAAGACACATACTGTGAACAGAAAACAAGGCATTCTAAATCTGTACTACATGGTATGTCTGCTGCGTTTCAACAGTACGCAGCAATTGTAATCTACACTTATCTCCCTATTCTTTTCACCCTGTGCATCAGACCATGTGAGCAGGTCCCTGCACCGATGGTGTGGATGACAGGGATGCGGCACAGGCATCATCATATGCACAGGGTGATAATGTTTGCCAGGAGCCTAGGCTGCATCAGTGGATGACATCATGTCTGGGTTAGGGCCTGTGATGTAATTGGCCATGTGTGGTTGTTATGCATGTGAGTGTTGTGGTGCCCTACAGATGTTTCTAGTGTGTGCGTGTATGTGTGCACACAGTTCTGCCATGTGTCTGGCCTACTCAAGGGTATTATTAACAGCTCCAGACTGTACAGACCAGCTTTTACAGCTTACGGTGTCTGGCCATGGCCATGTGACCTGTGCCTGCCAGGGGTTGCACGGGCACTACCAGGCAGAGGTGCAGATTGGGTACTGTCCGATGACACATGTCCACTGGAACTGTGTCCCCGTTGGGACCATCCAGGGCCACGTCCACATGGCCTGCTGTGTCCTGGTGTGGACAGCGCAGCACCAGCTGCACTGCTGCTGCTACTGCCACTATGGGAGCGGGCATGTGAGGTAGCTCGATCACGTATACCTGCACCAGGTGACGTGGATGGCCTACGTCCATATGCCCTAAGCCTCACTCCTACCAGATGTTCCAGCACAGACAGCTCATGCTCACGGATTGTCATGCCACGGTCATGGATTCCAACCATGTCACCCAATCATCTGTCCAAAACATCAACAATTTGCTGTTGAGCATTTGCCAATGCCTGGATGTTGTCATTTAAAGAATGGATAGCAGCCCTCTGAAGCCTCTGTCCTTCTCTGTTCTGCCGTTCAGCACATGCCTGTGCCGCCATTACAGTCTGAAACATACATCTGGTGACACCAGCTGCTGCGCTTTGTCCTGCAGGGGCATGTCAGCCAGAGGACCTCTTATGAGTAGCACTGGCCACATGCCTGTGTGGCACATCTCCAGTCATTTGACTGACACCATAGTGTGAATACACACCTTCTGTAGCCACCACACGTTCCTGTTCCAAGCTACCACACGCTAACTGCCATTCCTCTATATCCATTGGTGATGGGGTATGTGTTGGCATGAGATCTGTGTGCGGGGATGAGGGGGATATAGGTGGAATGACAACCAATGGCACAGATTCAGCCCTTGACAACCCTGCCTGTGCCTCAAGCATATGTTCATCATCACTGCTAGAGTATGTTGGGACACTAACATCAGATGGACCACAGGAGGTAATGCACCTACATCACCTGTGAAGGCAAAGACTCTACATTACAGTACAGACACACACACACACACACACACACACACACACACACACACACACACACACACACACACACACACACACACACACCATTAATGTGATTTGACAGAAGGCATGCAACATGTATGTGATACAGCAGACGGCATGCAGCTCAGACAATAATAGTGGTAGTTATCACACATCCCTGGGTTGCACACAACAGCAAGCATGTATCATAGCAGAAGCCATGCATTTCACACAATCATGGTAGTAAGCATGCATCCCTGTGTTACGCCATGTGGACCAGCACAGATTAACAGTACACATGGCTGATGTGTGGCATATGACCTTGACATTAACATGTAGTATGACATGTAGTCTGCTGACGTGTGCATTGACTTGCATAAATGTTTGACACAATGGTGTCCTGTCATATGCACAGTGGTGTAATCGTGTCACATTGCAGTGTTGTCTGTACGCCCTACAGATAAAATGCACTTTTAGCAGATGTGCATGACCATTGAAGGGTATTATGAGGCATCTATATTGCTATACAGTGTGAAATACAGACACAGTGCCATTGCATGGAATCATGAGGCATCTCTATTGTTATACAGTGTGGATTACACACACAGTGCATAGCCATGACTGTGTGCATACACAATACATATATACTGTGGATTGTGTCCCACATCGCTGAGGTGTATACACAGTAAACCATGATGTGTAATGTGTGACACAGGTCACCGAAGGACATATGGATGACACCCTTACACACCTGCAAACATATTTTAGTTGCCTGGCAACCATGTCCACACATGGCAGACTTGTCAATACACCATGTCCCACATGACATTTGTGTACCACACACACGAGGTGCACGGCTGACAGTGATGTCCAACAGTAGCAAGGGAAATGTACTGTATCTGTGGCCTGATGTCGTTGTCTGTGTATGTATGTGGATGCTGTACAGGTGACTACTGTCATGCTGTGACACAGCCATCATGTTCAACACATCTTATGTGGTCGAATGAAGTTATGCCTCCAGAAGCTGTGCACAGGCTTGTAGGATGTCCAGTGTTCCACATCTGCAATATAACCATTCAACAAAGGGTATAGTTGGACCATGTGTAGCCAATGTACAACAGGGTGTACACACAAACACATCACATCTGCTGTGTGTTGCTGCATGTCTCTGGCCATCCTCCATGGCCATGTGTGAACATGTGTTGGCCAAACGGTTGTGATGGCCATCTATCTCACATGTCTGTGTTGTCCCATATGACATATACCCATAGATTTGGTTGTGAATGCTGTTTAGTATTTTTGCATAAGTATTTTACTAATGTCAGTGGATGGCTCTGTAATTAGAGAAGTTGGTTGCCTCTGTAAGTTAATTGATTAATCAACTAATTAACCCAGAGCAAAATGTATATATACTCACAATGTGATTACCTTTGTTGTCTGAAGAAGTTTGCTGACAGAGCAAACAAAAAGCGCTTAATCTTATTAAATCTTTTTGGCTTTTACTGGTCTGCATTGGTTTTGCTGCTACCCGACTTGTTTACTAGTTTAGTTTTGTGTTTATATTTTTTTGAGTTTGTAATGGCTTCTGGGTCTGCGAGCAATGTTACCAATAGCTTTGAACCAGAAAAAACACCTAAAATACTGAGGAGCTGTAATAGTGTTGCAGGAGCAACACCAGCATCAGAAAAAGATCCTAATGTTAACCAACTAGACTTTCTTTTAACTCGGGTCGAGTCTATTTGTTTG
Organism: Protopterus annectens; assembly: GCF_019279795.1. Taxonomy (NCBI): domain Eukaryota; kingdom Metazoa; phylum Chordata; order Ceratodontiformes; family Protopteridae; genus Protopterus; species Protopterus annectens. The sequence continues at coordinate 137,112,951 of NC_056731.1, forward strand.
AGACTTGATTATTTGGATAAACAACAGCAAGCTATACAGCACAGCTTGCCACCTTTAACATCTGCCAATCTCACTACTGCTGGAATACGACGAGTATGTTCAATGGTGCAGGCATCCACTGAAGCGCCTAACAGGGAGGAGCCGGGTCCTAACACCGACCAAGTTAATTCTACAAGGCCACCGGCTCAAATGGAGGACTTACATTTCATTAACCACTCGAATAGACCAACGCCTCTTAATAGACATGAAATAAACCCTTCAGTAAACCTCTTAGGCAATCAAGCGAATGTATCGCTAACTTTTAATCAACGTGTTCCTACACCATCGAGTGCCAACATGGGGACTCAGCAAGGGAACAACAACACAGCACTGAGTGCAAATTTGGGCATTCAGCAAGGGAATAATTATTCAGTGTTTCCTGATCTCTCAACTTGGTTAGCGGAGAGATTTTCCTTTAATATGACCTCTCCTGTCATGGAGCAACAGTCTGGTGGAGAAGGAAGTAATAACAATTCTATTTTTGATATTGTTTCACATCTTAAAGTTTTTGATAACCTATTAGTGAAGGTTAAAAAACTGCAGTTGGAAATTTCCTACTTCAAAGAATGTTTGAAATGTAGAATAGTGCCTAAAGGTTTAAGGCACCACCAATTTCCCACTGGTTTGGTGCCTGATTCAGCCTTTCATCAATAACTTTTGGTGATTTTTGATCGTCAAGGTTTTGAGTTGATTGAATACATAGTTAAGCACTATTCTATATGGGTGGAGGACCTTAACAAACAAGAGGCAGAATTAGACGCTAAGATAAAACTTGACAATGATTTCACCAGGTACAAATATGAATATAGTCGTATTTTTACCAGTATTGACCAGTACCTGGTGAAACTTAAAAATAACAAAACTAAAAAATTAGAACGAGACACTACAGCGTATAAGGAAGGTAAAGCGTATCCATTTCCTCCTATAGCCCAAGTATGGAAAACTGTTTCTGAAGGTAGTTCTATCCCTGGTTACAATAACCAGCCAACTGTGTTTCATTACACTAATCAGTTGCCTAATACTATGGTACAAGTAAATGAAGATGTTAACCAAACTGAAAGACAAGGTTATACGGAAGTCAGGAGAAGTGAAAGACTGGCTAACATCAACAATCAGCGTAATTCAAAAAACTTGAATTTTTCCGAGGGGAACTGGACGGGGACAAGACCCAAACAATGGTACAACAAGAATCAGAGGAAAACGAAAGAGAGTTAGGAGAGAAACAAGACTTGAATTTAATGTCTTATGGCACTAATGAATTACATGACAACTTAGTGCAACACATGATCCCTTTGGTCAATGAGTCTTGTGACTTTTCACCTTCTGAAGATGTGTTTTTTCTAGTCTCCATTCAGGTCCATCTGACCTAGTGCCTGTGAGAAGTAAACCTGTAATTATTACCAATAGGACAAATGACTTTAAAGAGTACAATTTTTCTTCTACTGATATAGGTTCGGACATGGTGGATTTCTTTAACAAAGGTAACACATATGTCCCTAAACAAAATTGTGACTTGGTGAGAACAATTATAGATTTAAAAACTTTCACGAGGAAATTGAACTTTAACTTGATGATGGGGTCTAATGTAACTACAGTTCAAGATGACCAATTTAGAATTCCTAGTACTTTTAACCCACCCCTTCATCCACTTATTTCTGTGTTTGAACAAATGTGTGAACTAGATATTCGCTTTAATGTTAAACACAGAGGTAAAATCCATACTAAAGATCCTATTTTACAGAAAGATAAGGGATTTTTGGAGTTTATTAAATTACATGATATTAGAGTCTGTAAGCCTGATAAAGGAGGAGGACTGGTAATTTTTGATAACATGGATTACTACAACAGAATGGTAGACCTGTTAGATGATCCCGCCTATGAAGTTAGTTCCTTTCGGAGACCAATCATGCATATTCGGTAATAAAGGATAGTATATTAGACATGTTCATAGAGGGGCGAATTGAACAAAATATATTCAATTATATGTCTACACAATTTCCAAGGTACCCCTACCTTTTTGGAATTCCCAAAATACATAAAGATTTGGGTAATCCACCTATGAGACCTCTTGTCGATGGACGTGGGTCACCCACTTACCCATGTGCCAAGGTAATTGACTCTATTTTACAAAAATTTGTTAAACTTGAGTCACAAATTTGTAAGGATTCCTGGTCATTTTTAGAGAAGTTAAATGGTTTGGGCTTCAAACCTAAATACAACTTCCTTACCGTAGATGTTAAAGACCTCTACACCAGTATACCTCAAGATACCGGTATAGAGTGGGTAACTCGAGCTATGGTTAAGAATAAGGCTACAATAGATGAAATTTCACTTGTGAAAGAGCTCTTGGAAATTGTTTTATATAACAATTTCTTTATGTTTGGAGACAACTTCTTTCTTCAGAAAATAGGTGTGGCAATGGGCTCCCCTTGTGGAGCTAGCATTGCTAACTTAGTGATGGCCCATTGGGAGTCTGAGTATGTGTTCAAAAATGACAGTATTAAAAACAAATTAGTCTTTTACACACGATATCTAGATGATATCTTTATTCTGCTTAATGGTAACCAAAAGTCGAGTGAAACAGTATTAAATATTTTTAACACCTCAACTGATTTCTTCCGTTTCACTTCCACCTTTGATACTGATAGGATAGCTTACTTGGACATTAATTTATCAAAAAACCTTGCTTTGAAATGTTACCAGACAAAAATACACAGGAAGGAAACATATTCGAACATGTTTTTACACTTTACCTGCTGCCACCCTTTTTACCAAAAACGTTCAGTAATTAAAGGTCAGTTAGTACGAGCAGCTCGTATGGTTTCTAATGAACAGGATTTCCAAGAGGAATGCAACCTCTTGGGAATGATGCTCACACAGAGAGGCTACCCTTTGGAGCTAATTTCAGGACTGATCTTAGAAGTGAGTGACAAACGTACTAAAGGAATGTATAAACCTATTTTGTCAATGAAAAAGATAGTTACCATGCAAGAGATCACATCAGAAAATATGGGAAATTCTGCAGTAACAGAATTGAGTGTCCTTGCCACACCTGACTCACCAGAAACAAAGTTCATTACAACCTATAATACATTCAGTTACCACTGTATAGGTAAAAAACTGGGTTATTTTTGCAAGTAACCCTAGTATATTAAACAAATTGGGTGAATACCCGGGCACTATATTTAGGAAGGGTAGGAATTTGAAGGTATTATATGAACAATGCCAGAAAAAACAACCAAAAATAACTGGTATGTACAAATGCCAAAATTGCAATTTTTGCAAATTAGTAACTGAATCCAACAGATTTGAAATAAATAATGTTCAGTATAGACTGAAGTGTAGGGCCAATTGCAACACTAGAATGGTAGTGTACCTGGCTAAATGCCAGGGATGCCAGGCATTTTACATCGGTAAGACGGAGAGGAGACTCCGTGACCGTATGTATGAACACTCATATGCCATTAGCAGGAACAAACAAGACAATGCCCTAGCTAAACATGTGGCAGAATTTTCTGGACATCAGTTCAGATTTTTAGTTATAGACCAGCCAGAGCTCGATGTTAGAGGTGGTCCTGCACAATTGCAACTCGAAGAGCTGGAACTATTCTGGCAGATTAGACTTAATGCATATAATCTACCAGGTATAAATGAGACCTGTAGTTTGAGCAGTGTGTTAAAGCTTAAAAGTCTAAAAAGATGAATTTAGGAAAATGTATTAATATAGAATGTCAGATTATTCTAATTAATTATTCATTTTTATATACATTTGGTTTTAACATGAATTAGATATAAACATATTTTAGATAGGAGAAGCTGTAAAGTGAATTGTTGATATGTTTGATTTATTTATATTGAATGTTCACACTGAAATCTACTCTAGTATGGTTTTACTTATATATGAGAAATGTTCTATACACAAGAAGGACACATATAGATATGTAAACCAAACTGTAAGTGAGTTGGAGAGCACAGCAGACCAATAGACCACGATTCCTTGTTAAGTAAAAAGGTTTTAATCCACAGTTCCAAAGACAAACACCATATATAAAAGTGCTGCAGCTGATGAGCGCTTTCACTCACAAAATGAGTTTCTTCAGATCAATTTGCTGCTACCCATAGTGCCCCTATAAATACATCCATCAATAAAACAAACAAGTGGCAATTAACAGTTAAAGTTGTATATTACATACTAAGACCACTATGAATCCTAAAATATGGATTACTATATAAGATATATATTAAGAAACTTATATAGCTTATACAAAATAAACACATACTTAAAAAGCATATAAAATGTTTATATAAAATATGAACGAATATATCAGTAAGCAATCATTAAAAAGTGTGTGGCTGCTGTAGAAAATGTATGAATATGTTGTTTAAAACTACCTATGTTTGATGTTGATGTTCCTTCTTTTCTTGAGAGCTGGTTTTATCGAAGCTCTCTCATTGAGTCCAGAACCCCTATCAGCCCTTAGTCTTGTTATCCATTTACTTTCCCTATCTTCCGTGTGGTTCCTAATGTCTCCACCTCTAATACAAGGTTCAATCATTTCTAGAACTCTAAAGAGGAATCTATGTGTATCACCTAATTCTACTACATGTTTGGCTAGTGCATTCATTGTATTCCCTTTCCTCATGTGGTATGTGTGTTCACGTATCCTGTCTTTAAGTTGTCGGTTGGTTTTACCGACATAGAACGCATTGCATACCTGGCAGACTGCCAGGTACACAATATTCATACTAGTGCATGTTGCGTCCACTTGGGTCTTAAACTGTATGTGTGAGTCAGGGTGTACAAATGTTGTAGCACTGTCAATGTATGCACATTGATTACAACGTTGACATGCCTTAGTGTAATATGATTCAAATCCCTTCTTATTCTTCTTCGAGTAGCACAGCAACCTTTTCAAATTTAATTTATTCTTGTACAGAAATCTTGGCTCATCTCCTACCACCTGTCTGATCTCATCATCTGTACATAATATGGACCAATGCTTATTGAATATATCTTTTAGATCCCCGTTGTCACTAGTATATGATAACGAGATTTTGACATCATTACTTACACTTCGTCCATCATTCTCTAGTGTGGGTCTAGGTCCATAATAAGGTGCTGCTCTATTCAATCTGAGTTTGTGCATATCATTAAATTGTCTCTCTATTTCATAATTACTATAACCCCTATGCTCTAATCTCTCTTTCAACTCATGCATCCCTATTTCAAAGCCTGTCTCAGTTGCATTAAGTCTGGAAACACGCATGCCCTGTCCTCTTATTATATTGTTAAATATATGATTGGGGTGCATGCTAGTCCTCGCTAATATAGTATTGCGATGGCATGGCTTGCGATATACTCCTGTGTTCAACAACCCATTATCCATTTTCTCAATATATAAGTCTAGGAAATCTAATCTAAGTGTTGAATAGCACATAGTAAATACTAAATAATTTGTTAAGTTGTTTATCATGCCATGAAACTCATTAAGCGAATCAACATCACCTCTCCATAGCATAAACACATCATCTACAAAACGTTTGTAGAATATGGCTGAGCTCATAAACTCATTAGTTCTAAATAACACCTCATTCTCCCAATGTGCCAAGAACATGTTGGCATAGCTGTTTGCACATGGCGTACCCATGGCAACACCAGCTTGCTGTTTGTATATTGTATCTTCAAATATAAACACATTGTTCTCAAGCACGATGTCTAACAGGTGTACCAACAGTTCTATATGTGCAGGTGTAAGTGTGCTATGTAATAACAGATATTCCCTAACATATATAATTCCTAAATAATTCGGTAGAATGGTAAACAGTGATTGAATGTCAAATGTGACCAATATTAACTCCTCACTGCTAATCCCACTTGCCATGCAATCATAGAGTTCTAGCAGGAACTGTTTAGAGTCCTTGAGTATAGTTGAATTCATATTTAGCACTGGACGTAGATGCTTCTCTATGTAAACAGATATGTGTTCAGTGACCCAACCTTGCCCTGATACTACTGGTCTCATGGGTGGGTCACTGATATTCTTGTGTATCTTAGGGAAGCCTTGTATCACGGGAATTAACGGGCTCGGGATTGTAAGATATTCAAATAAATCTTTGTCCAAGATCTTGCCATTAAACATATCAACCAATTTGTTTCCTATTTCTAATATAATACTTCTCACCATAGAAGAGTCAATTCTTAAATAAAATACATCATCCAGCATTCTCATCATTGCTGCTTGATAGCACATAGTATCCATTATCACAACTTGACCTCCTTTATCTGCTGGTCTGATTGTGATTGCCTTATTCACTTGCAAATCCCGTAGACTTGCTCTTTCTCTCCTGCTCAAATTGTCATTGTGCCTTAAATTAGGTTTCTTACTAAAATATTTATGTAGCTCATCCTCAGTTAATTTGAGGTAAGCCTCCACCAGTGGATGGTTCACCGGTGTATAATTACTTAATCTTTTAAATATAGGTATTGTTTCATCCCCTGTAACGGTGTCTGTGGTATTGTTTTGAAATGTCAACTTAAGCATCAAATTTCTACAAAAAAGCTTAGTATCCAGTACTGTATCTACTAGATTACTATGTCCACTAGGAATAAAATTCAACCCTTTCTCCAATAAGTCCAATTCTGAATTTGTTAACTCATACTTAGATATATTGCAGACTAGTGAGTTAGTTGTGTGTGTGTTATCATTCATCACCATTAAATCACTCACTGTCCTATTTTGTTCCTCCACATTTTCTTTATTGTGTGCTGTGGTTGGAATTCCTCTGAGGCCTTCCTTTTTTGTCTTCCTCTGCTTAAAGATCTCCCTCTCCTCAGACCCTTGTCCTTCCTCACAGGTAACGGAAAAGGGATACCACCTTGTACTGTTTCTATAACATTCATGTTCTTACTATGTACCTTGGGTCTAACGACCCTATCATCTTGCAATATAGGTTTATTTGTGACCTCAACCTGAGGATATAAATTTGTATGCATAGGGCTATTTGATGTATTTCCCTTCGTTGTTATATTTGTATTGTCACGTACTGTGTCTCCATCCATATGTATGATGCTAATAACATCATCTGTATTAGTAGAGTCACCCAGCGCTTCATCTACAGTAGCATGTAACGACTCATTTAAGACATTGTTACTATTTCTACCAAATTCTTGTGTATTCATGCTATTTACAGAAACCCCTGTCACATTTGATGCAGGTCTTACATTTTGTTTAACTGTTTCACTTATGTTGTTAACACTAACAAATCTATTGCTGTTCGCGTTATTGGTTACAGCATTAGCATCCTCTACAAGGCTACTAATATCACTCTCACCAAACCTAGGCCATACAAAGACGTGACCCATCGAAAAATCTTTGTGGTCACGTCTTATTTTGTTGTGCTTCTGCTGGAGAAGCTTGCGTTCAAAGCGCCCAGCAAGCTCTCAAACAGCGGAGCAACTAAAGCTTCTGGGTATGCTAGAAAAATGTCCAACCTTTGCTGTTTGATGCTTGTAGCCAATGCATCCTCTTCTGGTGCGAAATAGTCCACTAGCAGTTGCATGTATTGCCTGCTAACGTCCAAGTTTATCAGCTGCCACTTTTTTAAAAGCTCGGGATGCTGGTCTCCTTGATTCGGCATGTTGAATATCCGGAGTCCCCTCGGTACTATCCTCTGTTCCATACAGTACATGAAGTGCATACGTTGCATCTGTAATCTCTTCAGACGCCCAAAATCCTTCTCCAACTTATCTAACATGCGTTGCAGTTTCTCTAAATCCACGGTAGGTGCGTTGTCATCATTCGTGCGCGTCGAGCCATCTAGTTGCCAGGATGCAACCTTGGAACACTGCAGCTGCTGCTCAAACCTCTGCTTCAACAGAGCTGACGAGCCCAGGTCTACACCCCGGGGCTCGTAGTCAAGCTCTATGTCAACGTTATTCAACGCTTTATCCATATATCATATATAGTAGAAATCACAATAAAACTGAGGATATTCAAAATAAATAAGTCCGTTAGCTTGCCGGTCGGTCTGCTTCCACCAAGGTATGAAAGTGTAATAACAATAGTAATAAATAACAACGTGTACCTCAGTAGAAAAAGTGCTCCCAAACTGTAGTTAAAATAAAATGTAAACCAAACTGTAAGTGAGTTGGAGAGCACAGCAGACCAATAGACCATGATTCCTTGTTAAGTAAAAAGGTTTTAATCCACAGTTCCAAAGACAAACACCATATATAAAAGTGCTGCAGCTGATGAGCGCTTTCACTCACAAAATGAGTTTCTTCAGATCAATTTGCTGCTACCCATAGTGCCCCTATAAATACATCCATCAATAAAACAAACAAGTGGCAATTAACAGTTAAAGTTGTATATTACATACTAAAACCACTATGAGTCCTAAAATATAGATTACTATATAAGATATATATTAAGAAACTTATATAGCTTATGCAAAATAAATACATACTTAAAGACAGGATACGTGAACACACATACCACATGAGGAAAGGGAATACAATGAATGCACTAGCCAAACATGTAGTAGAATTAGGTGATACACATAGATTCCTCTTTAGAGTTCTAGAAATGATTGAACCTTGTATTAGAGGTGGAGACATTAGGAACCACACGGAAGATAGGGAAAGTAAATGGATAACAAGACTAAGGGCTGATAGGGGTTCTGGACTCAATGAGAGAGCTTCGATAAAACCAGCTCTCAAGAAAAGAAGGAACATCAACATTAAACATAGGTAGTTTTAAACAACATATTCAGACATTTTCTATAGCAGTCACACACTTTTTAACGATTGCTTACTGATATATTCGTTCATATTTTATATAAACATTTTATATGCTTTTTAAGTATGTATTTATTTTGTATAAGCTATATAAGTTTCTTAATATATATCTTATATAGTAATCTATATTTTAGGATTCATAGTGGTTTTAGTATGTAATATACAACTTTAACTGTTAATTGCCACTTGTTTGTTTTATTGATGGATGTATTTATAGGGGCACTATGGGTAGCAGCAAATTGATCTGAAGAAACTCATTTTGTGAGTGAAAGCGCTCATCAGCTGCAGCACTTTTATATATGGTGTTTGTCTTTGGAACTGTGGATTAAAACCTTTTTACTTAACAAGGAATCGTGGTCTATTGGTCTGCTGTGCTCTCCAACTCACTTACAGTTTGGTTTACATTTTATTTTAACTACAGTTTGGGAGCACTTTTTCTACTGAGGTACACGTTGTTATTTATACATATAGATATGTGTTATTTAGTATATATAAATAATATATATAGATATATAGTTTTTCTTATATCTACCATTTTTTATATCAACTATTACCATAACTATTAGTATTATTGGAATTTCCCTTTATTCTTAGATTTATTACTACCACTATTTGGTTGTGAATGCTGTTTAGTATTTTTGCATAAGTATTTTACTGTTGTCAGTGGATGGCTTAAAATTAGAGAAGTTGGTTGCCTCTGTAAGTTAATTGATTAATCAACTAATTAACCCAGAGCAAAATGTATATATACACTCACAATGTGATTACCTTTGTTGTCTGAAGAAGTTTGCTGACAGAGCAAACGAAAAGCGCTTAATCTTATTAAATCTTTTTGGCTTTTACTGGTCTGCATTGGTTTTGCTGCTACCCGACTTGTTTACTAGTTTAGTTTTGTGTTTATATATTTTTTTGAGTTTGTAATATACCCATAGATGTCAGATACTCCACTGTCCACAGGGTTATGCAGACAAAGGGTTGTATGTTTGGTATGTGGGTTATGTTTTATGGGATAGTGAGACAATGTTGCAGCCGGACCACTACATGTCATGAACATATCAGATGGCACATCACAATGTGTGCACTCATCGCAGGGGCATATTCCACAATAGTGAATCCTGTGGACTGCCCATACTCCAGCTCACTGCGTAGTACTGTTTGTGTACCCCACATGTGTAGTTCTGATGTATAGTACATATTCCTACATTGAACAACACCTCCACCATTGTATGCACAGCTGTCCACACATCTAGCAATGACAGTTTCTGACTTTTCATGTTGGTGTTTCATTTAGTTTGTAAGTATTGCACATAGGTAGCCAGTGTGATGGATTAAAGATGCGACCTGTATATTGTGACCGGACCATACATTATGTATACATGTGTTAACTGGCCACAAGGCGACTAGATCTGTGCATTAACATGCCTGATACTTATAACTGTCTCACCTGCAATGGCCTGATGTCTCTGCGGAATGCCAGAGGTACCTATATAGGAGTGACACCGCAGTATGGTCATTATCCACGACTGTATGACAGCTACAGGGTGCAATGTGCATGTTAACACATTTGCCAGTACAATAGGATATACTATGGAGTATGCACATGTGTGCATACACAAAGTTGCATACTATAGTATGCGGCATGTGTGTATACATGCCTTGCATATGATGTTACATTACATATTGTACAGTGACACACGCAACTATATGGGATATAATAGTTATATGTGCAGTAGTGACTTACCAGGCAACTCCAGGCTCGGTGGTTGAGAGACACCCACCTCCATGATGGCAGCTAGGGTTTGTGGATGCTGTTCTGATGGTGTCCCCAGGTTGGCCAGTAGCTCCTCGGTACATGTGAGTGGAGGCTGGGTTGGTGGCCCACCACTTGCTGCACCTTGTTCTCTGGTGATTGCATTTGCATGCTGTTTTGCACATCTGATCAGGTCCGTGCAGTGTCTGTGCACCTACTGGTATGTGCGGTTATGGCCACCCACATCATTAACCCTCCTGCAAAGTTCCTGTCACAGGTCATCATGCTGCTGTGCATGCTGTGGCACATGGCTAAACAAAACATCATAGTTGTCTTGGAGGTAAGGTATAAGGGCCTCATCCTCCAAGCGGATATAGGCTGGGAGCCTTGCTCGTGGCATATCTGGAAGACATGATGGAGACAGGTCACAGTATCTCAAAGATGCACAGACATACAGCTGCAAATACATGTGTCTCACATTTATTACATATGAACAGTTGTCTTTGCAAATCTTCATGACACTGACACCACTGACATGCTTGTGTCACACACATGTGACACCCAGTGGGGATTGGATATTATCATCATATATATATGACACCTGATTACATTGCTCATACTCCATGTGGATGCTGTCTTGATGTGGGCATGTCTGTTTCCTGTACTGGTGTTCTTACCTATTAGCACATGCCTGGATGTGTCCACATTAATGCTGTTGACCTTGATGCTGTGTATATGTCACATATCAACACATACACTGCCTTAACGGACATGACCTGTGACAATGCAGACATGCACATGGAAGCCTTTACATGCATGTGTTTTGCCATATACATCTACACGGCACTGTACAGCAGTTCAACATCCTGTCACATATCGCCTGTGTTGCACATGTGATTCACATGGGACGATGGCTAGCCAGATGGTATTTGCAGGGATGGTTATCAACTATAGCATGTACGGCCAAGGTCATGTAGTAGTCTGTATGCCCTGGGCCATGTATGAGCGTAGGATGTAAGGTTTCCTAGCTGTAGCTGACAGCCATGTTTCCGGCGCCAGGTGAAGCAGTGCCACATAACTGATCCAGATGGTTAATGATACCATGCGGTCATCACACCATGTCTGACAGAGGTAAAATGTGCAGCTTTGCTGGACAGGGTTGCATAGTATGGCAGGAGTATGTAACATGTATCTTACAAGGATCTGTCCAGCATGTGGCGATCCTTGTACTAGGAAGGATGATGCCCATGACGTATGTATTTCGGATCAGGATACGTACATGTAGCATGTCCAACATCACATTGTTGGACATGTCTTTATGCAGGGTAGGCATCATGCTACATAATGGAGATGAGGATTGTGAAGGCTGGTGTCGCCCATCCAAACATGGGCAATACCCCTTAAAGGTGATATGTGATCTGATATTGGTCACTTGAGTGATGAGTATGGCTGTACAATGATCACCATGTTCATGGATGGCACCCTGTCATGACTAGGGTTGCCTCTTATGACTACCTAATAGGCTTGGTGACATCACTAGCTCAAAGAGGTAAACTGCACAGCACCATCCCTTACACACAGTGTCCATTATATTGACTGCAGCCTAGGTGGCAGTTCATGGGTACAGGGTTATTAACCTAGCAGTGACAATGCAATATGCAGCTGTCAGATTGTGCACATATGTTGCACACCTCACCCACAAAGCCCATTCTGTATGTTGTCCACAACACTGAGTCAGCTATTGCTCCTAGGTCATAGTCATTCACATACTTATATAGGCAGATGCCTCCCATTTCTCTCTGTGGTATGGGCTACAATGAGGGGGAGTACAATGAATTAACCCTGTTTTACTGTAGCTGCCAGTGGTATGATATGCACATATTACTCAGACACATTTTGTAGTGTTGGTTCTGTCAACAGTCCACTGGCAGAACACTCCTGTGACATACAAAGGTACATCTAGTATACTGAGTGTAGGTGGAACACAGTATGGGTGATGATGTCCTATGACCTGTCAAAGGTATGATATGCAGTGTGAAATCATCCATACTGTCATGTACATCTGTACTGCTAACAACATATGCGTTGATTAAGGTTCATGGACTTTCAGACCAGACTCAACAGGGTAATAGTGCAGTGCCTCCCATTATGAGTGGTGTCTCCACTTTGTGGGTTGTGATAACTGTTGGTGTGCACCATTCAGTGTTTTCACAGACTGACATGAAGCTATGTTTTACATCATGTGTATGTGTAGAGCAAACTGTTTTGCCATATGTGTATGATACAACCAGGGATGTGGACAGGTCCCATGCAGCTTGAGTGCACCTTGTACCATCATAGTTATGGTTACAGGGGCTCTGTAGTGTTCATGGATATGTGATTGTGTACCTGTCGAGGGGGGCAGTGTGTTTATGTTATCTGACACCCTATCTGTATTGCTTATTCATGCTCAGCACTTGTTCAGAACATGTAAGCACTTCATGAGCTACTAATTACTATAGCACTCAATCTTCCTCATTACCTACAGGTAAGCACTGTTTGTACTTACATTTCCCACTTGCTTAGAGTAAAACAGCTGTTGTACACACTTTCCTCACATATCTAGTGGGAAATAGTTAAATATTCAGGCATATCCAAGTGTCAATTCCCAGTGTTATTGCCTGTCTACATGATGAATACGGGCATCATGAGGCAATATAGAAATTGTCTCGTGTACACAGTCAATACTCCCCTCCTAACATACAACACTACAACCTTTGGGAGATGCAGATATCTAGCCATGCTGGAGGTAAAGCTCTCTCCAACCCAGACTGAACCTGACAATCATGTGGGGATGTTAAACATTTGCACCACACCACACTCATCACATAGTCTCACTAGATCTCCACCACCACAGGCCACACATAATAAGACTACATTTGCATAGCCTCTCAATACTACTCTGTCTAGGCAACAGAGAACGCCAAAGCAGAAATGCAGGCAGCCACCATCACCCAACACAACAATTACTTATAGCCCACAGACTGTGTGCCCATCAACCACAGCCAATAGGGCGATGTAATGTACCCAACACACCAGTCTTAGGTGACTCTATAAGTGGTCACACTGATGTCCCACTCAGCAGGCTACACAAGGTGATAGTCACTTTCAGCTGGCTGTCGGGTAACAGGATCCGCAACATAACCTATGCACTCACGTCACTCCTCAACAAGTACAATATGGCTGTGTCATTCTCCATGTTAGTGTGAATGCCCTGAGATGTAAATTCCTGGACTACATGTACAGAGACATGGGATAGTTCTCTGATCTTGTAGTCCAGGCAGGTATCGCCCTAGCCCTGAGAAGCATTCGGCATTCATCCAGACTGATAACGCAGTACAAGTACTGAATTATTTACTTCAACAATTAGCTATGCTTCTGGTGTCATTCCAAGGGTATCCAGTATCTGTCAGCTTTGAATGACATGGTCAACAGAACACGATGCTTTGGCACAGATGGCCTGCACCTGTCAGCCCTGGGATTACGGATAACGTCTAAGGCTCTTGCTGCTCCTATAATGCCTGTTTTAGGCATGGTTCAAATAACATATTCATCACCATAACAGGAACAGGCAAGCAAAACCTGAGTCTAATGCTACTCAATGCTTGACATCTTCATCTCAAACGCACTCACCCAAGGCACTCCTTGTAATGGACCACATTGATATCTCTGCAGTGACTGGGACCTGCTTCTAGGCTCCTGAGAGCATCCCTGCACTAACAGGCTATTACTCATACCACACCTTTCAGTCATGTAACCAGGACCGGAACACCCACGGCGGAGGTGTGTCCATATTTCCCAAGGATATATACATCTCCAAGCTGGTTGCTTAGCACAATACATCAGAGGTAATCCAAGTGCAATTAACTCTGGCCATAACTGCTATACAAATTGTAGCTTGCTACAGATTACACACCATACCCCATGGTTAACTGTCCTCACTTCTTGGTTTACTAGAAAGTAAGGTTCAAACAGAAAATACTGATGTGCGATTGACACTATCCCAACATTAACTGGAATACCTACTCATGTACCGACACATTAGGCCAACACTTTCTGGGATTCATAACCTCCAATCGGCTGGATCAACCTATCCACACCACCACCAGGGCCAACAATATCCTAGACCTGGTCATTACCAACATGTGTGACTGGTGATCCACACCTGGGGTTATCTCCTCGTTGGTCAGATCCGAATGTACGCTAATCACCCTTGTTATCCACATCCCGCCACCACACCCTTTATGGAAAGCACAGTACAATATTTCTACAAAGTCAACTTCAGGCTTCTTATGACAGCAGTAGTAAACATCATGACACCCGTGCAGATGGACAATACAGTTACAACCACTGAATCATGCACAACTGCACTTAATTAGAACTTACACGACTGCATGGATCATGCTGTCCGAAACAGAGCCATGACGGTACCCACCAGAAAACGGATGCCAATCTGGTAGTCCACTGCCATGGACATAATGTACAACAGAAGGAGGAGACTGTTGCAAAGTAGAGTACAATCCCATGAGTAGGGGAGCTCCCTGGTCAGCCTCAGTAGGAATCTGAGATCCCTTATCACATCCTCCAAAGCTAGCTACATAACATTACCATGACTCCTTCCAAGGACTACCACAAAGTGTTCTAGAGGTATGTCACTACTCTCAATGACGATACCCACATCTGCTCTGACATACAGCAGTTAGGCACGGACATTACAGAACCGAATGATATTGGCAACATCCTGGCAGATAGGTTCAGTGCTAACTTTACACCCCTCTCACATCCTAAAGGGTCCAAATCTATACAGGAACAATGCAGAGTCCCTGTGATCACAACTACACAGTTCAAATCTGCACTCTCTAAAGCCAGGAACACAGAATCCATGTGACAGTACAACATCCCAGGCTGCGATTTCCACAAACTTCAGAACGAAATGGCTCCCCACCTGGGCACCAAATTCACTAATAGCCTTGCATCAGGCATTGTGGCCCCTGAATGGCACACAGCAACAGTTATCACACTCCACAAAGGTGGCGCCACAATGGACCAGGGGAACTATTGCCCTATACGCCTGACTAGACTGTTCTTCAAGGCTATGGAGCACATCATCATGGATCTCATTCACAAAGACATTGGTGGCCTCCAAACTTTTGATCCTACCCAGTTTGGATTTGCTAGGGCCAGACCATGTCTCCTAAACCTTGTGGAGTCCTTTGAGACAGTTACCAAGGCAGTAGATGAGGGTAAGGAGGTCCACACAGCCTACCTTGTCCTCTCAAAGGCTTTCAACACCGTTCCCCATTCTGGTATTGTCAACATACACATCCACCTGTACATCAACCCCTACGTCACAAGATGTTATGCAGAGTGGCTCATGGACAGAACCCACACAGTGAGGGTAGCATACCCTAGTTCCTACTGTAAATCAGTTACAATTGGCGTCTCACAGTCCTCGGTCATAGGGCCCCTCATGTTCGGTATATGCTTCTCTGAGGTACAGGCTAGCACAGAAGGACTTACCCTGAATAGGTTTGTAGATGACTGCAAACTAGGGGCTATGCTTGATTCACCAGCTGATACAGACACCCTTCATAAGGGTGTCTCTGGGATGGATAACTGCTGTCAATAACGTGGCCTCAAGCTGCATGCCACAAGGTGCATAGACATCCCCTTTGGATTACACCAATCACCCACGGACTATCACATAGGTGGTAGTCCCCTACATACATAAGACATAATAAGGGATCTTAGAACCCAAGTAGATAGCATCCACTCCTTTGATAACTATATTGCCAAGGTGGTGTGGATATCCTTCTACGTGGCCACCCTAATCTATAATGGGTTTGTAGCCAGAACAAAGGCATCCATTGTGCCTCTCTACTCATGACCTATGAAACACATTAAAGGGTACAACACCCCATTTGGGAGGTACATTATGAGACAACAGCAACGGCTTTAAATACCACAATGTTACCACACCAAGAGGATTACTGACCTCCGAAGGATGATGTATGCAGCCCAACTACAGAAACCCCAACTGTACTCATTTGCATACCGCATACTCAGAGGTGATCTCTGCTGAACATATAAGGCCCATGTCCAAAACAATATTGATGGATATGCTCCACATAAACAAAAGCCACTGAGGCTCACATGCTCTGGGATATGTACCTAAATGCAACAATGATTAGGACGTGCTGGAGGGATACATTCCTGACCCGGACACTCACCATGCTTTGGAACATGATTCCTATGTACATCAGGCAGGGACCTCACTAGCACTCTTCAAGAGATACCTCGATGGGTGGATGGGAGACAGACATGTACACCAGGGATCACTGCAGTGGCTCTGCTGTACAGAGGCACAGAAAACAAATGGCTCTGCTGTTCACAGGCACAGGACACTAACCTGGGGAGGTGCCGCAAGTGAAAACACTGTAGTTAAGCTTACAAATGGACTTGGCCAGACATCATAGTACCTAACTATGAACCTATGAAGCTATTACATGTCCTTTGTGCATGGATAATTGACTAGCTCTTCCATTTCAATTAGCTATTATGCTGATACACTGTCTGGTGACTACAAGTCATGTGTATCCATTTATTGTGTATTGTACATACCAATAGACATACCTGATGTTTGCATAGTATAACAGTAATGCTATGTAAAATGTTAGACACATCTACCTACAATACTGTACATTTCACATTTTTGCAACAATATCCCACAGTGCAAATCATACTTGCACAGCAGGACCACCTTAGACATGTTATTCTCAGTTATACGCCCATACATATGCCTACTGTCACATTATATCATTATATACTATCCCCTGTTATGGCACGTAATTGTTGGACAAACCCTGCCACTGACAGCGGCTGGAGTGGAATTGTGTTTAAAGTCCTTATGTAGCATCCCTTGTGGTGTATGAGGTTTTTACCTTGTGGCCCACAGCAGTACACACAATTTCTACGAGCATTACTGTGCTCAATAATACATCACTACATAATACCTTTTCCCACTATATGCATTGCGTACACTTTCATTAATACAGAACAGGCACTACATACACTAACATACTGAGTGTTCTACATACGTTATAAGTATTCCGAGTTGTCTATAATGTTGTGTCTTTTGGCTTTTGCTGGTTAGGGGTCGCCACAGCGGAACTCAGGTCTGCTAATAATTGGTAGTTGATTTTTACATGCCGATTTACCAGCCCTGACGCACAACCTTCAACGAAGGTATGTCCATTCACGCATGTCTCCACGCAGAAGATGCTCTAGCTGAGAATTGAACTGGACAGCATCTTATTGTGAGGCTATCAGTCCCATTCCTTTTCTGTTTTAACGGTTTTCTCGTATGTACATATGGTTTGAATGTATGACAAGCCATCCTTTTATACGTAGATACCAGTAATATGTGGTGTTCCGGAGTAGATGATTACATGCACATCAGCTGTGCAGCTACTCCATTAGCCAATTACATGGCAACAGTGGGGTATAATTGAATACTCTACTTGGCCATTGTCCCTTTGCCCTACCTTCGAGGAAGATGGCCTGGATGTGTTGTTTGTGATGAATTGCAACAGCTATATGGAGAGACACAGAGATATTTTAACTTCATGGCCCCCGTCGATTGTGTGTAATGGCTAGAGGATGTAGTTCTACATGTGAGTGTAGCTGTTATATCAGCCGTCTGATACAGGATTATTGCAACCAAACCCTGTAACATTGGCGTCTGTTCCATTGTACAACAGCAACGATTTCACATAGGGCCATTATAGTGTGTCTCTCACAAGGTATGTTAAGGCTTCTGCAGATGTCATAGAGTGAGTGGATGTTTGTGATGTTATTACAGTCTGTATTGCAATTGTTTTGGGTGTGGAGAAGATGTAGGTGGGTGTACATATCAGATGAAGGTGTGCAGGAACTGCACTTATATATATATACCATATGTGTGTGAGGGCTCCTTCCCTAATTGAAGACCTATCATTTAGTAGACTAATACTATGGTTATTGTAGGCTTATTCATTAAGCCATTGTTAATTAGTTCCTGTATAGCATGCAGGTGATGTTGGTCCTTCATTCCCTTGGGAAATACATTGGTATGTAATGAAATGTTGCTACATGAAAGCTGCCTCGTGTATTTCTGTCACAGATATATGCACTCATTGAAGTTGTGTTGGTGACTGAACCTCTTTGGCTTGGGTTGCCACCTTTTCAAATGGCCATAGTGGGACATTTGCAGGACACACATTGGATTTTAGAGGCTGACACATACCCACGGTCAGTACAAAGTATAGAACTTTACATATATGCCTATATCAAAGCTTATATTCTTGTAGCGGTTTACTTGCTTATCCTGTTTCTTGTTACATGTAGGTATTTTAGATACAGATGACTATTTTATGCAACCATTACATTAAATATGGAACATGCAGAACGTCTTGAGATTATAGGACATTAGTATTTGTACTAATTTTGGTCAGGACACTACCGCGCATAGAGGGACTGCCCCTCGCAAGCTGGGACAGGTGGTAACCCTATCTTTAGCTCATTTCCATAGCGCATATTTGTAATAGTGTATTATAGCAATAACCCATGCCTGGGTGTGGGTAATACTGAATTTACCCATGGCTGGTGTGGTTTGGTCACAAGGGTGAAGCCCGAGTGGCCAAACAAAGACAACAGTGGGTAAATCCAATATTACCCACACCCAGAAGTCGGTTATTGCTATTACACAATGACATTATTTAAGAAGAAAAATAATTATTTTTCTTAAATAATGACATTGTATGCCTCCTTGCTGCCCTTCTGCTGCTGTCTGGTATTCTGCAGCAGTTCTGATGTACTGCGCATGCGTATGCTTATGCAGTACATGAGAGCTGTGGGCAAAAGCAACGGATAAAGCAAGATCTCCATTGGTTTTTACAAAGTGTTTCACTATGTTAAAGGAGTTTAACATAGTGAGACAGCTTTAAAAAAGTAACAGAGATTCTCCATTGCTTTTTTAAAGCTGTCTCCCTATGTTGAACTCCTTTAACATAGCAAGACACTTTGTAAAAAGCAATGGAGATCTTGATTTCTCCATTGCTTTTGCCCACAGCTCTGATGTACTGCATAAGCATATGCATGCGCAGTACTCCGTTGCTTTTATAAAGCTGTCTCACTATGTTAAACTCCTATAACATAGCAAGACACTTTGTAAAAAGCAACAGAGATCTTGCTTTCTCCATTGCTTTTGCCCACAGCTCTGATATACTGCGTAAGCATACACATGCGCAGTACATCAGAACTGCTGCAAAATACCAGACAGCTGCGGAAGAGCAGCAAGGAGGCATTATACAATGTCATTATTTAAGAAAAATAATATTTTTTTTTCTTAAATAATGTCATTGTATAATAGCAACAACCCATTTCTGGGTGTGTGTAATGCTGGATTTACCCACGGTTGTCTTTGTTTGGCCACTCAGGCTTCGACCTCATGACCAAACCACACCAACCGTGGGTAAATCCAGCATTACCCACACCCAGGCGTGGGTTATTGCTATAATATAGTCTCCATATCCTTTGTTCATAACGTTCGGTCGTGGCAGAATGTGTGATTGCTATGGCCCATATTGTGCACATATTTGAAGACTTCAACCACTGTATACAGCATACCCACAGATTCAGGAATGCACACACTTCCAACAACCACATTACCGTTCACAGACTCCCAAACCCCACAATACTTTACACTCAAAGTCGCGACAGTCAAGCTCCCAGAACTAACACAAACACAGAACACACACACACACACACACACACACACACACACACACATACACACACACACACACACACACACACACACCGCTACCCATCACATCCAAACAAACCATCCTACACTACATATGGCCAGGTGGCCATGCCCCCATACACACCCCATGTGGGTGGCTGTGCCCCCCCCACACCACACCTACTGTAATAATCTACCTTCGAGATAGCACGAACAGACACACGAAGCAGACACACACACACACACAATACAGTCCCACGGAAACACACACCGCACTCAGAACACACACTTTCACACACTACAGCAATCAGAAACACACTTAAACACAGTACCTACCTGGACCACAGCACCAGAAGCACTAACTAAATGTCCCTTAACATCGTGATAATAGAACTCATGGTTCTAGTGTTCCGGTACTGTGGTCTTTCGGTCTTTAAGCCTTGTGATTACATGTGTCTGTATGTAAAGCATTCGGTATTTGGTAGTATCCTATTTATATGTACCTCCATGGTTGTGTACATGTTGTTAACCTATCTATATATCTGCATATATATATATATATATATATATATATATATATATATATATATATATATATATATATATTGTTGTGTATCTCTCTGTCACCCTTTCTATCTCTCTCTCTCTCTATATATATATATATACATATATATATATATATATATATATATATATACATATATATATATATATATATATATATATATATATATATATATATATGGACAGAGAGAGAGAGAGAGAACACACCTTTCGTTGGGTACATGGCGGTGTATACTATTTCCAGAACTCCGCCCTTTTGTGTTTTAACCTGTCACAATACACACCTGCCATTGATACATCTCAGGTAGTTTAGTGGCAGGTGATTGTGTACATGGTTGCGTGTTCTACTCCTGGCAGTGGTTGTTTTACCTCTCAGAGCAGGCACTATTAGTACAAGGGTGAATAACACAAATTTCAGTGGTTCTGGCCAGCTTTGCCCATGATCTGTGCGATATTCAGCAAAGCTTAGACCTGTTTTGCGCATATCAGTGTAGTCATGTTTAAACAACGCTTACCGACACTTGCTGGTGCAAAAACCCACTAACATGTGCTTAAACATGCTCTAATGACCTGCATCCAACATCCATTATTCGGGACATCAGAATTACGTAACAGCCCTTGCAGGTCGTGGAACCGGGAACATGCACGAGACAGTCAGTGGCTTTACCACTGGGCCATCTGGGATATGTACAAGTGTTATGGTGTTTAGTATGTGGACTGTACTATGGCTGTTCCTCCATATTGCAAACAAATGTGTAACTAAGTTAGTTTACATATGGATGATACCTATTAATGGTATGTCCAAGTGATGCTTAATGGATGTGCTCCAGCTATGGGAATCCATGTCACAGTGAGCCACACACTGTAATGTGCTACACCTTGCCACAACCATAACTGGAGAATGCTGGGGTGACAGATACCTGTCATGGGTACTCCCCATGCTTTGGAACTACATCCCTGATTGCATTATATGGAGCCCCTCATTAACACACCAGGGAATCCTTGCAGAGTGGGTGGGGAACAGTGGTTACACCCCAGGGATCCAGCAATTGGCTCTGCTCCACAGAGGGACAGTTAGTTAATCAATGGGGTGGTGACAGCAGTCACATTTTGGCTAGGCTGATGAATGGCCTCTGACTATTAGGCATGTACCTACTGATGTACCTAGGAACCTATACATACAGTATCAACACATGCTGTTAGCTTAATTTACTGTTCAGGTGTTGACTTACCTTGTACCAATAGCTGTTGTGTGTGCAATAATCGAGGGCTGCCTATGTAGGATGTACACAGTAGACCACCTATACATGGCAATTTACAGGTGGTCATGTGTGTGAGCCATCCATTTTACTGTGTCTGCAGGTGGAGAAGTGTGTCAGTCCATAGGGGCCTACACTGTCAGTGTATGTGCTATACGTTCCCTCTTTGCCAAGGCATGGGCACATTGGGCACGCCTCCGTCTTCCTACTGGGGCTGGCACAGTGTGTTCGTGGTCTGAATCCCTCTGTGCCTGTGATGACCTTGGCAATTGTGGTGGGCTGTGAGGGCCTTCACCAACATGTCCATGCTGCAGCTGTTTCTGCAGGATCATATTATGAAGCTTGGCACATACTATGAAGATGTGGGCACACATGCCTGGAGAGTACTGCAAGGCTCCATCAGATATTTCCAAGCAATGGAACTGTGATTTCAGCATCCCAAACACACGCTCTATGATGATTTTGGTTTGTGCATGTGCCTCATTATGGCATTCTTGCATGGGTATGTGTGCATTTCTGATGGGAGTCATCATCCACAGCTCCAGTGCATAGCCAGCATCCCCCACAAGGTGGCCATATGGGATGTCCCCCCTGACAAATACCTGGTACAGCTGTGAGGCATGCTAGATGTGGGAGTTGTGGTAGCTTCCAGGGCTGCCAGCACACACATCTGTGATAACGCCCTGGGCATTGCACATGACCTGGCAGTTGATGGAGTGGTATCCCTTGTGGTTTATGTAGCTCCTTCCATGCTCACTGGGTGGTGACTTGATATGTATGTGCGTGCAGTCTATTGCACCCAGTACCTCCGGGTAGTCTGCCACATGGTGGAAGAGGCGCATATTGCTAGCCAACTTCTCCTGAGTTCGGGGGAAGTATATATACTCATTGACATGTGGTAACATGGCATCCAGGAACTGGTGGAGTACCCTAGATGCTGATGACTGTGAGATCCCCATGATATCTCCAGTTGGCCTCTGAAAGGTACCTGTGGCTAGTATTCTCAAGCATACATATACCTTCATGTTCCCCTCTGTTGTATCTGGCTCTAAGGCGTGGCTGGCACAGCTCAATGATTTGCTGTATGATGTCCCTGTCCACCCTGTAACGCTCTACTATCTCCATATCATCTAGCCCCTGGTAGGTTACCCTTGGTCTGAACACTCTTCTCCTCCTCTGAGGCCCAAGGTGGATGTCAGCATCATCCTCCACACCACCTTCTGTCTCCAACACATGGTGATGAATCACAGCTATGGCAGCTCCCAACAAGTACATTGTAAAAGTTCTCTGTCTGTTTACACTGATGGTGCAGTGTTTGGGAATACACAAGTGTGTGTGAGGTGCCTTTACACTTTATACTATTGTGCTTTGGAAGCTGATGATGTCATAGGGTGTGCATGTACAATCAGAGCTGCAGTGCATCTTATGTGTTTTACCGCAGGTACTGCTATTGTGGTGCCTTTGGTGTTGAATTACATTTAGCTGCCATGGATCACCTCTTGCCCTTGCCTTCACTTTTCATAACGATTTCCCTCCCATTGTCAGGCATGCATCCAGCAGCCCGCTTTCTTGTTTTGTACTTTCCCAACCCAGGATTGTGTTTGGGAAATGTGTTCTATAGCTGATCTACTGCAGGTTTGATTTGCTCTGTGGTGACAGTTCTCTTTTCATTGCAATCTGGCACCTCCCCTATCCTGTTCTGCAGGTTGCTACTAGCAGCCTTGTTAGCTACCATCAATGGCCCACTGTGAGTTAATAGGTGTTAATTACTCAGTTGTACTCCAATTACCCTCCTGCGGCATTTCCTTATTGTCTTCCGGTAACCTTCTTGTTTCAGCTGTGGTGCACGCCGCATGCAGCCATTTACCGGGTTTCGAGCGCGTTGTCATCTACGTACACATGCACTTTCATTCACCTCGTGTGCTCTCAGCTAAGCAAAGCTATGGCTACATCCACACCCCTATCCTGCAGGTGAAGACTTTTTCACCAAGAATGCTGAGAGGAAACAGTGGATGGCATTCAGGCTAATTAAGTCAGGCTGGCATGGGTGTTTCAGTGACAAGTGGCAGCATATGGAGTTGTTCAGTGAAACTAGTCAATTTTATGCAGTGTTACAAATGTGGTTCTTTCAGAAGGTAAATGCTATTTGTTGTATAACTGTGATCCTAATAAATGGTTGCACCAGCACTT
Organism: Protopterus annectens; assembly: GCF_019279795.1. Lineage (NCBI taxonomy): Eukaryota > Metazoa > Chordata > Ceratodontiformes > Protopteridae > Protopterus > Protopterus annectens. The sequence goes on from NC_056731.1 coordinate 137,137,373, forward strand.
GTGTTTGTCATTACTGGGTCAGGACATGGGAGAAAACTTTTTATTGCAGCTATTTTTTCTCTCACTCATGACATAAAACTGCATACTTCAGTCTGAAAATGTTTAATAAGCATATGGTCTCACATTTTATTAGTGCAGGTAAGAGTATGAGGACCCTGATTTTTATTGTTTGATTGACAGGGACTGCATTGAATGCCACAGTTTCTATCCCTCCTTTTTGAAGTTCGAGAATAAAATTTGATGTTGCTATTTTTATTTAAATAAAAACATCCTGAGTTTTCCTCTGTCATTGACTTTGGTTATTTCTCATTTAGTACCAAGAAAGTGTTTGTTGTTTCTCAGTTTCACTGAGTTATTGATCCCATCCCTTTCAAAAGTCACTATAGAGCATACAGTAGCAAAACTGAGATGTTAACAAGCATGTGCATTTGCTGACGACTCTTTAAAGACATGTTGACCAGTAAAGAAGAAAGTGTGAAACAATAAAAACTTGGAAAAGAGTGCAGTAATGCTTTAATATATTGCTTGTTATATGGCAACTGGTATGTGTGTGTGTGTGTGTGTGTGTGTGTGTGTGTGTGTGTGTGTGTGTGTGTGTGTGTGTGTGTGTGTGTGTGTGTGTATGCAAAGTGACGGCAGAAAGTAAAGTTATTGTATCATTTGGTTGGTGGCCAGTTTGGATATCTTATTACAGCAAACTGTTCAAACGTTAGCAATGCTATAATAAGATATCCATATTTGCCACTAACCTCCCCACCTGCACAAATTACTGCTTTGTTCTTAAGAAAATAAACTGGTTAGAGCTTCCACAGCTTTTCTGGTACACACAGCTTAAGAAAGCTCACAAAATACTATGCAGTGTCACAAAAACTCCAGCAATCTCACAACATATATAATATAACATGGGGCTGTCCCACAAAGAATCTGAGATTTAAATATCGGTACTTAGCAGAAACACCAAAAAGACAGTTCTGAAAGTAATGAGGGTTTTTTTTTCTGTCTGTATATCTAAATCATGGCATAATACCCTGCTATCTATTAAAGTGGAAACATTTTCAAATATACAAATATGCTCTGAAATCATCTGTGACTCAATTTAGACCATGTAGCTACCATGTATATCCAAGGTTGCTGCCTTATTTTACTGATGCTCTATTACAACCTACTGTTTCTATAGGACATATCTGAACTATTATCAGAGAAAACTCTGTCAAGAACACCTTAAAAAATATTGAATCTACAGCCTCATAAACACTATATTAAAAAATATAAGTTTTCATTCAACAAATCATGCACATTGCATTAGATTTTGACAGCACTAGTAAAATCTTAAGACTCCTCTCAATCTCTTAATAATGGATACTTTTGAACACTTACAACTATATCTCATAGGTGTCATAGTCATCGCGGGCACTTCTACTTATTATCTCACTTCTCCACTTCATCGAATACCATACTTATCTTACACTTTTGAATAATTATACTGTATATGAATACCATAACAGTAATTTATACTGCACATAATATAATAAGATATGTTCCTATACTAAATCTTGATGTACATCAGTTACATCAATGATGTTATATTTATCTGCAGTAACTCTTCTAGCATTACTTCCTGTATTAATGTTCATTTCCTTTCCTCGCACATAATATTATACAGATGTATAAAAACAAGAAGTATATACACTTAAATATCTCTATTATAATGCATTACTATGTACAAAACTGAAATATTAACAAGCATGTGCATTTGCTGATGACTATTTAAAGACATGTTGACCAGTAAAGAAGAAAGTGTGAAACAATAAAAACTTGGAAAAGAGTGCAGTAATGCTTTAATATATTGCTTGTTATATGGCAACTGGTGTGTGTGTGTGTGTGTGTGTGTGTGTGTGTGTGTGTGTGTGTGTGTGTATGCAAAGTGACGGCAGAAAGTAAAGTTATTGTATCATTTGGTTGGTGGCCAGTTTGGATATCTTATTACAGCAAAACTGTTCAAACTTTAGCAATGCTATAATAAGATATCCATATTTGCCACTAACCTACCCACCTGCACAAATTACTGCTTTGTTCTTAAGAAAATAAACTGGTTAGAGCTTCCACAGCTTTTCTGGTACACACAGCTTAAGAAAGCTCACAAAATACTATGCAGTGTCACAAAAACTCCAGCAATCTCACAACATATATAATATAACATGGGGCTGTCCCACAAAGAATCTGAGATTTAAATATCGGTACTTAGCAGAAACACCAAAAAGACAGTTCTGAAAGTAATGAGGTTTTTTTTTTCTGTCTGTATATCTAAATCATGGCATAATACCCTGCTATCTATTAAAGTGGAAACATTTTCAAATATACAAATATGCTCTGAAATCATCTGTGACTCAATTTAGACCATGTAGCTACCATGTATATCCAAGGTTGCTGCCTTATTTTACTGATGCTCTATTACAACCTACTGTTTCTATAGGACATCTCTGAACTATTATCAGAGAAAACTCTGCAAGAACACCTTAAAAAATATTGAATCTACAGCCTCATAAGCACTATATTAAAAAATATAAGTTTTCATTCAACACATCATGCACATTGCATTAGATTTTGACAGCACTAGTAAAATCTTAAGACTCCTCTCAATCTCTTAATAATGGATACTTTTGAACACTTACAACTATATCTCATAGGCGTCATAGTCATCGCGGGCACTTCTACTTATTATCTCACTTCTCCACTTCATCGAATACCATACTTATCTTACACTTTTGAATAATTATACTGTATATGAATACCATAACAGTAATTTATACTGCACATAATATAATAAGATATGTTCCTATACTAAATCTTGATGTACATCAGTTACATCAATGATGTTATATTTATCTGCAGTAACTTTTCTAGCATTACTTCCTGTATTAATGTTCATTTCCTTTCCTCGCACATAATATTATACAGATGTATACAAACAAGAAGTATATACACTTAAATATGTCTATTATAATGCATTACTATGTACAAATGTTTAGAGCATACTTATGTTTTTAAACTGTACTATTTTTTGCAATGTATAAAGATTTTAGAATATACTAATAATTGTAATACATACTTGCTATGTCTCCTTGGAGCTTTCCCCAGGCCACCTGTGAAGTTTTATTTATTTATTTATTTATTTTTTTATACCCAGTTGGACTTTCCTGGCAAACAAAAGCAATAAATATCTATTTTTATGTCTCCATCTACATATATCTGTATACAGACACACACACATATATATATATATATATATATATATATATATATATATATATATATATATATATATATATATTTTTTTTTTTTTTTTCTCTCTCTCTAGATATATATGTCTACTGAACCCTTCATTTAAAAGAAGTGCAGTGAAATAACTATTTCTGTTTTCCATACTTGTAATAGCAAAATTCCTCATTGTCAATTTACATCGATCTTGCTTATTGTATAAAATATTTCATGTAGAGATAATCATACCTCAACATATGTTTATTCATTGTTTTCTGTTTTTTCCTTTTTTTTTAGGTTAAAGTACAATTTCTGATAAACCTCAATGGGACATTGTAGCTCCTTAAGTTTTAATGAGCAACTCAGACTTCAACATAGTACATTTATCTACTTTTTTCCATACATTTTTCAGGCTATAGTAGCATTTCTCATTAACGTCAGTGACTAGCTTTGTTCCCCATATTTTACTGAAAAAAAGGCTTAAGTAGTTTGTGCAGGCTTTTATGAAGGTAGATTTCTATTCTAGTTCTAGTGTAATTTTTAACTCAGTTTTTATGGAACACTATTTTATTTATGTATGTAAGCACTGTAAATAGAATTTTGTTAAGAAGTATTGATTTTTATTGATTATGCTCTTTGCTTATTTTATTTTTAGTTGAAAGGTTTGAAAAGCAAAAATTACATCTATATTATGGGAAACTCAATTTACTAGGTCTCTATTTTATTTTACTTTTTATGTATTTGCTTATTTATTGATTGATTCATTCAGCTTTTTCTAATATGAAAATGTTATTTCTAGGAGTAGATTTTCGATGGCAGTGCTGTGTGAGGGATTTTGCCTGAGTTAAGTGTGTAGATTTATTGTGTACACTCTATGAGGTTTCTATTTTAACTCTAAATAGGAGATGCAGACCATCATCGATGTGTTTGTTTGATTTTATTATTGATTCTGTTTTTGCTTTGAATTAAGTATGAATTGTGTTTAGTGGTTGTTTTGGGGTAGCGTGGTTTAGGGTTTATATGTGTGTGTCTGTATTTTAGGTGTACAGTTGGTTACATTTTAATGGCATGAAAACGGCAGCTTACAAGGAATTTTATTTGGCTGAATAACCTGTCAAGGGATTTGGTACTCATCTGATGATGCCCCAGGTGTCTATATAAAATTATCTGAACGATCTATTACATGATTTTTTTTTTTCAATCATAATTTTGAACTGGGGTCTATGATATGGTCCAGGCTGTAAACAATTAAGAGTTTCACAATGAATCAATGTCTTTAAACAGTTAACATTACCATGCCAATTAATTGATGTTGAGAAACATTTTTGCATGTAATAGCAATGACAAAAATGTTACAAACATCAGATATAGGTCGTGTTTATGTTATTGATGTGTGCATGCTGTCTAGAACCAACAGCTAATTTAGTTTCTTTCTTTCTTTCATCATATCTAGAAATTACCTACTAAACATTGTATTCTATTTGGAAAGCAAGATGTAATGTTCCAAACTCAAGTCATGCATCAATGTGAAAGACATAGCTGGGTTCTCCTATAGCACCATGGACTGTGATTGCTGTCATTAATGCACAACAAAAAGTAAAATCACTTACAAAACACAACAATCATAGTTTCAGTTTGTTCAAAATAACAAAAAGTTTAACTGACCTTGATGATAACAAACATAGTCAGTGTTTTAGACCCTGTATCAATTAATGCAGTGATTTATTTTGATTTCAGCCATAGATCAGTCAGGCCAGTGCCCAGTGGAATCTGATTATTTTTGTCAGAATAAGAAGTGCATAGAGTCTGGCTTCATCTGTGATTACAAACCTGACTGCGAAGACACATCTGATGAATATGACTGCGGTAAGTATAAAAGTATCATTGATAATGTGTTCTCTACTACTGCCCTTTCTGACTAGTACTATGACAATCCCATTTGATACTAATATCATTATGGGAATGAAACAACAATAAAAACAACATGTTTTTTGCTTATAATGAGTGCTGCAAAAAGCAGTATTCTGATCTGTTAGGACAGATGTGAAATATTATAGTCTGCATATGTGTGTGTGTGTGTGTGTGTGTGTGTGTGTGTGTGTGTGTGTGTGTGTGTGTGTGTGTGTGTGTGTGTGTGTGTGTGTATAGTTGTGCACTCAGTCTATTTCATGAACTTGAAAGATCACAATGTACAAAGTGTTATATTCCCCTTAGAAATAGTATACACAATGCTCAGAATATATCATAGTATCTCTGAATTTGTTTTATTTCTGTGTCATATTAGCATTATAGAGCATTTCCATGGGAACAAAGTGGGAAGTGTTGGCTGAGACTCAAATATCTGTGCATGGGGAAAATCTGGTGTGAACATTTTTTTTTCATAGGAATTGTCAAAACCGGTTAAATGCTGAATTTAGTTGTCATATGGATAAACACATTTATGAGCTGAAAAAAGTATAAATTATTAAGTTCTTCAGACAAAATAAATGCTACTGATTTATTTGACATTTTTTGCATGTCAAATACAAAAGTTACTGAGTAGCTCAATTGCTGAAATCATTTCTATTTAGAATATAATATGGACCAAACCATTTCAGTTCAAAACATCCTCATCTGAATTGGAACCCAGATTAGAAAGTATGCCATAAAGGATGAACGTTTAAAGAGTTAATCTTCCTATATTACATGACATTCACATAAAGTTCCAGCCATATTCCATATTTTCTTATGGCTAGACAGGTGAGGTCTGGAACTTTCTGATATCACTTCTCACTTTATGACAAAGTCACTCTCTTGCAGCATATAAATCTGTAGCATAAGCTTCAATGCTGTGTCTTGTTGTGTCTTTCGTCTTTTCCCGGTTAGGGGTCGCCACAGCGGAACTCCAGTCTGCTAATGATTGGCAGTAGATTTTTACGTGCTGAGTTGCCGGATCTGATGCACAACCTTCAATGAAGGAACGCCCATTCACGCATGTCTCCACACAGAAGACGCTCTAGCTGAGAATCAAACAGGACAACGTCTTACTGTGAGGCGACGGCAGCACCACCACTGCAGTTTGCAATTTTTATCTCTGTATGAATTTCCACATTCAGTAGAGAGTGCTTCTGTATGTATGAACACAATACAATTTCAGGGTAGCAATAGCTCTAAGGATAATCCACAAACTTTCTTTGAATACAGCCCAAATTTCAGTTGACCAAGGATTTCACTAGGTCACAGGGTATCTCCTTATTTAATTAATTATTTCCATCTGTTCTGTGTTTGTTTGGATTCCACAGAAATAAACAGCATGATATTGATGTTTATCAGCCATGACCTATGTATTTTCATAGGTTTTGCTTGTGGGGGCAAATGGTTAATGAGAAACATCTCAGCCTTTCAGTAACGAAAAAGCACAGGGGGTGGTATAGTGATAGAAATGTGCAGTTCTATACCATATATTACTATGTTTCAGTAAGGGACCATCATCTTACCATTACAACAAATCCCTGTCTTGTTACTCATGAAAACATCAAGCACTATAATGTAGGAAGTGTAAAGTTACTCTATATCCTTTAAAAATAATCATGTTGTAAAGTACAGAAATATTAGGTCACTTTTATATTGATATTCAGCATCATTCATCTTATCTTTACAACATTTGAACAGCTTATTGTCCACTGAAGATGCTTTCTTCAACAGCCTTGCATTCATCAATATTTAAATAACACATTTTGGAACACCACATTCATCCTTGCAAGATAGGAGATGTATTGATGTTCCTTAAACTGGTAGCTGAACTGATTACAACATGCTGCTATCAAAATACATAATGCTTTATTTATTTTCTGCCATCCTCAGGATTTTAATCTTGAAAAAACAGAATTTCTGAAAAATAAAAGTATTTTTGTGATTTTTTGTGAGAGAAAATGCTGTTTAATTTGACCCTGCATTCTAAAACGTAAATGGATATGACGAGGCATTTTAAGACTTCTTTAAGAAAATATTAACGAAGCAACATAGTAAAATAAATTAGTTTTATTCAGTATTGTTGTAGTAGAAATGCAGAGTTTAATAAGTAAATTGTTTAAAAGACCACAATGGCCAGAAACTGAAAAGCATATGTTTTACTTTGTATCATATTTTTCAATACTATACTAATGTTCATGGAAAATTATAACTATATATATCAAATTTTTATTTTACTCTAAGTGAAAATGATGAGCAAAGGAAGATACAGAGCTTGATTCTGAAAAGTTACCATGAGGTGTAACCCTGGAGTGAACCTCATGGTAACCATTTCTGATTCAGAGGTAACTCTACACAGTGCTACAGCACAAAGTAGCATGGCACCATAGTGGGCTGTGGCCTACTGCAAATGCTAATGAGGCATTCCAGAGGAGGGATTTATGCTAATCAGCCATGTGCCCCCCAGAAATGCATCATTTATGCAGCTGACCAGTCAGCCATGCTTATGAACATGCCCAAAAGGTTTTATATACCCATTGCTTTCAATGGGTGATATCACTTTCAACATAAGTGCCTGGGAGTTTTGTGGATAGACAATGATTGGAGGTATGTGAGCATGTGTGCATGTGTGTGGTTACATATGTGAATGTATGCAGAGGGATGAGTGACTTTGGGTGCTCACACATGTGCATGCATGTGTGCGAGTGTTTGTGTCAGTGTCTGTCTGCCTGGGTAGTTGCAGTAGGATTACTAGTTAGGGGATAGCAGGGAAGATGTATGTGTGTGTGTGTGTGTGTGTGTGTGTGTGTGTGTGTGTGTGTGTGTGTGTGTGTGTGTGTGTGTGTGTGTGTGTGTGCATAGATAGATAGATATAGATGAATGGGTGGATGCTGTTTGAGTGGGTGCTGTTTGTGTGTATCCATGATTGTGTGAATGCGTGTGTGTAAAGGGTTTGTCACACCTTTATACTCTACTAGACTAATAAGCAATCCTGCAATATTTGGGGGGTCAGAGAAAACTAGACAACAGGGATCCTCTTTGCACATACCACAAATGCACTTAAAAAGATATCAGAATAATGTTTTACAGCATGACAGACATGGGACTATGGGGGGGGGGGGCATTACACACCAGCAATACGCTTTATGTCATGCGGTAAAGACATTTAAAGAGATTCAAAACCTGTCCCCATGTCACTCATGCAGATTTCTTTAGGAGAGTGTTCGGTCTCTGTATTACCATGGATGTGCTTAACATATTATCTTAAGTCTTTGAACATAAAAAAAAGAAAAGTTAAAGTGAAAAGAGGAATGCTTCAAACCCTGCACACTTGAAACAGAAATCAACCTGTCATGCAGGAGCTTTAACCATCTACGTTAACAGAGGAGAAAGCATTAGAGCATATTTTGTATGTAATGAGAAATATATTCTCATGCCTCATATTATTTACTGATTGCATTGGATAGTGAGATAAGAGGGAGAAGACATGTATAAAAAGCAATGACAGGAGCATTCAGTGAAATTCAGGAACAGTCAAAATGGATGGTGGTGCCTTCTCATTAGGACATGGTTTGGTATAAAGCCAAGAGGAATTCTAGATGGAAACAGGGAAAATTTTTAAACTAAAAAAAAATTAATAGAGCAGTAAGTTCAGCATCACAATATACTTTACAACAAATAGATGAATGAAATGCTGTTATCTGGTATTATTAACTGTCTTTAACAATACATAATTTATTAGGGAAGGGACAGAAATAAGAAAATATGTCAGAGGCATTTTGTATAGTAAGGGACAGGTAAGAAGTATGTCTGTCTGTCTGTATGCATGCTTGAATGTGTACATGGTATGGGAAATGAATGAGTGAATGTATCAGTATGATACATGGGACTCCTGTGGTGCTTACCAAAGGAAAATACTGATTTGCACTCACAGTTGTTAGCCTGTGATTCAGAAACATGCAAATTAGTTGATAATGATAATAAGGTCTCCTCACTGCAGCTAACATATTTCTGAGTTGCATTTTCCCACATTTTGGAAACCGTCCACTTTTGCTAGAGCTCTTACTGCTGCTGGAGGTGAGGGTTCTTTTTCAGAATCCCTGGGATAGTTTGATAATTTGGGTTAAGCTTTCTGGTTCTCAGATTGCATTCTGTCTCATCAAAAATGTGATCTCCATGCTTTACTCTCTTATTCAAGATTTATTTTGTATTTACTTCGGATGAAAATTCATAATTATTGCTGACTTTAAGAATCTCTCAATAATCCGACTGAAATTTAATCCAGTGACATTTCTTTGTTTTCTATGTCATTTTTTGAATGCACTGCAATATGCCCTTTTTTCTTTCATCTGCTAATATTCCCTTAAACTACATGTTTTGAAAAGTAGCAAATCAGAAAGGTTTTCATTCAGTTTTTATATATCATTAAAATACTTTTATTTTTTACTATGAGACTAGTCAGTAAAAGTGCCATGAATTCTGAGGTTTAACAATGTTTAAGCACTTGGGGGGGGGGGATCAGCTGTAAATTGCAACATAGATTACAAGACCTTAGATCCCCCAGAAACTCAACAAATCTGTGACCAGGGAGGAAACAGAACAAAGAACAGCAAACATGTTTGCTGTGTGCTTTTACTTACCAAAGAGCTTAAAATCTAATGAATGCAATGAAGTAATAACTGGGGAGAGAACATTCCAAAGGAAATTATTTTTTTTCATTTAGAACCAGCATGTTGTGCATGGAGGATGATGAATACTATAGTAATGACACAGAAGTAATGCATATCTATATGCATATATATGTTTGTGTGCATATGTGTTTATGTGTTTGTGAGTGCATGTGCGTGTCTGTCTTTGTTTGGGTTACCATACTTTTCTAGAATCTCTAATTTATTGAAAGAATGGAGCGTGAAGTCTCATAGTTGAATTTCTGCATTCTCAAGTGTGTGTTTATTCAAGTAGGGGAAATGTCAAAAGCAAAAGGAAGATGGATTTATGGGAGTCAGAGTATGCATACAAATACTAGCTGGTTAGGTACAGAGTTAGGGTTTGGTTAGGGAATAGATATAGTGATGGGACAGTGTGTTTGAGTGTTCTTGCATCTTAAGGTTGGAGAAAGAGCGAGGTAAGAGGATAGATGTAATCTTGTCCATGTACGCTAATGTATGCGGTGAGTGTCATTACCTTGGGTAAAGGCAGTGTTACAATAAGAGTTTTTATAAGCTAAGGTATAGCGTTAGAGAAGGGGCAGGGTCAGGTTAAGGTTTAGAATTAAGGTTAGGGTTAGCACACATATGTAAGATACTTAAAGCAGCTACCAAGCACTTGCAGAGAGTATTTCACATTTCTCCACTCCAGAGTAACCATGGAGATGGAATATAAGTTAAAGGGGCAAGGGATTCAAGATCCCACTGTGAGAGTGCAAGAGGCATGCCCTCTGGAAAACAAATATATATATATATATATATATATATATATATATATATATATATATATATATATATATATTGGGTCTTTTGGCTTTTCCTGGTTAGGGGTCACCACAGCGGAATTCCAGTCCGCTAATGATTGGCAGTAGATTTTTACGTGCCAAGTTGCCAGCCCTGATGCACGGCCTTCAACGAAGGTATGCCCATTCATGCATGTCGCCACACCGAAGACGCTCTAGCTGAGAATCAAACAGGACAATGTCTTACTGTGAGGTGACAATGCTACTGCAGCACCACCACCACAGTATGAAGTGTGACCCCTTTTGGCATAATATGTTACTGTGAGAGAAAAAGAGCTGATTTGCCTTCCGGTAATTTTTTTCAAATTACGGAAACATAAATCAGCTGCAGAGGACAATTTTCAATTTTCCTCAATGAAACTTACTTCAAAGAAATTTCCAACTGTAATAAAAAGGTACCACAAAAGAATGTATTTTTATGAAAAACATTTGTGTTTCTGAAACATGATATTTACAACTTTGGGTGTTTTAAGCATCTACTGCAGATAGTGTCATTCCCACACAGAACTAAGGAGCTAAAATCAAAGTACTGTAATACATATAACATATTAGACTAATAACTAAAAATAAATTATAAAAAGCTTTGTATTTTAATCATAATATTTTACATACCCTTTCTCATGCACACATATCAGAAGAACAACAAACTTGTTACCTTTTTCCATACACATTTATGTTACTTGAGAGGTCATTTACCCTTTTAGTTTAATTGAACCTTTATTTATTGCCTTTGACCAGAGTTGCTGCCAGTTTTGTATGATGAAGTCCTATTACTACCTTCCATTCTGTGAATTCTTTCCGCTGCCCTGTAGACTAGTGTTCATCTTCTGGTTCTGAATTATCAGAAAATATTTCAGTCAGTATGTTAATCTGTTTAATAGTGAATCTGTTTAATCATGCTGGAGCTACAAATTCCTCTGGTAACTTACATGATTTTTTGCATGACCCTAAGTCTATTTTCTGGCCATCTTTTATTTAGAGCCTCATTTTAAAAGGTGCATTATTATTTCCTCCTCTATTCTCTTTAACCGTTGTGTTTTTCTTGATGCATGTCTCTTACGTAGTATCTAAACAGCACTTTTATAGACTGCATGCCTTTCAATATATGTCATTTTATTCAACATCTCTTTCTGTTAACTGATCATGTAGTGTGAAAGATTTGCACTGCATTGTTCTTGTTCTGTCTTTCAGTATATATTATATTTTGTTCTTATCTTACCACAGCTTAAATCTTATTTCTTGAATAATAACCATATCTGAATATATTATTTTGCTTCTGTCTGCAGCTGTTGAAGCTGGTATCTGTATTTCTACATTAATTCTCATGTCCTTTGGATGTCCTTTGCAAAATCAGCTATGAAGTTCAACTGGCATTTTCCCGCAGGAGTACCTAAATCAGATCTGCTGTTTTTTCTTGTCTAGACATATTTTTGGTAAATACATTTCCAGAAGGAATGCTTGAATAATGTCTGCTGTTTTGTAGTAACCAGACTTTTGTTGTAGCTGAGGAAGTTTCCAGTGATACATACCTGGATATCTTGCTACCATACTGGGATTATAGTTCCACTATATGAATCATTTCAACATGAGGATTTAAGTATTTTGATAAGTGCATTATCTCACTTATAATCCTCATGTCATTAGCTACAGTTTTTTTCTAATAGTCCAGCTACACAGTTACTTTTGCATTTATTCTCCTTAGTCTATTTTTTTTTTATTTTTTTCCTTTGTTTTTGATTCTCCTGGATGCAGCCATTCAACTAGGCTAGGGAATCTTTCTCTCTCTCTCTCTCTCTCCCTCTCTTGTTGTATTTCAGTCTCCAGTTTCTTTATTATGCCTGAACAGGTTTTCATTTGTAACTCCACTACTGTCAGTTTGTCCTGATTATTTGAAGGAATTTTTTTAAAAAGAGTCCTGATGTTTTAACATAGGAATTTTTTTAAGGGACCCAATGCTCATAAATCTAAAACTACATTTGACGTCAAAGTCCATATCATCTAGGAAAAAATAAGGATACAGAAATCAGTGGAGCAGTCGGGATTAACCATGGACAAATGCACAGATGAATGAAATGAACAAGTAATAAAGCATTTATTGTAAGTTAAGCACTTTCTTCCTTCAGCAAGTAAATAAGTGCTAGACTTCATCAGAACAAGATAAAAAACATTTAGGGGGAAAAAAACTTAGCGATATAGATTCTCAGAAGAAGACTGTACCTCTTTCATTAAATGCAATCTTACCAGGACATTTACCAGTCACATCTGGTAAACAACAAGCAAACATTGCATTTACAAACAAAGGTATTGCCTAAGGCTTAGCTCTTGGTCCACTTTTATTTTCCTTTTCATAATGATGTCGCATAAGAACTTCTACATGCAGATTATATATTCATCACAAAAGCACCCCCCCTCCCATACAAGAAATCAGTGATGCATTCTAAAACAATTTAAAAAAATCTATGGAATAGGTTGCATTCCAAAACAATTTCAAAAATCTCAAAAAACTTTGGAATAGGTTGCAAACCAATAGATTATCTCTAAATACAAACACATTAATATATAAATGCTATCTGGAACCAGTAAAAGACTTTTGTCTGCAAAACTACTTCATATAATTGACCTTAAAAGACAGCCACTTCCAGTGGACACCCAAAATAAATACTTTGGAATAACAATAGTTCAAACCCTAACTTTTCTTCCTCTTATATAAAGAGAGGATATCAAAATGTTCTTACCCTTGTCTCTCAAATATGCAACAAAATCTAGACGATTTAGGATTTTTGCTTCTAAATGTTTACATAAATATTGTTATACCCAAAGTAGATGTCAGAGAATTTTTTCCTCATGTAAATAGCAAATGTTGGAGGTGTGATGGGGAAGAAAGAGATAATTGGGAACTTATTTTCTGGAAGTGCAGTGAGTTGGCAGAATTAAGGATTCCCTTTGAGATGCACTGCTGGAGATGCAGGGTGGGCAGATTGCTGTGACGAGGGTATAATACAGAATCGGAATTGCCTAGACATGGTAAGGCCTTGTTGTCTCTAATTATGGTGGCTGCCTTACAAAGCAATTACTAGAAAATGGAAATCAAAATCTAAACCAACTATATTAGAAGTAGTGACTATAGTAACAGAGATAAAAAACAACTGGAACTGAGATCTTTAGAAAAAGGTTGGAGCAAACTACACAGGAAAAAATGGGAATTGCAGGAACAATACATACTGGGCAGGAATGAAGTTTAAAAAAAGGCAGGACTTATGTGAGCTATGTAAAGTTTCACTGAATATGATTGGGTAGATTATAAGTGATGTATAATGTTTGCGACTGGGAGTGTGCCAGTATGGTTTGTGATGTAAAATGCTTGCAACTAGGATTGTGCCGGTGTGGTTTGTTTTCATTCATATAAATGTATGCTTGCTTATGTCATAAGTGATGGTTTAATAAAGATGTTTATTGTTTAAAAAAGGGGACAGGAATTGAATAATTTATGTAATGTTGCTTAGGTTATATGATGTATAGCAATATATGTGAGGCATAACGTTTGTTAATTTTAACTTGTTAATACAGTTTGACTACTTTTATATAAATGTAAATGTCTCTATGTCACAAGTGATAATTTAATATCAATAAAGGTGTTTAAGAACTAGCTACTAGAAGAACAAGTTACAAAAATAACAGGTCACTCCAATAGTGCTTATCACAGAACACAATCTATTACATCACCATTAACAATTACGCTTTTTATTGTTCTACGGAGAAGACCTGACACAAATACTTTATTTCAAGGCCCACCCAGTGAAACAGTGAGAATATTTTTCGTAGCAAGGCTATTAACAAGAATTCAAGTATAGGCTTTGGCAGAACACCTAACTTGTAGGTGCTTGGAATAATGACTGAGTGGACTATGTCCTAGCCTAATTCACTGAACAAGGGCATGCTTGTGCCCATATGCTATGAGTTTCCTCAGGTGTGGGACAAAATTACAAAGGAGGAGTTTTCATGCATCTTGTTAGCAAAATTCTTACCTGGCAATCATCACAGAGGCTAGAGAAATGAATCCCAGTGCATAATGGATATGTAATGTATGACTGGGTGATATGTTTTTGTGTAAATTTCTGCTGAAAGATGAAAACAATGAAGAAAAGCCAAGCTGGCCCTGCAACAACAAACAGTGGGGAAAAAAGAGGTGGTGTGATATCCTTTATTGAGCAAAAATGTTTTACTCTTTCTCAAGATTTTTGGACTAACAAAAGTCCTTTATCAGGAGATAATAACTTATTGAAGTTAAATAATGTTCTTCTTAATGGTAGAGTTTGCTAGTGAATATAAAGCCTCCAAAACAAATGCACATGGTCAGAAGGGAGTAAGTCTAATCATGACTCATCATAAATACCAGGGTTTATTGTTAGTATTACATGATAGGGTGGTCACGGTGGTGCAGCGGTTAGCGTTGTCGCCTCAGAGCAAGAGGTTCTCTGGATCGATCCTTGGCTGGGGTGCCTTCTGTGTGGAATCTGCATGTCCTCCCTGTGGTTGTGTGGGTTTCCTCTGGGTGCTCCGGTTTCCTCCTACATCCCAAATACATGCTGTAGGTGGATTGGACACTCTAAATTGGCTCTAGGTGTGTGTGTGTGTGTGTGTGTGTGTGTGTGTGTGTGTGTGTGTGTGTGTGTGTGTGTGTGTGTGTGTGTGTGTGTGTGTGTGTGTGCCTTCTGTGGAAGGTTGGCAACTAGACACTGTAAAACTCCACTGCCAATCATGAGCAGACAGGTGATCCACTGTGGTGACTCCTAACTGGGAAAAGCCGAAAGAAGAAGAATTTTTAGTATTACATGATACAGGTGGAGCTGTTACAATTTTTATTTCAAAAGGTAGTGGCTTTTGAAAAAGATAAAGATCATGAAGGATACAGTGCCAGATTAGCATGTACGATTCAATGAATGGCAACTATCAGTAGTGCTTTCTGATGAGTTAGATATATCAAGTGATTTTCTGGTTTCTGATAAAAATAACAAAAGCATAGTTTACTGCCTGTTTTCTTCCTTGTCTGAATGCCATTGTCCTAAACAAACAAATTTCAGCTTGAGGTCTTCCTTTCTCAAGCATTTGTGTAACTGCAAAAAAAACAAACAAAAAAAAAAACACATTGATATCCAGGACAAGTCATAGCCAAAATGTATTCAAATAGTTAACAAATAGTTAAGTGCTTTCATTTGTAAATTTTAATAGGAATTTCATCAGAATACCTTAATTGATTAGAAACGTTACCCATTGAAGGAAAACATTTCTATGGGTGATTTTAACTATTTACACATAAATTGGCAAGTGTATGCTACCAACAATAAATATGCTCAGAGATTTTTGGGCTTCAACATTGCCAATACATGTTAGAATTGTCTCCCTGTCTTTCAGAAGTATTAATGCGCTTGACCATGTGCTCAGAAATAATGCTTGCAATTGCACCATCCTGCTTATTTCCCTATCCTTAGTCAAGTCTGTCTATTTCCATGTGACTTCTTCCTACAAGCTTCTTCTGCAGCCTGTAATATATCCTGTCTCTTCAACATTCAAGCATTGCTACAAAAACAATTTCTTACTATTTATTGATATTATCGGTAGCCATGAATAGCATAGCACCCTTCATACCTGAGGCTTCCGCCTATTCCTCTGAATCTTAAGCCCTCTTGGATAGATGCAGTGAAGCATCTCTACTAATGTGATGTCAGCAGAATAGCAAGTTTATAACCAAATCCATATGGCTGTACTGCAGTGTCACTTTCATTTGATTGACAGTTTACTTTATCGACAAAGAAAAAGGGTGGTTCATTTAAAGTAAAACTGACTGATTTGATCAGCAATACATTTGATAGCCACTCATTAAATTCAAAATAATTAAAATGTATAGACAATGACTGCTATTGTCATTTTGGAGGATAGTGATTGCAATGCAAATTAGTGTTGATCAGTATTTTTTATCATGACAATTCCTTCTGTTATGTTGCAACAGTGTACCAGCTGTGATTCAGTGTGTAAGGAACATTCATTTTTCTCCATGAGTGTGTGACTGTGGAGTTAGTATATTTATGTTAGGGGGATGTGGGGCAAAGTCCCCGACTTTGGAAGTACAGAGTGGCTTGCCCCCTGCAAAAAAGGTATCGAAAGTATATTTAGTGTGTATGAAATTGTCAGTGGAAATGAGTGTTGATGAAATGTAGTGTCAATCAAATGAGTTTTAGATTACATGAAGCACTGTTTTTTTCGTTGTCGATTAAGTGAAATATTGATTCAGTGGTTATCTAAGAACACATAATATTAAAGTCAGAGGTATTTATTAGACATAACAGCTTTACCAGCTCTGTCCAAAAGAACTATCTTCTATGCTCCATTTCTCTGATATATACTTCAGTGACATGAAAGCTGATATCACCAGACTATGGCTAACCAACTTTGCAGATGATTGCAAACTGGACACAGAAATCAAATTCCATTCTGATAAATAATTCTCCAGTAAGGGCAAGATCAAAAACTGCTTTTTGTATTAATCATGGAGTTACTCTCCACACTATAGTTTCCTCTGATAAATCCAGCATCACTACATCTTATCATACAGACAATGTTCCATTTAAATCTGACAAGGTCATCAATGACTTGGGTATGTATCTTGATGATAAATTCTCCTTTGACCTCCATACACCCATGGTAGTTAGAAAATTTACCATGTGCAACTGATTCTTTGTGTTATTTCCAAGTCCAAGGAAGTTAGAGTCCCGCAGTCTTCCTTATGTATTAGACCATCAGTAAATACAGTACTTCCTAAGGTATTATAGTTACATTCAGAAATGTTTATGGCAATCACTGAAATAATAATGGAAAATACATATAAGGTACAAGTAAAGGAGAAGAAAAGCAAGTGCATTATTGTGTACATAGAGTGAGATCTTTAAAGGGAACTTTATGAACAGCACCTATTCAGAGGGGGCTGCAAACATTGCCTGCCATTTTTAGTCTGTTTTCTCTAAATGTTTAAATGATTTGCAGTGATGATCAATGATTTAGACCAGCAAGTAGAAGTGATGTGCAGTTACCAATACAGAAAGTCAGATGAAATACAATTGTGAATTATGCCCAAGGATTCAGAAATAATCTCAGCACTTGGTGTAAGAGCTGTGGCAAAAAAGGTCTGTTTCCACAACATGGATATTTGAAATTCAGAGACATTTTATCTGCAATGAGGAAAGACAGCATTATATGTTTTCTGTATGTCCCAAATCATTATTTTCAACCCCTTAGTGCAAAAAATCTGGACCAGGTCTGTAGGGGGACAAAGGCCTTAAAGTAGGGACAGATTTTAAATATTGCTCTTATAAACATAGAAAGTTGCTGAAATAATTGATTTTGTGTTAGCATGCATTTTTCTAAAGGATATAAAGTTTGAAACTCACATGCATGTCATTATTTAGTGACTTCAATCCTCAGTGATTTGCCAGAAAACCAAATATTTTATGAGGAACACTCCAAAAATATGAGACAAAAATATGGACATTATGCAAAAATCTGAACAGTTTAGAGATATACTGGACAGAGGAATTTCATACATCTTATTGTCCTGAAACTGCATTCCAATACTAGACCTGTTTTTGAGAGACTCCAATTCCCTTTTCGAAAATTCTAACTGGTGTCATCTAGTGTTTTTTTAACTTTGTCCTGAAGCTTTTCTCTATATGAACCTATACCCCATACCTCTCAATGGTCTACATTTTCACAGAATGTCCATATTTTAACCTCATCTTCTTGTTCTGCTCACCATGCATCATAAAATTTGTGGTTTTCTGACAAAACTTTGAGGACTGAAGTCTGTAAACATTAACAGGCATTTGAGTTTCAGACTTCAAATCTTTCAGAAAATGCATGCTATTGCAAAATATGTTCTGTGTTTATAGGAGAAATACTTAAAATCTCTTCCTGATTGTTGGTCTTTGCCTCCCCCCATTATACTTTACGTTGTCAAGATTTCTTGCACTATGAGGTTAAGTGGTATGATTATAGATGTCCTGTCCCTCATAACTCACAAACTGTTGTAGTCCTTGAATGATGCCAGAGGTTTAAAATGTTATACCTATTATATGAACAAGCGCTTACTATGCTAATGTTACCATTTCATATGACAAGGGTACATTGCATTTTTTTCACTTTTACATAAATTTTACATTATTCCTGATATCTAGTGTTAGTGCAGAGAGCAAATATTTTCAGTGGAATGGAGGGAGAAAGGGTTTGAATCTATTTAAAAAAAAATACAAGACAAGCGACCAAGGAGTAAGTGTTCCTTACGCTATACAAAGTAATAATCCCAAGTCAAAAAGCACAGGGGCACTCCAAGACTGATCGTACAAATATGTACAAAGCTCCTTAATACAAATATAGCTCCAAATAACAAATTCCAACACACAAGAATAATCCACATGTTTATTATAGATACGTAGGTTAATGCTTTCACCCTGATGGGCTTCCTCAGACCTTTAATACATACAAAAAGAGGCTACTGAATTTGTACCCGGTAAAACATGACATAATTTCCTTCAATTAATTTAAAATGTATCTAGGTGAATACATTATATATTATTGTATATAACAAAACCTATCATAATAATTTAAGAACATTCCTAGAAAAAAACAATACATATTTATTTGCAATTAAACCAACCACAATAATTCTGTTCAGTGACCTAATAAGCCAACTATAAAAAATATAAAAATATAAACATATCTGTTACCCAAATGTAAAAAGAATATCAGTAATAAAACATATTTAGACTCATCTAAAAACAATTTATTTAAAAATCAAACCCTAAATGTAACAATGAGCATTATAGAAATTCATCTAACTATCAACATTCTTATTTTTAAGGCTGGCTTAATAGATACCTTGTCATTTAGACCTGGTTTCTGGTCAGCCCTTAACCTAATAATCCATTCAACTTCTGTTCTTTCTGTGTAGTTCCTCACATCCCCTCCTCTAAGACTGGGTATAGTCACTTGTAGAACCTGGAACCTGAAACTATGTTGTTCATTACTGTGAAGTACGTGTTTAGACAGAGCATTACTGGGGGATCATGTATGTATATTATATAAATGTTCCCTGATCCTCTCCCATAGTCATCTATCCATTTTACCTACATAAAATGCACTACAGGCCATACACTTGGCCAAATAAACTACATGTTGGGTGTCACAAGTAGCCACTGTATTAAATTCAAAATGTCTGAGTGTGACAGGATGTATAAAATAAGAATCACCACACACAAACTCACAAAAATTACATCTACTGCATGGTCTCATGCCCACGGACAATGGGTTATCATAAATTATGGTTAAACCCTTAGGATAACACAATATTCTCTGTAGATTCAATCTATTTCTATAAATGAAATGAGGTTTCATGCTTACTATTTCCTTCAACTGTGGATCCACTATTAAGACTCCCCAATTTTTATGAAAGACTTCCCTAACATAACCAATGTCTTGCGTATAGTTCAGGGAAACCCTGACCGCAGAGTTCCATATGTTCAAACGGTCTAACTGTGGAGTAACAACAGACTCCCTCCAGTCCAAAAAATAGGGACGTGCAGTGTTATCTCTTAACAAATGGACCCCCTCAATACCCGTATTGATCTCTGTCAAACCATAAGACCTACATATTAACCTCTCACGCAAATAAGATAACTCTCATTCAAAGCCTACATCAGCTGGATTCAGATGTGAGGCACGGTAAGCTTGTCCCCTCGCTATATTGTTGAACACAAACCTAGGATGCATACTCTCTCTATGAGGGAGGGAGTTCTTATAACATGACTTCCAGTAAACTCCAGTATTAAGCAACCCATTGGGTAGCTTTTCTATATTAACATCCAAGAAAGCTATCCAATTGTCGGATTTCTCCATCGTAAAACTCAAAAAGTGCATTAATGAGTTAACTTCTTCATAGAATTACTGCAGTTCAACATCAGAACCTGTCCATATAAGGAACAGGTCGTCCACAAAACGAGTGTAAAATACGACATGTTCCATAAAACTGGTCAAAGAAAACAAGTTCTCTTTCTCCCAATCTGACATTACCAGGTTGGCGTAGCTATTGGCACGAGAGGTTCCCATAGCTACGCCAGAATATATTGTTTGTGCATGTGTGTGTGTGTGTGTGTGTGTGTGTGTGTGTGTGTGTGTGTGTGTGTGTGTGTGTGTGTGCATTTGTGTGTGTGTGTGTGTGTGTGTGTGTGTGTGTGTGTGTGTGTGTGTGTGTGTGTGTGTGTGTGTGTGTGTGTGTGTGTGTGTGTGTGTGTGTGTGTGTGTGTGTGAGTCTGTCTGTCTGTCTCTCCCTGCGGAAGAGCATCCTTTTTGGAGACTACTCACTGTGTGTGTTGGGGAGCTATCACACATGCACAGACACACACACTCACACACACACACACACACACACACACACACACACACACACACACACACACACACACTCACACAAACTCACACACAGACGGTCAGACACACACAACTCACACTTACACACCTGGCCTACTTATCCCAAAACCAATTCCCCTACTGTGACCTCCCAGTTAGACACATAGTCAAGTATATACTCAAAGATGCAGTCCCACACATGCACATATGCATATACATAGATGCATGTGCGCACACACACACACACACACACACACACACACACACACACACACACACACACACACACACGCACACACACACACACACACACACACACATACCAGCATTGCCAGTCTGCTAACCTCCCTTCCACTTGGCTATGTTTATTAACACTAGTGCCCAAAACAGATCATGTTATTTTATTGAAATGATTCCCTGAATCACTCACTTGCATAAATACCTTGTTGCAGGCATATGAGGGATAGATCACATGGCTAATTTGCATATATATATATATCCCTGAAATGCCTCATTAACATTCAGCATGTCTACAAAGATATTCCATTGCAATGCTGCATGTCTTTATGCTAAAGCACCATGTCTGGACTGTTTCAGAACTGGAAATAATTACCATGAGGTGTACACCCAATTTACATCCTGTGGTAACTTTTGTTTTTCCCCACTATGTGTTATTGCATCAAAATATGATACAAGAATGCCTTTTATATTTCCTTCATGTAAAAGAGTGTACAGCATAGCTCTCAGTTGTCCAGATTTTTTCAGAATATTCAGATTTTTGCCTCACATTTTTTGTCTGTTCCTCCTAAAATTCGTAGTTCTCCTGCAAATCCCTGAGGATTGAAGTCATAAAATAATGCCATAGAGTTGAGTTTCAGACTTAATATCCTTCAGAAATGTATGGTATCACAAGTCCTATTATTCTAGCAACTTTCTAAGTTTCTAACAGCAATATTTGCAATCTGTCTTTATTTTTGGGCCTTTGTCCACACATTATTTTAGGTTCCTTCCAGATTTCTTGCTCTAAGAGGTTGAGAAGTATGGTGTGGATTCATTAGAAATATGAAACCAAGCACAATAAAAAATATGTATGAAACATTTTATTAAGAAACAGAAAAATTTGCTGACAATAAAAATGATAAGCGAAAATTACATAAGTTCAAAAGATAGAGCTTCTGCATCGTTACAGAGCCCTGGAGTATAAGAAACATAACTTCTTAATGAAGATTAGGGTATAAAGGCTTCACACAGATGCTTTGTTCAGCCTCTGACCATATATACACAATCTTTTGCAGTAATTCAAACAATTTCTGAAATAAATAACAAGCTTTGAGAAGAATAAGATAGTCCTCCTCAGATGGAGATCTCAATGCCAGAGGAGGAATTAGGTGCATACACATTTCTCATGAATAACAAGAAGATCCTGTTTGCTAAAACCCAGACTCTTTGGCACCAACAAGTGGCATTTATGATGATGTATGTTGGTCCCTTTCACAGCGGTCATACAGCATAATGACTTTAACTAAATGGTAATAGCTGAGGGAGCTTTCCCTTCGGCAGCTTAAAGATTATCTCTGTTTAAAATGGAAAAACAGATAATAGAATAATTAAGATAGAATTGTTTATTGATATTTTTCTTCTTAGGGTTTTATTTACATTTTTTGTTTCAGAATAGATTTATTTGATAAAGATTGCAGAATGTTTGTGGTAGGCTTTGGTCTCATATCTGACATATTAAACACCTCATCATCAGAAGTGTAGCCTCTGTTATATCTACAGTGCCAGTGAATCAACTAAGAGTTCATAAGTACTGTAGGCAAACAGCATTAACGCCAATCTATGAGTTCACAGCACCGGTGATGGAATGATGCAGGAAGTTAGTTCCCTTGATAACAGGTTCAATACTGTTTTCATTCAATATTTTCATTCAATATTGCCTGGGACCAGACTGAACTAGTAGCGTTTCACATATAATTAAAACTTTTCATTGATGGCATCCCCTGCAGTTTATTATTGTGTAGCTTTACTAATTGCTGCCCCATACATTTATAAAGTACAGCATCTGAAAAAAAAATGTGAGTGATCAAATGAATGTCTACAAATAAAATACAGGCTTTCAAGTATACAATCTTACATTGTATTCTTCCGGCTGTTCAGTATCTAGTCAAAGGTAAAACAACTGGATAACAGTAAATTAATTCAGATCTCACTCAGACCATCAAAAACATGATTGCCTTTGAGCAAATATTGTATGGCCTGCATTACAACCAGAACTGTCTAGAAGAACATTTTCTTGGCCCATCAGAAGCATTTTTGATATGTTTAATGCACTGCTGGTGTGTCAGTAGATTTATATTTGCAAGGAGGAATTCCTCACATGACATATCCAGTTAAAAACAAAAAAACATTTTTTAATAGAGGAAACTGCATAGCTTGACCATTTTTTTCATGTATGATTTCCTTTGAACACACAAATGGTACTTAAGACATTTTGGGCATTTCCCATAATACTGAAGACTCATTTTCCCTAACCCATGCCTAATATCACCTGTCACATCAATTCACCATTTATTTATCAATTAATGTATTTGTTTGTTTTGTGTGCTTATTTATTTATATATTTATTTTATGTTATCCTATTATTCATGCATTTATTTATGTCATTTTCTTTTAATTTGTTTAACAGAGTAGGGCACTGGTCAAACTATCACAAGCAATTTGCAAGAAATACAGAGGTTAGTAGTGAAAGGTGTCAAGGGGAGGACTTTTAGGCCTTGAGTTTACAGAAAGGTGATTGTGTCATCACAGGAAAAATGAATAATAGGATGGTAGTAGAGGAGCTTAAGATTTGAGAGAAACAGAGACTAAGGACAACAAGAGGAATAAAGTAAAAGATGGAAGTGGTTCTGCTTAAAAAAAATACCTGCGCATTTGCTTTTAAAATAAGTAAGGTTAATGATTTTATATGAGTTATGTATTTAGTGGGCCTACATTGGGTAAAGCATTTGCATATGGCAGTTTCTTTAAGATACTCATTATGGGTGGCACTAAGTTCAGGGTAGCTGTTATTATTCTTGAGTGTGGTGGGTAGATATTTACCTACATTTTTGGTGCTGTTATAAAGAAGCTATGATCACTTTTGGTAAGTTTGTTGTAGGAGCTGCATAAAGAAAGAGAGCTTTTAGGAGTGCACTTATGTTGGTAGTGTTTTTGACAAATGAGTATACATCCAATAAGCATGAAAAATATTTCCAGATAGAGTAAAATTCATAGAAGTTAGCCTACTTCTTTGTTTGTTAACACAGTAATTGGTTGGCTTGATAATCCTTCCCAACCATGACCTGAGACAAAGGCATAAACACAGAATTTTGACAAATACTAAAATTTATATACAACAACATTATGCAGAGAAGGCTGAGTACTGTAAATACCCGACAGTTATACACATAATATAATGTATTTTTATACAGTTTTTATATATGTAAATACACACACACACACACACACACACACACACATGCTGCATGTTTTCACATTGCTGGTTATATATGTGTGTGTGTGTGTGTGTGTGTGTGTGTGTGTGTGTGTGTGTGTGTGTGTGTATATATATATATATATATATATAGAGAGAGAGAGAGAGAGAGAGATACACACACATGTATATATATATATATATATATATATATATATATATATATATATATGTGTGTGTGTGTGTGTGTGTGTGTGTGTGTGTCTATATATATATATATATATATATATATATATATATATATATATATATATATATATAAAGAGACATAGACAGATATGGGTCTACTGATTTTCACAGAATGATCCAAATATCAGCATTCAAATCATCGACCAGAAAGTGTTTACATGGCAAATTTTGACACGTTGAGTAACTGCCTTGGCATATATAATATTAAAACATACAAATTTAAGCTAAAACAATGTATTTTGAAGTGAGGAAGTCTTTTGTGCCCTCATATCCCCTGCTGATTGTATATACTAGATTACACAATATTAGGGAAAGGACATATTACCCTACACTGAATATTGTGCAGTTTCGCAATTCCCTTTAGCATCTGTTTAGTTAATCAAATTTTTATCAACTAAATATATGTCAACAAACTATAGAATTGATGATACTAAGTTACCCCATATACACACGCACATATACATATATGCCTCCATCAAGAATGGCTTAAAAGTTGGGGTGTGGCCAAGATGAGCACAGAGTAGCAGCTTTTCTTATCAGCTCTGCCTTTACAGAACTTTATTGACAGAAAATATTGATATAAACTTCCCTAATAATAGTTTTTTTTATTTTAATTAATTCTTTAAAATATATATTATGGTAGGATATAACAAATTACAAGTAGATTTTAAGTTTTCCTGTCAAAGTTAATCTTGGAAGTACTACAGTAAAAGAACAGGATGAGCTTCACTAAATCTTCTCATCAAGAGACAACTATCAGAAAAGAACTACAGTCATTACTAACTACTATTCAATAACTAAATGTCAAAATAGACAAAATTGATATAAAAATTGACAATTTCAAAGAAAAGTGTTCTCACCAAATGGACATTCTACATGAAGATTTATTGCAACAAAGGAAGCATATTTCAGGAATGGAAAGTGCATTAAGTGATATGGATAACAGACTTCAGGAGAGTGAACATAATGTTGAGTTCCTGTTAAAGCAAAATTCTCTTCTTCAGACAAAGGTTGATGACCTTGAGAACAGATCCCGTAGGAATAATGTGAGAATTTTTGGCTTACCGGATAACATAGAGGCAAATAATATGGAAACATTTTTATCTTCCTGGTTGCCTGAAGTACTTGAACTGTCGGTGGCTCTTTCATATTGTATTGAAAGAGCCCATAGATCAATGGTGACATCTAAAAACACCAAGAGTAATTATACTAAATCTGTTATTGTAAAGTTCCTATCAGCCCATGATAAGGAAATGGTACTAAAGACGGCGTGGGCAAAATCTCCACTCAAACAGAAGGACAATATTATACACTTTGATAATGACTATTCTTCTTCAGTATTATCAAAAAGGAAAATGTCTTATCTTTAGTCAGAGAACTAAAAAAGAATAAAATAAAAAAAAACATTTGCTTTTTCCTGCAAGACTGAAAATATTTTATCAAGATGGTTTTAAAATTTTTGATGACCTAGACAATGCAATAACTTATATAAAATCTAATAACATACTCAAAAAAGTAGATGAAATGGAGTGGGCCAGTCCTAGTCTTAAAAGAAATGCTGAGAACAACACTTGGAAAACATTTGACCCTAAAAAAAAAAAAAAATCAAAAGATGAATCATAGCAAGTACATATTTGCACTTGATTCACTCAGTTGGGGAAATGAAACCGGACATCCAGGTGAGCTTTTGGTATTATATTTAATATAATGTAAATTGGTTAACTAAATAATTGTTTATTTTGCTTTGTAGAATAGTCGTTTGTTGGGATTTTTTTTTCATTTGTACTATTTGTTTAAAATTTATTATTTTAATGTTTATTGGTTTGATTCACATGGATGCAGTGATTCTCTTGTCTCAGATATCTATGCTTCCAGATGTCTTGTAGTGGTGCTTATCATTAGGGGGCGTATTTGTTTATCTTGATTTTGGTTCTTATAGTGCTTGGAAAACTTTTATTTAGTTATAATTGCTGTATTTGTATTTTAGTTGATTTATGGTTAATTGTTTGATAAGGGAATTTTGTATGATGGCCCAATGTATAGTTGCAGAATTGCTGTGCTAGTGATGGTACTTCTGACCCGGGATATGAGTGGCAGTGTGGCTGGAGTAATGGTATGGCTTCATTGTCGTTTCTGAGTTGTTGGTGTGTTTAATTGGAGGCTCTTGTTTTGTGCTCTAGCACTGCAGAGACATGTGTGGTGTTGTTTGTGTTAATTGTATGTTTTGGTGCCTGTGTGCTTTGGTCAGAGATTAACCAGAGAGTCTGGTTGATAGTGTGATGAAGCTTTGCTTGATAGCTGTCATTGCTTCGTGTTGTGTATGAGAGTTTTTTTTATTCCCCTCATCTCTCCCGGTATAGAGGGAGTCTCGAGACATTGCCTTATATGTAATTAAGTCATGTTTTACTTACTATTTCCAGCCGGAACTTTGAAAGCTTTATCTTCATGATGGGTTGAGACTGTGGTATCCATTGCAGCTAGAAAGCTCGGAGCTTTCTTAAAATGTCATCATGAAGGAGTTAGAAGTAAATTGATCTTCTGATCCTCTCCAGGAAGCTACTGAATCGAATTTGTTTCCTCATACAGCATACAGAAAGAAGATATAACTAGATTACTACTTTCAGCTTATTATAAGACATTATATGCAGTAATCTCTTAAATAAATAGGGATTATACTATGCATGTAGCCTAAATACTTTTTCTGATCATCATAGGTATTCTTGAGCCTTATGTATTTATATACGAATAGTATTCTCATAAAATATTTGCTTTATTTATGACAAGGGTGCCGATATCTTGATGAGAAGTACTAGCTGTGATTTGTGCATTTTTGGAAGATTTAATAACGCTACAAGCTGTTTATATACTTGTGTTACATGTACATTTTTTATAACTATTGACTTGCTGAGAAAATATTCATGAAGCATTTCACAAAATGTTAAATGTATAGATGTATATAACAGGTTATCTCAGTTATTTTATGAATGCATTTGTGTAATAGGCTGATAGGGATGTACCACATAGGCAGCAATAATATTGCAAGGACAGGTGCATTAAAAATAGTTAGATCTGTTTATCATTAGAAAATGTGAAATGTTCATCTTTTGTTTTGTTAATGAAATAGCTTTTCAAAATTCAAAGATAGTATAAGCTATAATTGAATAATAAAAAGCTCATTCTATTTAAATAAGGCTTTTATATAGTTTACAGGAGCTATTTAAGCACCTTGCTTCTTTGAACTAATATGACCTTTTCACTAGTTTTCAGTATGGTGATGGACCCTTTGAGGTAACTCAAATTAATGCAATGAATGGAAGATCAGACTTTTAAGGTTTATGAGTCACTCTTCTATGACAGACTGCACCGGGGTGTTTGGTTATAAGAAAACTAGCAGGATGTTGTTGGTTTTACTTCTTGATGAGTAATCACTATATTTGGTTTCTGGCAAAGAAATGCAGTGTTCATTTCTTTCAGAACAATCAATATGTTTGTTGATTGTTAGTAAAATCACTTTCATTGGCATCTTATTTATTAGCTGCCAATGTTAGTGGTTATTGAAGGCCCTTAGGTGATTCATTTACAACTATGTTACATTTAACTGATCACCTATGCCAGTACAATATATCACACTGCAGCCTTTATTAGCCATATTTTGGTAATAAAACAATGCCATAGTCTCTTTTTAAGGTTCTTATCAAATGTGATTACTTTAAAACAGAAGAATGAACTAATAGTTCATAGTAGTTCTTAATAACCTACTAACTAATGTAAGAAAATTCTATACTTTATTCCTAAGATGTAGCTGTCATCAATTTACTAATTGACACAACATTATATTTATATGTTTGGTTCATACAAAAAATTGTTTATGATATTGATGAAAAGCCTTATTTTTATAGTTATGACTATAGACATTTTGGCAGGTGCTGATTGGATGCTGCTTTTGATAGGAGGTCTGTTTGAGTGACCGATGTCATTCGAGTTAGAAGTTTTAAACTCCAGAGGGGTTCGGGTTGGTTATTTTGTTTCATGTTTATGCTATAAATATTTTATAATAACTTTTCAGACGTTCATATCTTATCTAGTAGGAAACAACCTTAATTTTAAGAATATGATAATCTTACGCTATGTTTGTTCTAATGATCATAATAGTATTCCTATTAGATATATTGTTGTGTGTTTCTTAGATCAGTATGTTTATATTTACATCATTTAATTTTCAATGACTACACTAAAAGGTATATCAGTTAACATTAATGGTTTAAATAATCCTAATAAAAGGAGGAATTTAAATAGATATCTTAAGTTAAATAAATCCCAGTTAGTATTTTTACAAGAAACTCACTTAATAGCAGAGGATATATTCAGACTTGAATCTAAAACATATAAGATTTTAGTAAGTTCTGAACATACTAAGAAAAAGAGAGGAGTAGCTATCCTATGGAACAGCATAATTCCTTTTCCAAAAATAATAGACACATATAAGGATAATAAAGGAATGTTTTGTGCAGTCACCATAGAAATAAACAGTAAAATCTTCACATTGATTAACATATATTGGATCCCAGGGATAGGGATAAACACAGTGAAACAACGTCTAGATCAAATTGTACTATTCTCTAAAGGGAGCATTATTTTGGCAGGAGATTTCAATTGTATTCTAGATTACAAAGACTCTAGTACTAATGGGAAGAGAAGAATATCTACAGCATCTAAATTATTAAAATACTTTTCAGATACTTATTTTTTGAAAGATATAAATTATTTTGCAGATACTACTTCCTTGTTTTACACCTTTTTTTCTCATAGACATAACTCATACTTGAGGATAGATAGAAGTTTTATTTCTAATAATTTAACAGATTCCTTAAACAAATCAGCAGTGCTTTCATGTCCTTTATCAGATCATAATTCTATAATTTTTGAAGTGGTAGTCAGTCCAAATTGTAATATTCATATAAAAAGGATCCCAGCTTATATCACAAAATTAAAAGATTTTAATGATTTCATTTCTATAGAAGTACAGAATTTTTTAGAACTTAACAATACTAATGATATATCAGAAATTTACATATGGGATGCCCTAAAAGCTTATTTATATGGTAGGATATTGAATTGGTACAACAAAAAAGAAAGCTTGGGATAAAGAGCTGCAAGATATACAATGTAAATTAGACACTTTAAAACTTAGTAACATGGGTGATAAAGATATATCAGATAAAAGAAAAGAAATAAATATGTTAAATAATAAATATTTAGAAGTATTAAAACAAAACTATGATCAATATAGAAAAATTCAAGTTTATAAATTTCTCTTCTAACCCTAAATCCTTAAACATTCTTGCTAATAAAACGACAATATTAAATAGATTTAATCATATTAATGAAATATTCTCCCCTAAAAAAGGAAAAATGGTATCGGAAATTCATAATATATTAACTGAATTTAGTGAGTTTTTTATAAACATCAACCAAACAAATACTGAAATTAACTCTAAAGAGGAAATAAAAAACATTTATTAATGTTGTTGTTGTGTCTAAGACTTTCAGAGGAACAAGGGATTTCTATTGATAAACAAATATCTTTCAAAGAACATCAAACTCTCATTACCAAATTAAAGCAAAATAAAGCACCAGGTAATGACGGCATCATTCCTAAAATTTACAAATTACTACATATAAATGCTCTAAAATTGCTTTATAAAGTATTTAATCTCTTTCAGGAGAAAAACATAATTCCACCTTCTTGGAAATACACTTTTATTTCTCCTATTTTAAAATCTAACAAAGATCCCTCTAAGTGTACCTCCTATAGATCCATATCCCTATTAAACACTGATTACAAAATATTTATGTCCATTTATGCAGAAAGGCTTAAAACACTTTTACCCAAATTAGTTGATAGTGATCAAATGGGGTTTATAATAAAGAGAACGTCATATGATAACATTAAAAGAATATTAACTTTAATTGATTCGGTGAAAAATCTTAAAACAAATTTAACCCTAGTTAGCTTAGAAATAAATTGTGCTTTTGACTCAGTTACATGGGAATATCTGTTCACTCTATTAAAGGAATTAAATTTCTCCAATAATTTTATCAATCTTGTCACTCTGTTATATGAAGGTAGCCAAGCTTATGTTAAAATTGGTACAAGTATATCTCAAAATATACCAATAGTAAAAGGTACTAAGCAAGGGTGTCCTTTATCCCCTTTTATTTTCATTAGTTATGGAATCATGGGCAAATGTAATAAGACATGATACAGATATTGAAGGATACAAATTAAACCCCACTATATCATTTATAATACAAATGTTTGCAGATGACATATTGATAACTATTTGGAGTAGAAGGGAATCTATACAAAAACTTTTTAAAAACATGGAATATTTTCAAAAAAATTCCGGCCTTACTTTTAATAATAATAAAACACAAATTATTTTAACAGGTTCAAAAAAATACAATATACCTGATGAATATAATGAATATATAGCTCAGTCTCAACAAATAGCATATTTAGGTATAATTATTATTAACACTATTAAAGATACAATTCAAATAAATTTTAATAAAAGTCTATTACAGATAGATTTAATAAATAAATGGAACAAATTACCCTTTTCTATGGACGATAAACTTTTAATAATAAAGATGATCCTTCTTCCCAAAATCTCATATATAATTCAATCTTTATCTATACCTCCTTCTTACCAAATAATTTAAAAAAATAATTCAATGATTCAGACATTTTTGTGGTTACCAAATAAGCCAAGGATTGCATTAACATACCATATGTATAATTGGAATAATGGGGGTATAACCTTACCAAATTTAGAAATGTATTCAATTTCATCAGTATTCAATACAATCTCTCATCTCATTGATATGGAATACACTGCTAAGTGGAAAAAGTTTATAGAGGTATTGTCACAAAATACCAAAGATATAAACAGTTCCTATAAGCTAAATTTAATTAATAATCAATTTATTTGGAGGTTAAAAGATTATATTTCTGAATTTTCTTTTCTGAATTTTAACTCTAAGAATATAGTTTTTCTGTTAAAATCATTTAAACGTTATATATTTAAATGTAATATCTATAAGGATTGGCTGTTTTACTCTTCCTTATAGCTTACACACACAGTTCTATTTTCTCTTCAGATTATACAAAAATTTCTATATTTCAGCAAAAGCATTTAATATTTTGGCACCAAATGATGATAAATAATGAGATAAAATCCAATAGTTTACTCTTGGAAGAGTATAAACTTGATCCTTGTTTATGGTTAGAGCTTCAAGAAGCTAGACAATATGTATTAAATAAATTGGATTCTATGTCTCTTATAATTAGGAAAAAAATTCCCAAGCTAATACAATATATGATTTTATCAGTTTTGCATAAATCTCCTGCTAATAACAAGTTATCAAACATTTATAGGGCAATTAAATGTGATTTAGATAAACATTCAGATAATTATTGGAAATATTTTTTCTTTAATTAATAATCCCCCTTCTGAGAAAGACAAATTGAATATTTTACAATCAGCAAGTATGACTACTTCTTCTTTAAAATGGAAATTATTCACATGGAGATTTTTAAATAGATCATTTATCACTCCTCATAATATAAGTATATTTTCTAAAAAGAATATAACATGTTGGAGATGTAATATTGAACTGAATGCTGACTGGTCTCATATGTTTTATAATTGCATATATTTAAGAAAATTTTGGGATGATATCAATAATTTGTTGCAAACAATTTTTACTGATAATTTCTTTATATCTAAATCACTTGTTTATTTAATACTCCTGTTCCTGATTGTGTAAAAGAGAATAAGTACCCTTTGGTTTGGTCTATACTATCTATAGCTAGAAAAACAATCACTAAGAATTGGAAATCTAGTACAGCACCTACATTTTTGGAATTTAAAAATATACTCCTTGAAACGTGTAATTTGGAAATGTTAACTATTAAATCTAGATCATCTAGGAATACTACATTATATAATTCATGGAATATCATCTATGATCATCTATGAACTTCTAGAAAAATAGTTTATTAATTTATGTAAACAGATGATTTTTATTAATCCTACAGCTACATTAAGAATTTTTTTTTTGCATGATGAACGTCTTTGTACATAGTTTAGTTACATTGGTTTATATATTAGAAGTTTTTTTTTCTTGTTTTTTAACTTTAAAGAAAAAAATGTTATAACCTCATGGAAATATTTGTTCATTTTAATAATTATTTAATAAAATTCTTTGAAAAAAAAAAGATTGGCTTAAAAGTCAAAAGAGAGAATTTCAAATGGTAGAACAAAAAAAAGAGAACCACAAAACACTGAATGACTGATAACAGTGAAAAAGAGAACATTGAATACTTCCATCCTTTAAAAAAGACCTGCAGCAGTAAATCCCAGCTACAAAACCTAGCTCAAGTGTTGTCTTGGTAGTGATACTGTTAGGGAAAAGGTTTTTGGTAATGTACTGTGTAAGGATAAGGTTAGGGGCAGGGGTTAGGTTTGCCACTCTGCACTACTTTACTTGTGTGTGCTAACCCTACCCATGACCCTGATATGGTCAGCCTGTGACAATTTCAACTGATTAATAACTTTGGGGAGAGCAGTTTCTGTGTGATAATTAAAAGAAAAAGTTGTGTTCAATCATATGTCAATTCAGCTATGATGAGAGACCTGGAAGATATTTTTTTACTGTATGTTGGATCTTGGAATTATAAAGCTTTGGAAAGTGATGACTATCATTATACTGATTTTTATTCAGCTTAATGCATATCCTGCTTCATACCATTCAGTGATTCAGTGAAGATAAACCATTTTCTGCATGCATGTGTAAGACTGATGTGTCAATTTCAGCCCTACAAAGTAGCAAATAGTTTGAATTTAAGGTTTTATTCAGTTTAGGAAGATCAGTATAGTGGCCACTAAGAATGAAGGAAAAGAAAATTTGTCTCAGTCCCAATATTTCTAGATTAACAGATGTAAGGAAGACTAAATCATAATACTGGACTCAAAGGTGAGACTGAATGATCTTTCTGTCTGGTAACTATGAGCCTAGCTAGTTTGTAAAAGAGCAGGTGATGCTCATGTTATTCCATCTTCACCTAATTAACATTTTATTCAATATAACTGACCGCTAGACCCACCATACTATTTCCCTTTACCACGTCCATCCCTGATCTCCTTGCATACTACAGTCTATGCACTTTCAGTTCATGTATTTCTCACTTCCCTTTATGCTTAATTCAGTTTTCAAAATCATTCACTGTCTATATTCAACGTTTCTTTTTCTAGGTACTCCTGCATTCATTAAACCCTCTCAAGCTGTTTCCTAGTTACACATCTTTCAAGTCAGTCCCTCATCCTATCCCTTTGCCTTTTATCATTCTTATATACCCTCTGTATTTTCAACATCTCATCTAAATTGCCATATTATTTTTAATTAATGAATGTATTTATTTCATTGTTTGTTATCAGGATAAATAAGCAAGTCATGAGCCATTTTCAGCCATCCCAGGCCAGAGGAGCATGCAAGCAGTGCCATCAATAAGAGCAGCATTAACATAGAACATTTTTTGCAATACATGCTATTATTATACAGAGTTGCACACTCGTACACGATTATTTACAAACAGTTTTTAAAAGAAAGACACAAGAATATTTGTTTAAAGAAACATCAGTATTAAAAAAAGTCCAAAATGTAAGCTATGAGCTATAGTTTTTTTGGTTACAACTAGGATGCAGATGTATTTAGATCTGTTATTATCCCTTAACGTTGATATGCATACTTATCTTGTAATTATTCCCTCATGTTTGATGAAAATCTGAACTAGTTCTGTTAATTTCTTACACGTAATTGGAATGTTATGCCATCTAGATAGTGTCACCTTCTTAAAGGCTCTCACCACCACAGCCATGCTAAATGAGGTGTGTCTGAAGGTTACAGCTTTTTGCTCTGTAGAACTCAAACAGTGCTGATACATTACTGCTATGGACTAATGATCCAGTGGCAATCAGGGCTGAGAATGCAATGACTTGAAATAAAGGGTATTTAGCAGCAAGCTGGATCAGGCTTTTATACACAGGGAAATGATTGTCTGAGTACTTAAACAGTTGTACTCTATAGCCTTGGAAAGATATTGAACTAACAAATTGTGCTTTCACCTGTCTGAAGCCAATAACTAAATGAGTACATGCAATGTTTCCTGATAGAAGTAAGGATATTTAGTCTAATGGCTCATCCCATTTCTGGTGATAGAAGATTTTGCAGCAGGATTTCAGCCACTTCAGTAATTTGCCATCTGTATTGTCTGTATGAACAATGAATGATAGGCTTCACTCTAGTACCTGATGTTGGTTCTTGAAGCTAGTCACATGCTTTATGGATGCCCACTAAAATTCTGTGGACTGGTAACTGCAATCTTTGGTACAGTGTAATTAAAATTGTAAGTTGTAAAGTAAGGGGAATCTTTGCAAAGTATAGGACTGAAATGTCTTGTACTATTTTCTTTACTGTGACATGCGACTGATCTCAGAGTTAACATACACAAGAGTGTGGATATACAGAGGAACCCACCACCCCATCACACACTTCAAAACAATAATTTAAAGGTGTAACACTGAATTTCAGAATTCACTCTTTCTTGTTTGAATTGCATTTAATTTTTAAATATTAGGAATCACAAATAAGGTCTTGCACTTTAGGAAGGGAGCCCTTGTGTTACTGTCATGTCTTAGAAGTCCTGATACCCACATACTGAATGTGCATAAGCTTTTTCTTAGTGACAAACAGCATAGCTGCAGACTTGAGTTTGGGATAAACTTGTGCATTGATAACCTTGATTACACTTTGAAATCTGGAAAAAGATGAGCTTATTAAACACTTCCCTTGCATGAGATCCAATTCTAATAGCATTTAGGAGCACTCAACAAATAAGCCCCTGAGAAACATTCAAATGTCTCTGGCTGAACATGGAATCAGACATGCCGTACTGCAACATACAAAAGCGAGATTAGACATAACAATATATTTTTGTGGGAATGGGAATAAATCAGAAATATTCTTTTATCAGATCTCCCAATAGTTCATGCTTCTTTTCAGCTTTCAGCACATTCAGCTTACTACCATGAATTAAAAAAAAATGTAAATTATTTCTGGTTACATGCAGTCTTAAGACACTTACTTACTCCCCTGTAAGCTGGAACAAGAACACATAGCAATTTGCAGTGCCAAGGGTTTTCTTTATTTCACAGTTATAACATTTAATTGACAAAAGGCATTGTCCCCTTGATCATGTTCTGAAGCAGCCATACATTTTCTTTGACTGAATGTTTTTTCATCTTCTAGTTGTCTCTATGTATAATTCATGAGTCTATTCCCAAGCAGTCTTGAGATAAAATAGCAAAGCAGACATGCATGTTAACATATTTATTCAGTCACATATTAGACAACCACGTGTTTATTTTTAATGACAGAACTATAGAGCAGTTTAAATTACACCTGTCTCCCCAATCCCCAAGCAGCCCTACATTAAGAAAAATCAAGAAAAATGTTTATTATTCATGAATTATGTCGACATTTTTCATTGTTTCCTATCATGCATTACTTATCTATATGAAAAGTGAAATAGTAATCACTCAGTGAAGATAGTACTCATTTACTGACAAGATTGTTGGTTTATTGTCCCACACGCATACATGTGCATTCGCACAAGCACTCACATACACACACACGGATGTGAATACACAGGCATGTATATGTAAGCATTCATGTCCTTGTGCACGCCGCTACAATCTGCCATGAGTACAAAAAACAAGTATGCCACAGGGGTCTTTCACTTCTGACACATAAAGAAGTTTGTGGTTCTTTCTTTTCTTACAGATTTTTCTGTCGCTAGTATTGTAAAATTGTTTTGTGCAAGGTTACTTCCCTAACGAGATCTCTCTGATCATTTCTTACATCGTGATATAAGCATTCTCTTGTATTCCTTACAGATGCTAGCCTCTGTTCCCACATTCCTCATGTCTGGAGTCTATTTAAAGATTATGGGTTGTTGTGAAAACTTTCTAGGTAGTAGGCAATTAGTTTGTATATTATGCTTTAAGTGAAGGCTGGAGTTCTTAACTAGTGTTATGTATCTGAGCTGATATATTGTGTATATAGTTAATGTTATTTGTATTTGTGTTTAAGTTTTTCACTTATGTGTTGACTTGTTTTCAATAAAGTTCTGATTAAAATGCAGCATCTCTCTAAGTGTATACTGATTTTATAGCAAATTATTATATCATGCTAACATATAAAAAAACACTGCTAGATTTGTTCTTCAGTAGGCACGAAGGGACTTAAAATCAGACAATACCATAAAAGGGCTACTGATAACTATTTGAAACAGATATTGGAGAAATTAGTTTTGTTTAAAACTTCAAAGGCCATGATTCAGAAAAATATATCAGTGGCAGCACTATTTGGGCAACATAAGGCCCAATAGCACAACTGTAATAATCTGTGCTTCTGACGTATGATATGGCTGCAATGAATAATATCTTATTAGTGGCTCTTTATTTAGTGTAGACAGAACTACTCTAGTGTTGTCTCTATGAGTTCGTGCATCACACTTGTGCTGGCACCTTAAAACATGCATAATTATAAAGATACTGATAAACACACATGCACACGCAAACACTCACACAGACACACACACACATACACTAACACACAGTCACAGATACACATGCAGTCACATGCATGCACACACTTGCAGATACACACACACATACAAACACACACACACACACACACACACACACACACACACACACACACACACACACACACACACACACACACACACACACACACACACACATGGGGATCAGAAGAGTGAAGTATGAAGACTGTGGCCACCCACTGGACTAGACATAATAAGGTAGAGGGTACAAAAATAACTTATCCTGGTGTCCATGGGCTGGCTTATTTGTTTAGGATGCCAGAGCCCAATAGCCATAAAATGTATACATACCTCCAAGTAAACACAAAACCCCTCCAAACCAGAAGAAGAACAAAACAAAAAAAAAGAGGTGTGTGCACCAGTAAATGCCGACAAAAGCGAGGTGTGCACCATGTGCTGCTGAACTGACAAGTAGCTGTCAAACAAAGTCCAAAATCCTGAACAACAAGTGAATAAAACCAAAAAAAAAAGAAAGAAAGTAAAAACCGCTAAAAGTACCAAACAACGTTCATCAGACATCAAAATCAATCAACAACAACAGTTATAAAACAAATTCAAACAAACAAAAACACAAAAAAACAGACAAAAATAATTAAAAGAAACAGAAAATAAAATTAATAATTGAATTAAAATCAAATAATGTAAATAAAAAAACATGAAATAATTGCTTGAAGTGAAAATAGAGAAAAAAAAGGCTTTAGAAAAAATCTGTCATTGAGTCCAAGTTGAGTCCAAAACCTATGAAACTGTAGCTTCCCTTCCTCTTCCCTTCTCTTCGGTTCCTGATGTTACCTAATCTACTTCCTTTACTTACTAACCCAAAAACTCCAAAACAAAACACTGAAAAAAAACCAGGGTCCCAGGGTGCTTGGGCCAAAAGCATTGTTTTGTTTTGCCTTTGTAATGGCAATGGCAATGGCACGCACACGCCATTAAAAAAGTCCTGGTGGCCATTCCAATCAATCAAAATTCATTGCTGTCTCTTCTGACTGTTTGTCCCTCCTGCTACAGACGTAAATATGTGTCTAAGTTTTATGCTTGCATACCTCCAAGTAAGCCCTTAAAGTATTTCACTGAGAGAACTCCCCCCCCCCCCCAGTACATCCAGATCATTAGAACTGCATGAGGTGTATAAGAGTAGTAAGCTGCCATTATTTTGTACTTCCCCAAAAAGGCTGCAGTGCATGCTCTTATCAATGGGATGCTTGCTGTCACTGGTTCTACCCAGTTCCTTCTCCCAGTCTAACACTGTTCTGGAAACCAGCCAAGATTTAATGTAATCTGGAAAACTATCAAACTTAACCCATAGCTGAGAGCTGCCAAATGAATGGGGACATTCACGACAGCATGTTTGTGACAATACCTTATAATCAATTACAGACAAATCATCAAGGGGTCTAACATTTCTGCAGCCTGAACAGTCCAACAAAACCCCAAGAAGGCCTCAAGAGATTCTCATAAGACATCCTGGTGCTGTGATACCAGAACTGTGAAACAAGCAAGGCTGCTGTTCTTCATGAATCAATCCAAAGGACACTAAGAAAGTTGTGGATGACTGCTGGGTCTCTGTTGCTAGGAATCAGAACCTGTCAATCTGCAAATGAGAAAGATGGTCAGATGCTTCCTTAGTTCTTTCTGGATTGTGTATGACTTTAAAAGACAAGTTAATTTGAAGACTGTGAAAAATAACCTGTCAAAGCAACAACTTAACCTGGTTAGACATGGGTGATTTTTTGGGAGGACCTGCACTACTACTTGGTTATCAAAGTAGAACACTATCCTTCTATTATGGAGCTGGTCCTGCCAAACAACAGTGGACACCCAAATTGGCATAAGTTCTAATAAGGAGATATCTTTCCTTACCCTGGGGGGCCAAGTGGTTATCCAGGGTGAAGAAAATCAACAACACTAGAAATAAGCTCCCATCCACCCCTCCGCAGTTGCATCAGAAAACCGATACACTTCTTAGGAAGTGAGCCAGTTACTATGCTATTAGGAGATGCTGTTTAGTAGGCTAAGAAGAAACACCATGTACAAAGATCATCTTCCACTCAGTGAATGAATGTCACTCAATGATGTTTCAGCCATCCACCCTTAGGCAGATAAGCCTAAGCTCAGGTGAAGGCCCAACCAAGGGCCATTCCCTGCATGCAAAATTAAGAAGGCCCAGCAGTTGTATTACTTGCAGAAACCTAACCCCCTTTCCTCATAGAAATGTGTCTATCATCCTGTAACAGTTTGTCTGTTGGCAGTCTAAAAGTGGTAGTAGAAAAATCTACCTCAAGTCCCATAAGCACCAAAGATTTTGATAGCCCCTTTCTTCTTACATTTTTACAAGGAAACCCCTGACTTATGATATATTTGCCAAAAGATTGTCAATCCTCCCACCTCCCACCTCCCTCAGCCCGATTATCCGCACTCTAAAAGTCATTCAAATAATGGACCACTAACTGGCACGGGACCCGCTGTTCCTGTGCCACTGAAGAACAGATCTAAACTTTTCAAAAGTGGAGCAAGCCACTAAACACGATAAGGGCATTCCTGTGTTAAAATAAAATTACCTGTAGACACACACAGACATACTGAGAAATGGACAGTCTTCCTTCTGTATGGAAAGTAATCAAAAGGCCAACTCTGTGTCTCCCTTTCATACCAGGGATTGGAAAACAGCTATTATGATGCCTATGGCATCTTCCAATGAAGACCATTTTACCTGAGATTATCATAGCCGGCTTGAGGCACCAGCAAACCATGTGTTCACTGGGGTTTCCTTTTCCTGGAGTTTGGGGGGGCCCAACTGCGGCAAGTTAGCTTATCTAGATATTTTGTAATATGTCTGTCAAACCACCAAAAGCTAGTACAGTAATCTTGCATACTAAACCAGGTGGGTAATAACTTTTCTTTATATCTCCTTTAAAATTCAAACATATATCTAGTTATAGTAACAGTGTTTTATCAAGCAACAGACTTCATTAAATATTTTACCACTGACATAGTACCCCTGACTAAACCATGCTTGTGGACACTCTCTCCACTAAAACTAACAACATAGCCAGCTTTAGGTACCAGCAATACCCATGAGTGCAGGGGCTCCCTTAATCACCTTATCTGTGTGTGTTGGCCCCACAAAAGCTGCTGCTGGTTTGGGAAAAATGAGGAGAAAAAAAAACATATTAATTTCCAAATTACACTGTTGAACCTGATCAGGGCTATGATATGGCCCTGTTAGGATAAAGCTGATGAGTAGGTAAGCACTAGACTGCCCAGCAGCTCAGAGTGACTGATCTCAGTGAAAATCCTGTTTTTAGAAGAGCTGATGCTTCTAATCTATAGGGATGTTTTTTTTCTTTCAGAGCATTTTACAAATACTGGCAGAAGACCAGATACTATAACGCTCAATGTCTTTGCTGAAGAATTCAGCACAATGTCAAAAGTAATAGCAGAATAAAGGATCAAGATCAGGAATGCTTTTTAAATATTAGTCTAATTCACTTATAAAGGTAACAGAATAATACTTTTTGCATCAACATGCATTATTTTTGTACAATAAGAAGTATAAAATTCTGATGCCCGAATGTACTGAGTGTCTGTAATTCTAAATGATTTACCAGAAAATTAAACTTTTTATGAAGGACATAGCAAAATTATGAGCAAAACCAGGTATGGTCGGTGAAATTAGAGACAGTGACAGGTATGCATTACTCCTCAATGAGGTAAATAAAAGTGACTTACCCCAGCTACTCTTTGACAACTGCTAAACAAAAGGCACTGAGTTCACGTGGCAGTACTATGCTTTGCTGAAATAAGTACAAAACAAGTATTATTATGGAGTGGCTGTGTGTGTGTGTGTGTGTGTGTGTGTGTGTGTGTGTGTGTGTGTGTGTGTGTGTGTGTGTGTGTGTGTGTGGACACATGCATTATTCTTCTGGGTAACAGTAAAAAATGCAATTAACAAGCAATTATATTTCAAAAGTAAGGCATAAAATACATTACAGAACATTCAGACACATAAATCTTCTAGAAGTCTGTTGACCCCCACTTCTCAGACCATATAAATGAATACACGGGGGTTCCCTTAATCATTCTTAATGGTGTGATGGCCACACAAAAGCTTTTGTGGGTTAGGGAAAAAGAAGGAGAAAAAAATGTATCAATTTTTCTGATTATACTTTAACCTGAACAGAGCTGTGATATGGTCCTGTTAGGATAAAGCTGATAATGGGCTCTGCTCTCAACCATACAGAAAGCTGCTGTAGGTAATGTGTGTGGGGGAGGGGTTGTGTGGCTATTATTACTTCAATTTTCATCGCAGTCGTACATTAGAGGTGTGCACAGGGGATCATTATAGCTGAGGACAGTGTAGTCATTGTTTCTTTTACTTTTCTCACAGACCTCAGAGGTGTGCATGGAGGGTTATATTAGCTTGTATGAGAGCAGTGTACTGTCTAAAGGGCAACATATTAGAATACATTACTGTAATCATTACTTTGTTCACTTTCCACAAAATCACACATCAGGCATGTATACAGGTGGCTATCCTTGGGGGTTAGGGGTGAGTAATGAGGTGGCATGATATGTATATGAATGTCAGCAGTCACTTGAAATATATGACTGTAGCAATTTTAGCCTCTGCTTTCATCCTAATCTAATACCAGAGGGATGCATAGGTAGTGACTGTCTTCTTTGGGAGCTTAAGGAGGCAGGCAGTATCACCAGATAGGACCTGTGTATCCCGCAACAATTGTCTTGTTAATTTATAATGAGCTACTATTTTGTCAGCTTTAAACATTAAGCCTTGGGCACGACTTATGTCTTCTTTGAAATTAAAAAAATAAGACTGACATTCTTTACTTACTCATGATTTTGGTAGGGATACCATTGGATTAAAAGGTTGGATAAGGCTCGAAAAATGCATCCCAGAGCATCTATAATTTCTATGGCCTGTGGGAGCACTGGCTTAACTGAGTTATATCCTAAATGGCTATTACTGTGCTGTATTGATCAGGAAAGGTATGTTGAAAGGATGTAAGGAAAACTAAAGCTGAAGACCAACACTGAATTTCTTTCCTTAATCATAATTTCTGTTCAAGCCATCAATGGATGAAAAGGTTGTGAAAAAGAAAAAAAAAAACTTCAAAATGCACTGCAAATCATACAAAAAGTTAGGGTTTCTAGAAAAATCTGAAGAGTAAGACAACATCTGAGAAAAGGAAGAAAAAAAGTAACATGAATGGTATGGGGGAGCCCAAGATGGAGAAAACAGAGAGGAAGACTGGAGGGTCTGTATGTGTGGGTGGGGGGGGGGGTGAGGGGGGCAGAAACAGTAGGCAGTGCTTAGGATGCCATTTCACCTACGTCCAGACCTGTACACAGAATTGTTGTATCATTGTTGCAACTAAATGCCAGTAACTTTAAATATCATTTTGTGAGATGGGCATTCCCCTGTTAAAGGGAAATAAGAAAATGCCTGTAAAGCCTGTGGGGTTAAATTATGGGATTCTGAAAATTCCCAGGAAAACTGATAGTGAACTGAATGCAGCACTTCTCAATGAACTAGTCAACCATTTTAGCTATACCTTCCTCTGACAGGGCCTCCCAAATCCCTTCTAAATATTCCTCTACTGCCTGGCCCAAAGCTGTGTGTTCCCTGATTGACTGCGAATCAATGGCATTACCAGCAGGTACTGAAAGTTCCTCCAATGCAGGTGAGGTCACAGCACCATCCTCCGGAGGTGGTTTATCCACCTTTTTAATTTCCTTACATCAAGCCCACTTTTGGCGGTGGCTGCTTAAGAAGTCTTCTCCACAGCTTGTTCTGAAATGGAGCTTTTGAAATGATCCCTCAGGGGACCTACATGCTGCTGCTATCTTCCTGAAATAAGTCCTCAGCTTAGGCCTGAGATTCAGGTAGGTTTAATACTAACTGCAGTATTAATACTTGCTTCAGAGTCTGCTTGCAGTCTTCAAATCCAATTATATTCTCTAACCTCTAACAAATTATTAGTGTCACCTCCTCTGATACTTTTGTATATCTCATCCATAACATTAAACTTAAAAACATGGTCAGAACCAAGTTCAGCAACATGCTTTGCTAATGCATTAGATGAGAAATTTCTATGCATCTCTGATCTATGTTCTATAATGTGATCTTTCAGCTTGCAGATGCATTTGCCAGCATAAAAAATGGAACATTTAATATTAGCTTCTAAGTGAACTATATTCATGGCGTTATATTTATCACAATGATCAAAAACATACTCTTTCTTAGTTTTCAGATGTTTAAAAGTATTTC
Source organism: Protopterus annectens (assembly GCF_019279795.1). NCBI lineage: Eukaryota > Metazoa > Chordata > Ceratodontiformes > Protopteridae > Protopterus > Protopterus annectens. Next base: position 137,181,309 of record NC_056731.1, read on the forward strand.
CATTTGCAGTAAATCTACAACAGCTACAATTATAGTATGGGTATGTTCCTCATTTCTTTCTAATTATTTTGTTTTCATCATTCAGCTTCATGTGTTTATAGCATAATCTCCTTTTTAAAGTCTGACAATTTCTATATGCAAAACATGGTCTCCCACTGATTAGCTGTTTCAGTTCTGGAATGGATTCTAAAATCCCCAATTCCTAGAGATAATTTTCCTAACTTCCTAAGTTCTCCTATATTATAAAGTAACATATCTTAAATTATTTTTCCATGGATATCTCACATGTTCGTCACTGACAGATGCAGCTTCACTAAAAATGGTTTAGCTGACCCATCTCTATTGTTAAGTACTTCGGTCTTAACCTCTTCTAAATAATCAGTATTATATCCTCTCTCTCTGAATTCTTGGATGATCTCATCCATTTCTTCCTTGCACTTCTCTTTGTTAGCATTTAATCTACTCACTCTCAATAACTGTCCTTTTATTATGACCTATATACATGGGGTGCATGCATGCTTTCCTTATTTGTATATCGGTTAGCATGAATACTTGGCTTGGCTTTTCTGGATTCTAAGTTTTGGTTTTTAAAGACTGCAGGACAGCCTACACTATAACACAGGATGACTGAACTTAAGATTGCTCCAGAGAGTTTAAAGGCAGGGAAACATCATACCTTTCCTAACTGCTAACTTCAAAAATATAATACCAATGCAATAACCTAAGGAAACTATTGTAGTCTAGCACCTAAACCCATACTAAACAGTTGAGATACTTGTTAAGAGAAATAAAGTAAGAAATGATGAAAGCTGAATACCTACCTTATACTATGTGTGAACTAATAAAGATTTGATGTTTAGGACACTGCCCTGCTTCTATACTGTACAGCTAGCAACTACAGACAAATTAAAATGAAAAAAAAAAATAAAATAATAAATACCTACAGTAAACCTGGATAAATTAAGATGACATCTGAATACCACAATAAGATGCCCTGCCTGATTATCATAGAAAAATAGTGAAATGACCAGAACATACTTTACAGGGTGCCAAACTGTGGTAAATTAAAAACACAATATACCATGACATGATAACATCTGCAGCCTTACTGATCTGTCTTACAAACAGAACGTTCCTAATTAGAGACCATCAAGAAACTTTAATAGTGCTAGTCAAAATAGCAAAAAAATGACAGAATAAGAGAATGTGAATTATACACATTTTCTGAGGTAAAACATTCTATAACTTTAGCTATTGCTATCATTTTATTTGGTGAAAAAATGGCATCATTTTTCCAATATCACTAGTTTCAGAATAGATTGACAGGGGCAGGGCTATTTTTTCTTCTTCTTTTTTTTTTAAGTAAAACTATTCATAGCAAGAATCAAATTTAACATCTTCTATATTTAAGGCAACCATTACTCCATTGTGCCACAAAGGATACAACAAAAACTTATTGTGGTCCCTGATAATATGGGACATTTGGGAGGCATGTTTTCCATTAAGCAAAGAATCTTTTCATTAAAAATTAACCTGAAAATATATATATCTATATATATATATATATATATATATATATATATATATATATATATATATATATATACACACTCACCTTTCCCACAGCCTAACCCGACATCCCACAATTGACCACCTCCCTCCTCACACTACCATCGCCACTTTATCACTGTCGGCCGTCGCACCCTTTCGGTTGTTCTTTCCGCTGTCGGCAAATCACCTGTCGTACACCCCACTTGGTCATCTCTGGCGTCGGTGAGTTTTCCGTCGGGGAATCGTCGATATATATATATATATATGTGTGTGTGTGTGTGTGTGCGTGTGTGTGTGTGTGTTTTTCTTTATTAATTTACTGTTCTTGTTGCATATCTTTTCTGAGATGAAGGCTAGTGGGAAACCTTTGAATCTGAAGAAAAAAGCAGCTAGCACCATAGCTGAGGTATGGGGCGAAGTAAAGCATTCTGTCATCCAACTTGTACTACTCACGAAAAAGGCTGACTGACAGACAGGCACACAAAATCTAATAGCATATACTGCCTGAACTAATCCTGTCTAACAATATGGATTATTCGATTTCTCTCTCATTTTTTTTGAAAATGTTCAACCTGGGGTCATCCCTTCCCTGGAACCTATAACACTATATTCAACATAAAATTCTCAAATTAATATTAATATTAACACTAATACTAAAACTAATATTAATATTAATAGTAATACTAACACTAATATTAATACTAATGCTGATACTAATATTAATACTAATGCTAATACTATTACTCACTAATATTGTCTGAACCTGAGCTCCCTGAGGAAACATGGAGGACTTAGCCCTACATATGCTCCTTAATGTATTTTTCTTTATATTATAATAGTCTGCCTCTATCTTTCTCTGTATGTGTATACATCTATATATATATATATATATATATATATATATATATATATATATATATATATAAATTCCCCCTCAACCCAAACCAGTATAACAGTCTGATAACTATAAACAAAAATAATAGACTACAATAAATACAAAGGTAATAGCAATAATAATATTAATAATATAAAAACTGACAGTGAACTACCCCAAACTAGGCAAGAACCACAGGCCTTTTCCCTTCTGGGCTACAAACTTCAGACTGTAACAAATCATCTTTAAAAGTCTTGTAAAACAGTTTGAATTTATTTCATTCAGGGCTAGAAAGCAAAGTATAAGTGATTCTCACTATTTATCCAAACAACACTGCACCTTTGATGAGGTTACTAAGGATGAAAGACCATTGCCCCAGACAATAGGATGCTGCTCCAATGAGACTAGGTAAGCATTCCCAGCTTGTGTCCTTTAAGCCCACAACTAAACCATGCCTAAACCCCCCACTCCTATTCCCCACAAAGCACAAAGGATATTTAGCCATGACCCCGGACTGCTGCACTAGCATGTGATTTCTCAGCAGAAATCTACTGTACATCTAGAGGCCATTACCTTTTACTGCAATAGCAGAACAGCAGTCTCTGAATCACTCACTCATAGTGCACACTGAAAACCTGTGTAGGACAGTTTACCCAGTATATCATCCCTTTCTGAATCTCAGGGTTTACGTGTTTTGTAATTCGTTTTGCTGGGAGACTGTTATATTCTACATTAAGAAAGCTGTATCTGTAGTTTATCACCTAACCAGTAATTTAAATGAATGAACAAGTGCTACAACTCAGGCATTTATTGCTCTACTTGCATTTTTATTTATTTTTTTTTTTGCTAACCTATGTATACAGTACAACAGCATGGCAAGTTATATCCAAACTTTGATTGGAATTATTATATATTTAGATATTGGCAACGGTTTCAGAAACTATTTATTTGTTATTGGCCTATAAAATGCTGTTGTTCTTAGTCCTTTAATATCAGACATGTAAAGACCATTTTTTGTCCTGAAAAGCTGCATTTGACACTGATACGATATACAGGTAAAGACAGTTTCATTTTCTAAGCTTTCCGACCAATTAAACTTTCAAATGATGTTAGTGACAAGCTGTGACACAGTAAAATTGGTTTGCAAGTGGTTGAATTATTAAAAGCAATTTCCCCTAATAAACAATAATAACCGTTTTTCATGTGCCCTCATCAGCCTTTGTTTATTGCAGCAAAATTATATGTTCAGAATTAAGACTAAAACAATTTCCTGACCTTGACAAAATGCATGCAAATGTTTACTAATGCATTTTTTTAATCTACTTTAGGTCTTATGTAGAGGTATTCTTCCTGGCTTTTAAAAGTATCCCATTTTATTAGATGCTTGGTCCATATCAGTATGGTCATTTAGACATGATTTTTCATTGGTTGTATGCTATTGTTTAAGATGAAAATCTCTTCAGTGTTAGATGTTACATATGTCATTATGAATATTTAATTACCATTAGATGCTGAAATAAACTTTTTGCTTTATTTTAAGATCAACAAAACATTGCTTTTAAAATTAGAATATAAATATTTCACAATCTTCTAATTGATATAGAGTTAATGATTTAATTTGCAAAATTAATGGAATAATTTCTTTATGAAAACTGAACCTGCCCTAAAATAGAATTGAAATTGAGATTGCATGCAAGCTGTGGCATCCGGCTTTATCCCACCGGACTGCCACCAATTAAATGTGACATCCCTTACTATCCTGGGTCTGTAAGGAGCTCCAATCCTCTCTACTGACTCCAATGTGAGATTGTCACTTAAACAGGAGTAATAGTTCACAATTTCCCCTAAGAACACAACAGAAACATGCTCAATAATTTGAGACTGGACTGTATACTTCTAACTACCACTAATGTAACTACTTTTTACAGACTTCAGTGCAATGTGCCCCATTTTAAAACTTCTGATACACTCACACTCAAAGTAAATTTAAATCTCACACATCCAAACACTTCTGAGAAAGCCTGACACAGATTTCAAGCTGTATCCATTCCTCAAAATTATATGGTAGTATTGACACCAATCAGAGTGTCTTCTTGCCCTTCTAAAGGGGTGTCCACTTATTAAAAATTAAATATCAAAATAAATGATATCTATGACCAAAAGTGACCAGGCCATTGAAGTGACCTGGGGAGTATCAAACAGGTATAAGCACTCTCTAATCTCTAAAGAACACACTGATTTCCAGCCACAATGCAAAGTAATGAAAATCATCTAATAATAAGTAAAATGATCACAAGAATGTAAATCAATAACTTTCAATAAACACTAGAATTCAATCACCAGAAATGTAATATTAAACTGTAGGATAGAAGTCCATCAGTCTAAAAAAAACTCTACCTGAATCATTAAACTTTGCTGATCTAATCTAAAACATAACAGCAAGGCAAAGTGTGTATCACTGCACAGCACTGTAAATGACTGCAACTCTTTACAAACTGCTCAGCACTTTACTAACTGCACAGCTTAACAATCTTAACTATCTTATTTACAAAAAAGTCAGCAGTTTGAAACATTTCTATTTCCTGTCAATCAGCTGTTCAAATAATCACCTAGCAACCAGGAGCATTCTAATGACATCACCTACTGTTCAGCTGATTTTCCACAGTACTTTAGAATGTCCCTCTCAAAGATTAGAATGTCCCTCTCAAAGATGTGCAATTAGAAATGTATCAGAACACTAACATATTCTTTAAACATTTTGTATGAATGAGGAGATACTCAAGATTTTAAAAGCTTATTTATATTTTCACAATTAGACATGCTGGTATACAATGCAAGTTAATCTAAGAATATACACAAATTTCCTGACAAACATGCTAATTCACATGACAGTGTTTTCAGTTTCTTCACCACCCTTATGACTCAAGCATGATATTCAAGTGACCCTTGAAAACATACACTTGAGAAAAATGAGTCTGCCTGGCAATATCAACCAAGTCCTCTCCTGCACAATCCATCTGCACTGGCATTATTAACCCCCTGTGACATTCTCCTTTTGAGGAAACTTGGCTGAGTACTTCCCTTACCCCATAATTTGAAGCATCTACCTGTACAATAAATTCTTTATTGTAATCTGGGTTGGCTAATACAGGGGGTCCTCTCAAAATATCTTTAAGTTTATGGAATGCCTGTTCACAATCTGTGGTCCACACTACATTGCCCAGTTTATTCTTCCTAGTTAGGTCTGTAAGTGGTACAGCTGTGGTACTATAATTGGGCACAAATATTCTGTAGTACCCCACTGTCCCTAAAATGCTCTCACTTGTTTATTACTCACAGGAAATGGCTGTGCTTGTGTAGCTTCCATCTTTACACATTCTGGTCTAATTTTACAGCTTCTCACTTTCTGCCCTATGTAAATGACCTCTGTTATACCCACTTAACACTTACTCTTTTTAATGGTTAGTCCTGCCCTACTTAATCTATCCAAGACCTCCCTCACATGTTGGCCTGCAAATGCCTGTAGCATAGTCTTCAATACAGAGTTTAACCTCTCCACCAAACTATTGGTCTGGGGATGGTAGGGGGTGGTCTTTAGATGTTTCATCCCACAAACAATTCAGCGGGTCTGACAGGAAGTTGGCATCTTGGTCAGTCAATATTTCCCTTGGAAAACCTACTCTGCTGAAAATTTCTAGAAAACATTTGCCACCTTTTCTACATCAAGATCACCTGCAAAAGGAATATTAGGAACTTTAACTAGAAGTGGCAGATGGTAGGCTCTAGGCTCTGCCAGCTGCTGCAATACCTCAACTTCCAGTCCTCCCTTAAGAGTCTACTTTCTATACAACAATCCTTCCTTCTCTGCCTTAATAATCCCATCCCAAGGAATATCAGGGACTATAGGTAGAAGTGGCAGATGGTAGCCTCTATGCTTTACCAACTGCTGTACTGTCTCATTATCCAGGCCTCCCTTAGGAGTCCACTATACAACAAAGCTTTGTTCCCACATACACACTTCTCTCTTCCTTGACCCTCAGATGCTTCCTTAACTAACTCCCTCAAGCTTTGTACTGTAGGGTCCGAAAGTTGAGCCTGTCTCAACTGTACATATGTGACCCTCCTGAGCTCCCCTTCCACAGGAAGCCTAGAGTCTTCCAACAGCTTTACCTCACTATCACTCTGAGTACTATCACTCACCTCCATCATTTGCAGTCATCATGTCCAAAAGAACATCTGTACCTCCCAGCAGCTGTAGCTCACTTTCAGGCATACTGCTACAGGATAGCTCCTTCTTTGAAACAGCCACCACAACAGATCTGTCTGTGTTTCCCCCAGGCCACGGACCTACATGCCTGTCTCCAACTTGACTGCCTGTCACTGCATGCACACAAGGCACTGCATCATCAATGTCATTCCCTATTAGGACATCTGCAGGAATATCCTCAAACACACCTAATTGCTTGCTTCCTCTTCCACCCTCCCAGTCAAGATGAACCCTAGCCAAAGATATTTTGAACGGGATCTGTACTAACGCTGTGATGGCAGTAGACTGCCCAAGCAAGTACTGCTCTTCTTTAACCACTGCAGGCCTCACAATGGTTATATCAGAAACTGTGTCCCTCTTAGCAGTTACCTATTTACCATCTACTAAGATAGGGTATATATTTTGGTGATAATTTGGCACCCCAGTTGCTCTTAAACAACTTACCATTGGCAGTTTGGAATCCACACTTACTCACTCACTAATCCTCTGTTTCCCACCTTGCCTTAATGGACATTTGACTTATATGTGTTCTCTTTGGTTACACTTGATACACCTAATCCCTAACCGTGCACTTGGATTATCAATTTCCCCCATTACTGGTGTCATCTGTTGGAGTGGTTTAGACTGCCCCCATGGGCTCCCTTATGTCTATGAGCAGTACTGAGTATCCGTTTCCTATCCAGTGGTGCTCTGCTTGCCAAGTAGAGATACCCTTTTCTCCCCAACTCCTCTGCAGAATTGCACTCATGGTGTGCTAACCAGACTCTCATGTCATCAGGCAAAGTACTGAGGGCTTTTCCCTTCACCAAAATGTTTCCCGTCTCTCAAAAGTGGTGACCTGACACCCACTCACCCATCTGTAAAAGTAAGTATTTAAGTCAGCAATATAATCATGTACACTTTCATCTGGATTGCATCTATGTTCATGAAACTTTTTTCTATAAGCTTTAGGTGTTAGTTTAAAACAATCTAGAAGACAGTTCTTAACATTAACATAATCCAAACAATCTACATCAGACAATTTTGACATGGCCTGAACAGCTTTACATGGAGTAAGGGTGTCAGGAGTTGAACCCACAGCTCATGGTCAACATCATATTGTCTACATACCCTATCAAACATATGAATAAAACTATCAAAGTCATCCCCGTCCCTGTACTGAGGAAAACGTTTACTGACCTATAAAGCTTTTGAGATCTGGTTACTCTCTTTCTCATTACCTGCATGACCCTCTTGAAGGGGAAAAAGCTCCACTTCATGTCAGCTCTGTCTCTTGTTTTCCTCAGCTTCTAAATGTCTGGCCTCGAGTTCATATGAGTGCTGCTTCTCCCTTTCCTCAGCCTCCTTACACTGGGTTTCTAGGTGCAGTCTCTGATTTCAGTTCAAGACATTTGGCCTCCAGGTGCAGTCTCTTCAACTCCAGGCAGATTTTCAGGTTCTCTGATTAAAATGTGAGTTGTTCTCTCTCGACAGACTGCACATCACCAACACTAAACTGGATATCTTCCGAATGGCTGGTCTGAGCTGCAGCTGCAACCAATGCTGAAATCATTGATTGTGTAGTGGGCCTAGTTGTTTGTTAGAGGCTGTTTTCTGAGCTCACTGTCCAGGCCATCATAGCAAAGACCACCCCCCACTTTAGTGAGAGTTTAGTGTTTATGGTCATTGTCTAGTTGGGAAGAAAGCACCTTATTGGTCTTTTGAACATTTTTTAAAGTTGTTTCAGGTTTCAACTTTGTGCTAAGAAGTTAAGTTGATTGTTTCAGTCACTACACAAAGAGCTATCAGAGATGGAGCAGCTGACATATAGCAATAAGTAGCTTGTTTTTTTTTTGCTTATTTGTAGTAGTTATTGCTTATTTTAGATATTTATAGCAATTTTATTGTATACTGCATACGTGTACTGTATTTCATAGCTATTGGCTCACTTGTGATAAACATTTCTGTAGTGTTTTCTTCTTCCCACCCTCCCTATTGGCATCTTGTCTTTGTATCTGCTGGCCTTGCAATTGCCCGCCCCTACTCTAAATTTGATCTTGGACACTCCTCCCAGTCTAGTGTCATTCGCTCATTCTACCTAATACAGAGAGAACCTCCTTCTGTTCTTCCTTTCTCCCTTTCTAGGAAAAAAAAGTTGTCTGAAAATCCTTGTGTTCTGACTGTGCTTCCCAAACATTTTGGAAATATAGACTACATTTTAGTGCATTTATTAAACCTGTATTTGCCTTAATATTGCTACAACTCAAGTGCTCTAGGTTGTACTACATAGGTTCATAGGTTCATAGGTTCATACTAGGCTATCTGCCCTAGGGCATTTATAAGCCTAGCCAGAGTGTGTATGGCTTTCGCCACCCATTTTAAATTAATTTTGCTATGCCCTTTTCGTGGTTAGTATACTGCTTCTGTCTAACAGTGACACAGAAGTGATACCCGGGTAAAATCTCCCATCCACTCATCAAGATTCCTCTTGAAGAGAGTCAATGAGGGACTCTGCCTAACCTGGACTGGGATTTTATTCCAGAGTGAAGGGAGCCTCTGGGTTATGAATCTGTCCCTCCAGCATGTCCTATTTATTTCAGTGCTGAGGTTTAAGTCCCTTGCTAGCGTGGCTTCGATGGGATTTGGATTTTCTGAGGTGCAGCATGTCCATTAATTCCGGGTTGGACATGGCTTTATAAGTCAGGCACAGATCGCCTCTGAGCAGGCGGTATGCCACTGAGTAGAGCTGGAGTTTCTTTACATCTGTTTGAGCCCTTGATCCTCTTGGTGAGGTACTTTTGGGGTCTTTCCAGTTGCTGCAGGTGTATGGTAAGGTACATCCCAAAGGGGCATTGTACTTAATTATGGGCCTGATGAGGGATGAGTAAGATGACCTCCCTGATCTAGATGTGAATCCCTTCATGATTAGGTGGGGTATATAAAATGTTTTGGTTGTCAAATGAGAGATTGCTATCAACTTGGGTCCCCAGGTCCCTAATTACTTCTTCTGTACTTAATGGATTACCACCTATGTGGTAATTTGTGGGCACTTTGTTTTGCCAAAGGGGATGACTATACGTTTTGGCGTTTAGCTTGAGGCCATGGCTCTGGCATCAGTTGTCTGTTTCTATGAGGCCCTTTTGGAGGATGCTTGTGTCAGCTGGAGAGTCTATTATGGTGCCCAGTTTGCAGTCATGGTCAGCCACAGTCCTTCCATGTTGGCCTGTACCTCCGAGAAATATATACCGAACAAGAGAGGTCCCAAGACTGAGCCTTGTGGGACGCCACTTTGTAACTGGTTTGGAGTCTGACATGGCTCCAGCTATTCTAACCATGTGGGTTCTGTCCTTGAGCCAGTTTGCAACCCATCTAGTGACATAGGGGTTGATATTTAAGCTGGTGAGCTTATCTATAATGCCTGAGTGGGGTATTGTAGGTCCAGGTAGGCTGTGTGGACCACCTTCCCCTTGTCAATGGCCTTGGTGACTATTTCAAAGAAATTGACCAGGTTTAAGAGGCAGGATCTGCCCTTAACAAAGGCGAACTGGGTAGGATCCAGTGTCTGTAGGTCCCCAATATCTTTATTTATAAGGTCCATGATGATCCTTTCCATAGCTTTGCAGACCAAGCTAGTGAGACTCCAGGATCCGTTGAGGCACCACCTTTGTGGAGAGGGACCACTGTTGCCACTCTTTGGGTACATATCCTGTAGTAAGGCTGAGATTGAACAGTAGTTTTATGTTTGGGTTTAGCTCTTCTTAGAGTTCATGTAGACACTGTCTGGTCCCATTGATGCTGTGTTTCTTGCTTTGGAGAGGGCAGCTCTTACCTGGGCATCTGAGATGTCAGGGGAGCAGCACTCTGTTGGGATAGATATTAGCCCTTTTGGTGGGGGGAGTTTTGCGCTGAACCTGTCAGCTAGGATGTTGGCAATGTCTGTGGGTTCGATGTATTTTTTGTCATTTTGGACTAATTCTGAGCATATCTGGGAATTCCCACCCAGGTTCCTAACATAACTAAAGAAAGCCTTGTGATTATCCTTAGTGTCCTGTGCAATTTTTCTCGCTAATACTGATCAGAGATGCCTTCCCTTTTTGGGATTTTGCTCTGTCATGTAGTAGCTTCCTCCTTCTATTGTATAGTTTGTTTATGGCTGGGGTCCACCAGACAGGACGTCTGCCTTTGGAGGATTGGGTCTTGGTTTTATTTGGGATTGCATGATCCATGCATTCCTGAAGGTGTTCATAAAATGCATTTATAAAGGATTTTGTGGTCTGGGCCGTATTATCCAGAGGCCAGGGGGCTTTGAAGGATTCCACCTCGGTTTTGAGGAGTGTGAAATTTGCTTTAGAGAAGTTTTTCACTGTGGTTTTCTGGGCATGGGGTGGGGTCGGGATGTGAATATCCAGTGAGATTAGTTTATGGTCTGATCTTACCAGTGAGGGATACACTTCTGGTCTGGAGCATAGAGTCCCCATGTTGGTGATGATCAGGTCCAGTATGTTTTCCCCTCTTGTGGGAGTGGTAACAAGTTGTTCCATAGCATTTGAGTTTATAAATTGTCACCCAATATAATGGTGTTTGGAGAGACCTTCATATTTTCCAGTGTTCTCAGGAAGGCGAGTGGGGTTCCTGGGTTTGGGAGCCACTGTTAGTTGCACATGGATAGTCTCTGATGCTTCATACTGTGCCACCAACCTGGAGGTGTGGGTATCTTTGAATATTGATACTCCTCCTCCTTTTGTGGTTCGGTCCAAGTTTAAAAGCATGGTATGAGGTATAACCTGGTAGTGCTGGGGTCCTCTCGAGAGCCTTGAACCAGGTTTCTGTTACTGCACAGATATCGATGTTCTCCATGCTAAGGAGAGTTGTGCATCTTGAGGTTTAGACTTCTGGCGTTGAGTAGCATTACTCTTAGTTTCTTAACCCTTGTGATACCTATGGAGGTGGGTTTGTCTTTTGAGCCTTGCCTAAAAAGGCACTATGGGGTAGCAAGAGCCTTTGCCAATATCTGACAGGTGCAAGCCGTCCCTAATGAAGCATCGTGGCTTGTCGAGCATGTCATCCCAGGCTGACAGGCATTGGATCCCCTTTGAATGACACCAATACTTAAGCCAATTGTTGAAATTGATAATCTTGTCTTCATACTGTGGCATCATTCTTGATGAGGGTAAGATGCTACTCAAGGTCCCTGGGCTACATGCCCAGAGAGCTCCTCTATGTCTCTTTTCATGTAGTCCAGGGAGGTACGTTTCAGGTCATTCACACCAGCATGGACAATGACTGAGTCATATTTGTACTTGCCTTGGAGTGACCTGAGTGCTTGTGTTATGTGGCGGATCCTAGCACCCGATAGGCAGCTCACCGACCTTCTCCTTGTTCAGCCTGGTGAGCGGGACGGCTGTGTGCCTGATGATAGAGTCACCTATTACAAGTGTATCAGGTGTGTTGTTTAGCCTTAAGGGCTGTGACTGTTCGGCACACTGGCTTTGTGAGCTATGTGTTGCATGTGTTTTGTTTTGGGGTTGCTTGGGTGTCTGCTTTAGAGGTCTTTGCTGCTTAGGCAGATTTTTATTTAGAGCCTCCAAGTATGTTTTTGTGTGTTTATGTGTTTGGTTTGCTGTCGTGGTAGATCTATGTGAGACTGGAATTGTAGTGAGTGTGGTTTCCTTCTCCTCCTGACTGGTTACGCCAGTACTGAGTTGAGAGAGCTTAGCCTCCAGTTTGGCTATATGGTTGCATCTCTCACATGTGTTGGAATTTGTTGGGAGGAGGAGAGGGTTGTCTGTGTACATTAGGCAGTTGTAACATTGCCTTAAGATTCCCAGGTTCACCAGCTGGACCGAGAGGAGATTGACTACTGACCTTTGGACATCCTTGAATAGTATTGGGAATTCCTTTATAATTGAAAAAAGGGCCAATGGGGAACAAGTTACTCAAGGGGAGTTTGTGAGGGTGTAGTGCTTTTAATTTTTTAGTGCTGACTTATATAATTGCTTTAGTGAGCAAGTGCTAGGCTTTAGCATAGGAATAGGGTGTTTATTATGAGAACTAGATCTGTTCCAAGGCTCAAACCCAAATAAGCGGTGCTGCTCGATGAAGCTATGCACAAAATCACATAAACAGCTTTACAGCTGGTTATATACAGGCGGACTTGAAAGAGCTAGAAATTGGCCCAAAACAGCCAACAGACTACCAGATTCCTGTGCTGGGAACACTCCTCCAGGGACAGATAGCCTGCTCCAAGCTCCCCACTGCCACTGGTGAACAAAGAAGCCTCCCTCTATCCAAGAAAGGAAATGGCAACACAGGAACTTTCCAAAGTCCAGAATACAGCAAAGCCTGTATTTGGACTACTCTAGGTCAGGAAAGATGAGAAACAAGGATAACTTTTTTTCTTTTTGCAACAAACAGCAGGAATTTGCAATAAATATGTAACACAGGCTAGCGACTTGAGTGTGTAGCCTCAACAAGTAAATGCAACAAACAGGACAAACTTTAAAAGTGCAGGTGCAAAACAACTTTAGACAGTTTAAAACAGTTCAAGAAGCAGAAATATTTGCAGTTTAGCTAGATCGTAGTAGCCGGAAAAACACTTTTATCAGGTTAGCAGTCGCAGCCTCTCTGCTGCTAGCACCACTCTGCAGGACCACGAGGAGCTTGGCTGAGTAGTACAAAAAAAAAAAACCTCGCCAAAGCAGGTTTAAAATGGCCAATAGACTACCAGATTCTTGTGCTGGGAACACTCCTCCAGGGATAGATAGGCTGCTCTAAGTTCCCCACTGCCACTGGTGAACAAAGAAACCTCCCTCTATCCAAGAAAGGAAATGGACAACACAGGAACTTTCCAAAAGTCCAGAATACAGCAAAGCCTGTATTTGGACTACTCTAGGTCAGGAAAGATGGGAAACAAGGATAATTTTTTTTTTTTTTTTTTTTTCTTTTTTTCAACAAATAGCAGGAAAATGCAGTAAATATGTAACACAGGCTAGCACACTTGAGTGTGTAGCCTCAACAGGTAAATGCAACAAACAGGACAAACTTAAAAAGTGCAGGTGCAAAAACAACTTTAAGCAGTTTAAAACAGTTCAAGAAGCAGAAATATTTGCAGTTTAGCTAGATCGGACAGTCGCCCAGGTAGTAGCAGGAAAAAACACTTATCAGGTTAGCAGTCGCTCTTTTAGCCTCTCTGCTGCTAGCACCACTCTGCAGGACCACAAGGAGCTTGGCTGAGTAGTAACAAGGGTTTTATACAGGGGGATTTGAAAGAGCTAGAAATTGGCCCAAAATGGCCAGTAGACTACCAGATTCTTGTGCTGGGAACACTCCTCCAGGGATAGATAGGCTGCTCTAAGCTCCCCACTGCCACTGGTGAACAAAGAAGCCTCCCTTAATCCAAGAAAGGAAATGGCAACACAGGAACTTCAAAGTCCAGAATACAGCAAAGCCTGTATTTGGACTACTAAACAAGGATAATATTTTTTTTTCTTTTTCAACAAATAGCAGGAAAATGCAGTAAATATGTGACATAGGCTAGTGTGTAGCCTCAACAGGTAAATGCAAAAACAGGACAAACTTTAAATGACAAGCTTGGCGCTTAAAGCTGGCTTTAAAGCAGGGGGTTAGAAAGAGATAGGTAATGGCCCAAAACGGCCCATAAGCTACAGGTCACTGGGCTGGAACCACTCCTCAAGGGACAGATAGGCTGCTCAGAGCTCCCCACTCTCACTGGTGAACAAAGAAGCTTCCTCCTATCCAAATAAGGATATGGGCAACACAGGAACTATGACACAGCCCAGAGATCAGCAATACCTGAAGACTGGACTATTCTAGTTCAGTAAAGGCGGGAAACAAGGAATTTTTTTTTTTTTTTTTTTTTTTTTTTTTGAGTGTGTAGCCTACCAATTAAACTAAGCAAAACAAAAAAACTCAAAAATACAGGCAGAAATGAAATAAAACAACTTTACAGAGCTTATTTAGTAAAAGAAACAGAAAAGTCTATATATACAGAAAAGCAGCTAAAACACACAAACACTTCAGCATTATGTGTGATGTGTGAACATCTGAATTATTTGTGTGTTTTAGCTGCTTTTCTGTATGTATATATATATATATATATATATATATATATATATATATATATATATATATATATATATATATATATATATATATATATATATATATATATATATATATATATATATATATATATATATATATATATATATATATATATATATATATATATATATATATATATATATATATATATTTTTTTGTATATGTAGACTAGCTACTTATTTGTGGTGCTGTGGTAGCGTTGTCATCTCACAGTGAGGCACTGTCCGGTTCGATTCTCAGCTAGAGCGTCTTATGCATGAATGGGCATACCTTCGTTGAAGGTTGTGCATCAGAGCTGGTAACTCAGTATGTAAAAATCAACTGCCAATCATTAGCAGACTGGAGTTCTGCTGTGGCGACCCCTAACTGGGAAAAGCCAAAAGACACAAACAAACTACTGTATTACTGCCTGTTAAATCGTTTTTCAGTTGTGCACTTGCCTTGCTTCATTTAAAAAAGTTTTAAATTGCTAATTTTGTAAAGTCTTAATTGTATTTACTGTTTAGGGCAACACACTCAAGTGTGTTAGCCTTTTTGTGTTTATTTAGTGAATTATTGCATTGTTTAGCCTGTTTTAACCAAAAAAAAAAATATCTTGTTTGCTCATTTCCCACCTTTCCTAGCTAGTATAGTCCAGATCCCAGGCTTTGCTGGTTTCAGGACTTTATTTTCTGTGTTCAGAGTTATCCAGACCTTACTGTGATAGATGGAAGTCCTACTGCTTACCAGTGGGAGTGGTGAGCATTGTACTGCCTGTCTGACACTAGAGGAGTGGTTTCCACCTCTGAAACTGTAATTTTAGCCATTTTGGGCTGATTTCTATCCCTGTCAACATTCTTTCTTAAAAATGCATGTGTTTGCACATTTTTCGCATCGTGCAGCACCACCAGGCTATGGTTAAACTATTCCAGGTGCCAGAAAGTCTATTCTTCAAATTCTCCCTTTGAACTGATCTGAACCCCTGTGACTAGTACTTGCTCTAGAACCTGCTGGAAAGCACTAGGAAACCTTAAACTGATACAAGCACTCAACTCTTCTTGTTAATAAGGAGAAATTAATTGTCTGCACTAAACAGCCAATAATTGCAAAGTACCTTGCAAAAGTAAGGGAGAACAGCTCTTGTACTTTACAAAAAAGCACCTAAACAGGCATGTCCAAGGGTCAGCTTCCGGTGATTTTTCCTGTCCACCTGGTGAATCTGGGCATACTGGGGCAATGCAGTAACTGCCTCATGTACACAGATAACCCTCTCCTCCTACCACCCAACACTACAACCTGCGAGAGATTCACTTACATAGTCAAACTGGAAGCAAAGCTCTCTCCAGCCAAGATTGTGCTAGACAGTCAAGAGGAGAAGGTTAACACCTGCACTAACCTCAAGCAATACATAGCCCTTCAAAACCCACACCATCAACACCCACACATAGCAACACTAAACCCACATATACGGAGGCCCTTAACATTAACCTGCCCAAGCAACAAGGACCTCTGATGCTGAAATGCAAACAAACACAAGTCACAACCAAAGTGACACATAGCTCAGAACACCAGTATGCCACCCAACAACTGCTCCTAAGACAAGACAATGTACCCAACACTTTAGTCATAGGTGACTCTATAGTCAGGCACACTGAAATTCCACTCACTAGGCTGAACAAGGAGAAAATTACAGTCAGCTGCCTGTCGGGTGCCAGGATCCGCCACATAACGCACGCACTCAAGTCACTCCACAACAAGTACAAATACGACTCTGTCATTGTCTATGTTGGAGTGAATTACTTGAGACATACCTCCCTGGACTACATGAAAAGAGACATGCAAGAACTCTTGGATCATGTAGCCCAGGCAGGTATGACCCTTGCCATGAGTAGCATCCTGCCTTCACCCAGAATGATACCACAGAATAAGGACAAAATGATTGACTTCAAAAATTGGCTAAGCTTCTGGTGTCATTCAAAGGGGATCCAGTATCTGTCTGCCTGGGATGACATGATCGACAGACCATGATGCATTGCCAGAGATGGTCTGCACCTGTCATCCCTAGGATTCAGGTTACTGCCTAAAGCCACCCCTAGACTGCCTTTTTTAGGCAAGTTTCAAAGGACAAAACCACCACTGTGACAGATACAAGCATGCAAAATATGAAGGTAATGCTACTCAATGCTAAAAGTCTAAACCACAAAATGCACTCTCTCGAGGCATTCCTAAAAATGGAGAACATTGATATCTCTGCAGTAACTGACACCTGGTTAAAGACTCCAGAGAGCACACCTGCAATACCAGGCTACAACTCTTACCAGACTGTTTGGCCACCAAACCAAAACCGAAACACTAAAGGTGGAGGAGTGTCCATATTCACCAAAGATATTCACACCTCCAGGCTAGTTGCCCAACACTGCATCTGAAATTCTCCATGTGCAACTAACACTAGGTAAGACTGCAATCCAAATTGTAGCTTGCTACAGATCCCCCGCCATGCCCCAAGATTCTCACTACACCTTTCTATACATACTGGACAATATTAAGATACAACCAAACACCCTAATACTGGGTGATTTCAACTACCCTGCCATTAACTGGGAAATCTACTTGGGTACCAACACCTTTTCCCAACGGTTCTTGGAATTCATAAATTTCAAAGCCCTGGGTCAACTAATCCATTGTCCCACCAGGGGCTCCAATATCCTAGACCTGGTCATTACCAACATGAGATAGATGCTCCACACCAGTGGTCACACCCTCATTGGTCAGGTCTGACCATAAGCAAATTAACCTTGACATCCACATCCCACCCCCACCCCCCAGTAAGGAAACCTCCATAAAAAACTTCTCCAACACCAACTTCATGCTACTCAAGTCAGAAGTGACAAACTTCATGACACCCATGCAGATGGGAGCTGAAAGGTCAACTGCTGAATCCTAGACTATGGCACTGTACGTGCACATCCACTTGTGCATGAATTATGCCATCTCAAATAGAACCAAGATTCTCTCCTCCAAAAAAGGAAGCCAATCTGGTGGTCCCCTGCCATAAACAAACTATACAACAGAAGAAAGAAACTGTTGCAGAAAAGAGGAAAATCCCAAGATGCAAAAAACTCACTTACCAGCCTCAATAAGAAGCTGAGATCCCTCATAAAATCCTCCAATGCTAGTTATGAAAAGAAAATTGCCAACAATTCCAAAGACAACCACAAGGTATTCTATAGTTATGTCAAGAATCTAAATGGCAATGCTCAGATATGCTCTGAGCTACAACAGAATGGCATTAAATATACCGATCCCAAGGATATTGCCAATATCCTGGCAGATCAACTTAGTGTAACTTCACCCCCCTCTCACCCCCTAAAGGGCCCATCTCAATACCAAATGATTTCCAAATTCTGGTAATCACGGCCACACAGGTAGAAACCGCACTCTTCAAAGCTAAGAATACAATATCCATGGGACCGGATGACATCCCACCTAAGTGTCATGTTTAATCATAGCCTCACCTCAGGCTTCATGCCCATTGAGTGGTGCACAGCTACAGTTATCTCACTCCACAAGGAGGTATCCACCTTGGATCCTGGGAACTACCATCCCATCAGTCTGACAAGCCTGATCTGCAAGGGCATGGAATGCATTATCATGGAACTTATAAACAAGGACATTGGCAACCTTCAAACACTGGACCCCACCCAGTTTGGGTTCATGAAGGGCTAATCTTGTCTCCTGAACCTGATTGACTTTTTCGAATCAGTCTCCAGAGCTGTGGACGAGGGTAAGGCAGTCCACACATCCTATCTGGATCTTGCCAAGGCCTTTGACACCATCCCCCACTCTAGAATCATAGATAAACTTACTAAGCAGGGCATAAATCCCTATGTCACTCTATGGGTTGCCAAATGGCTTACTGACAGAACCCAGACTTAAAAGTAGCTGACTCCAAATCCAGCTCCAGACAAGTGACAAGTGGAATACCTAAGGGTTCAGTCCTGGGACCGCTCTTGTTTGGCATCTACTTCTTGGAAGTACAGGCCATCACTAAGGGACTCTGGCTAACAAAGTTCGCAGATGACTGCAAACTGTGAGCCATTATTGAATCCCCAAATGATGTGGATATTCTACAAAAGGGCCTTACAGAAACAGATGCTTGGTGCCAGAGCCATAGGCTCAAGTTTAATGCCAAGAAATGTATAGTTATCACCTTTGGGAAAAATCATGTACCCATGAATTACCACATAGGTGACAGTACACTAAACACCGAAAGTGTGATGACAGACTTAGGGACACAGGTGGACACCGTCAATAACCACATCGCCACAACAGTCAGGAAATCCTTCTTTGTGGCACACCACATCACTAAGGGCTTTTCATCAAGAAAAAAGGAGGTCATTGTCCCACTGTACTCATCCTTCATTAGACCCATTATAGAGTACAATGCCCTGTTTGGTATATACCTCACAAGACATCTGCAACTGCTGGAAAGACCAAAAAAATACCTCACTAAAAGAATCACAGGCCTAAAGCAGATGCCCTATACTGACCTATACTGACCATCTAAAAAAACTCCAGCTATACTCTGTGGCATATCATCTACTCAAAGGCAATCTCTGCTTAACATACAAGGCCATGTCAAACCCTGAGCTGTTGGACATGCTCCACTTAAAGAAATTCCAATCTCTCAGAGCCACATGCTCCAGGGATCTAAACCTTGTCATCACAATGAACAAAACTTGCTGGAGGTCTAGGTTCCTGACCCAGAGACTCCCCATACTCTGGAATAGACAGCCCATACATGTCAAGCAGA
Organism: Protopterus annectens; assembly: GCF_019279795.1. Classification (NCBI taxonomy): domain Eukaryota; kingdom Metazoa; phylum Chordata; order Ceratodontiformes; family Protopteridae; genus Protopterus; species Protopterus annectens. The sequence goes on from NC_056731.1 coordinate 137,200,896, forward strand.
GTGCCTCCTTGGCGCTCTTCAAAAGGAACCTTGACGATTAGATGGGAGATAGGAAATTCACCCCAGGGATCACGTCAGTAGCCCTGCTAGACAGGGGTCTGGGGAAGTAAATATTATGGGAAGAAATATCCAGGAAATTGTTATGGCTAGGCTTGTATAGGCCCTAAGGCCAATCACCTCATACCAACCTATGAACCTATGAACCTATGATTACTTGGTTAGGTTGGCATGCACCAGTCCTCTGGCTTC